>NC_053394.1:52732993-53061365 GCF_905171765.1 Bufo bufo
GACGGGCACTGTGTGGGGGGGTCAGTGTTAAGGGGTGGGGGCTGTGGAGGTCACTGTTAAGGGGGCGGGGTACTGTAGATGTCACTGTTATAGTGGATACTGTCTATATCTTTTAATGACACACACAAATATTAAATGAAATTGATTAAATACACCAGTGCGAAGCCGAGCCCTTCAGCTAGTGGCTTATAAAGGGCAAATCTCAAACAAAGGAGCTAAGACATCCATAGACCCTACAAGGACCCTTTTCCTTATAAGCCCACGAACTATTAAAACCACTGAACGTTATGACTTTTTCAGAGTTTCTTTCCATTGGAATGGAATGGAATGAATCCAAAATGGAGCCTCCAAGCCTCCAAATAATGCATGGACATGTGATAAAGTGTGAACATGCCCTTAGGTTCCATTAACACTACCATTAGGGTTCATTCTCTTTCCACCCACACTAAGCTAGCCCTACTGACTCCATATGTAAAGGAATACATCAGTCTTTGTCAATTCCATTGTGATCATTTTATACATGATCCATTGCAATATTTTTTGAGCTCAATGATTGACAGTTTGAAAAAAACTATACAGCTGGTGCGAAATGTAATCTACTTCCAGTGCAGATTAAAAACTACTAAAAAACGCTGTAAAATAAACTGCTAAGCCTTAGATTCAATTCAAATGTCTCATTTTTCAGTAACGTTCTAGGAACAGGAAAAGAGAAAAATGGCAGTTGACAAACAACAACAGTGCCCAACAAACCCCATTGATTATTACAGGGTCTGTGGGCTCATTCACATGACCGTGGTTTTGTTCCGCATCCGAGCCGCATTCACTTAAATGGTGCCACGTTGCTTCGTTCCGTGGCCACGCAAAAAATTTTGTGCAAAACACGGCATGGTCGTGTGAATGGGCCCTTCTGCTGCACCAAATAGTGAAGCATGTTGTGCTACTTTGTCTTGTTTTTTTTCCATATGTAGTTCCCTAATGGAGCCCTTGGCACAGATGTCAACATAGGCTTAGTCATAGTCATATTTGAACAAAGCTTTATTCATCACCTAGTTTAGCAGCTTTCATGTTCCAGTGAAATGTTTTGCTTTCCTCTGCACACAGGCAGCTGCTGTACTGACATCCGGGGCAGGCTTCCAGTTCTAGCTCAATGGAAGATAATAAAGTAGTTTGGACCTGCCCCCCCCCCCAAAAAAAAAATAGTAGAAATCACTGTGTACCAAAGATTGCAAAGCAGAGACAATTACACCTATTATAAAGCAACTGGTATATGCAATTCATTTTTTTTGTCAAAAAGGTAAAAATGTATATAAGCATGAAAACAATATGACCAATGATGCAGGTCAACATTTGTTTGAGAAGACCATAATTAGTTGAAAGCACTTAGATTTATCTAGAAGGGTTCAAGTTGGTGGCCTTCAAGATAGTGTGTCAGATGCAAAAACTCTACTTTGGTCCATCATCTATCTGCTTATGAGATCATATACCATCCAAAGTTATCAAATTATTTTGTTTAGCCTCCAAGCGGTGGTTTTCCATTGTTGAGAAACTACATCTCCCACCCTGTAAAGCCACAGGTTGGAGACAACTGAGAGACAGTAGACCACAATATTTACAAAATGATTGTTCATTTAACATATTTCATTGTTCCTAACCAAATATGTGCCATTGTACTGCCCATTTATATTACTGTTGTACATCTCGCAGTGTAGTGGCCTCCCAGGCATACAGCTGGCCACACACATGAGACAATGATCAGCCACATTGCCGTTGATTAGTCGTCCATGGGATTGTTCATAAGAATGATCCCACCAGCAACATCCCAGGCTAAACTGGCCGACCAGAGAATCAGTATTGACTTTCTGGTCCTTGGGTACAATGGCAAATGATCAGGCAAATTCAGGCCAATCATGCCATAAATGAGCAGTTTCAGCCAACAACAACATTCAAGATTTTCCACATGGCCAATTACATTTTTACCAGATAAGAGTCTGCCATCGCAAATTATAGTTTGCGCTAGTTTCTTTAAATGACAGTCGGCCGAAAATGACAAGATCGCCGTTTCCAACCAACTTTTGTCTCTTGTGCATGGTCAGCCTAAAGTGGGTTACCTGCTGCTATAACCCCAGCACCCATTATGCACTGCAGACTAATGTGCCACACAAGTATGCAACAAGTACAGTGTCCTACAGCAAAATGTGAAAGCCAGGCTTGCTTAGCAATGACCAACACCAGTGGATTTGTGAGTTGGGAGGATATAATAAGAATATGACTGTCTTATCACCTTTATGCACTGCTTCAAGTAATTAAACACAGAGGCTTTCAAAATAAATGTCTCTCCTCGGACCACAGAATATGGCAAGGCAAGATCCACAAAGAATGGCTGGAAAACTTTTAGGGATACAGAGGGTGAAAGAGCAAACCCATTTGGTCCCATACAGATGGCTCCTGCCATCCAATCTGTAATGGTGTCTGGAGCTAAGTGATGAAGCTCAGTCATCCCGGAGTTACTGAAAAATAAAAATAATAACAGCCAATTATGATTAATACATGAGTCATACTGCGCTCCAGCAGTTTCAGATTACAATATTTCACCACAGCATTTTGATCAGTGTTTGTAATCCAAAACCAGGAGTACATTAATTTGTGGAAGATTGATTCTTAGAATTCTGATATGTTGCTTATTAATTTGAATGGTTTCACACATAGTGGTGCCATTATGCTATGATTAAGGACCTATACAAGGTCTGAATCTGAAACGCATCAGAGGTACCTCCTCAGGTAAAACCTGAAGATTTTTGTGCTCGATGCTGGAATCCTGTTTCTCTAGTTTATGATTGAGGTGGATTGTTTGCTTCTATAAACAGCAAAAAGTATAATGGGAATGTTGTGTCTTGGATCCTGGATTTGGCTTACACCATCTAATGTGACATGCTGATCAAAATACTGGCGTGTGAGTTCTCCCTTTCTTGGGCAATTATTACTCGAAACCACATTCAGAATACTGCCTATTAGTGCCTTTCTACAGTACCATGCGGTACTACATGTTTTTGTACTGTTCTTTACACGTGCCAGGGTAAGCCGCTCCTTTGGACAACAGGAGAGGGTAGCTCCACTGTATGTACTGTACAGGACCCTGAAGTAGCTAATATTCTCTATAATATTCTCTATTATTTGCAGCTTCCAGTAGCTCTTTCTAGCTTCTATATGTAAAGACTTGCTTAATCTCTATTAATTGTGTAATTACGTTTCTTTCGTGTTCATATTTTCTTATTTTATGATGGCATTTGTCAGCTTTGGAACCAAAAAATAGTTTTACGGCACATTTATATATAGATGGTCTATCCTTAGGATAAGCCATCAATATCAGACCTCCATTGATCCGAATCCTGACACTCTTGCCAATCAGATTTTCTTTCAGTAGCTGGAAAAAGGCGCCACAACTACACTTTTCCATACTCTCCATAGTGGAGGTAGCTGCTCCTTTTGAAGTCCCATTGATTCGCGGGGGTGATGGGAGTCTGACTCCTGCTGATCTGACAATGCTGACCTTTCCAAAGGATAGTATTAATGGTATAATAGCCTAGGGAAAGGATTGAATATACGCTAAAGTAATCAATGTACAAATTATATCTTTGTTAATATGTAGAGATGAGCGAAGAATTGGAAAATTGCTCCCCAATTTTTTTTTTTTAATTTGCTTTGTGACAAATTACTTTGTCACAAAGCGCATTTCTTTGTAAGTAGTGGGTACAATAACAGGGAAAGTCAATTGTGCTGCTCCCCTTCATTGTACCCCTCAGATTTACAATGCATTTATAACTGATTGCGGCATCTGAAAGCAATAATACAATGTAAAATATATAAAATCATACTTACCTCATCCATTTGATCACGAAGAGACGGCTGCCACCATCTTGATAGAAGATATAGTGCGAAATGTCACGCTGGCCGTGATGATGTAATCACATCGGACAGCGTGGTGATATCATATTTCATCGCGCACAGGATTTCACGTGGGATCTTCAATCAAGAAGGTGCCGGCTCTTCGCGCTCAAACAGATGAGGTTAATATGATTTCTTTCGTTTTTACTCCAGTTCAGGGAAAATCGATTCATTTCCATGAAGCATGAGGAAAACACACGGAAAGCATGCGGCTTCACGGCGAATCAAATTTTCCATGAAATTCGGATTGAATTCCATTTCATGGAGTTAGATTCGTTCAACCCTATCAATATGTATATATGCTTGAAACATGAAGATTAGAGATGAGCGAATCAAATCAGACGAAGTGGAATTCGATCCAAATTCCAGGAAAAATTTGATTTGCAACGAATGCGAATTTCCTCGCGCTTCGTGGTAACGAATCGCAATTTTTAAAAAAATGGTCGGCTACACGTGTTAGGACTGAGGACATGGGGCAAGGAACTATGGGAAGGCGGGATCACCCAGACTGACATATCTGCATGCAGCCAATCAGCAGCCAGCCCTGTGATGCCACAGCCCTATAAATACGGAGGACATTTTGGAATCAGATATTTTCCAGCGTTCTGAGTACAGGGACAGACATGAGAAGGCTCTAGGGACAGCAATTGGAAAAAGCTCATTGCGAAAAAAAACCCAGAAAAAAACTATTTATAAGTGCAGGGAAAGGATAGGGAGGAATAATTTCACAGCATCTTAGTGCAGGGAGAGACGTCAGAAGGCGCTAGGGACAGTGCTAGAAAAGTGATTTACAAGTGCAGGGAAAGATTATTTGGGGATCCAAATAGCCATTATACAGCTCTGTCATTCCAGCAATTTGTTCTTGGGGTGTAAGTGTTATGTTGAAAAGCCTTTAGTGGCTTATATCTGTGGAAAAAGAAAAATATATACGCAGTTCACTTCTGGAGTTATATGTGTTGAAAGCGTTTAGTGGCGTATTTCAGTACAAAAAGAAAAATATATACGCACTTCACTGTTGCAGTTATTTGTGGCGAAAGCGTGTAGTGGGCTATTTCAGTACAGAAAGATAAAAATATATATATACTTCACTGTTGCAGTTATTTGTGGTAAAAGCATGTAGTGGCCTATTTTAGTACAGAAAGAAAAATATATATGCACGTCACTGTTGCAGTTATTTGTGGCGAAAGCGTGTAGTGGCCTATTTCAGTACAGAAAGAAAAATATATATATACGTCACTGTTGCAGTTATTTGTGGTAAAAGCCTTTAGTGGCCTATTTCAGTTCAGAAAGAAAAATATATACGCAATTCACTGTTGCAGTTATTTGTGGTGAAAAGAATGTAGTGGGCTATTTCAGTACAGAAAGAAAAATATATACGCATAGTGAAGAAACTACTCACCAGCAGCAGCAGGTAGATCAGGAGCAGAACCTGAACTGGCAGGTGGTGGCATACTTGGACAGCACCATGCCAACCCACATTGAAGATCCACTGGACTACTGGACAGTCAAACTTGATTTGTGGCCGTAACTGGCTGAGTTTGTCCTGTAAAAGCTGTCCTGCCTGGCCAGTAGTGTGGCATCAGAGCGGGTGTTTAGTGCGGCAGGAGCCATAGTTACCCCAAGAAGAACTCGCCAAGATTAATCAGGCGTGGATCAGCCAGGATTTTCACCCACCAATGCCTCATGCATCAGACTAGATCATCCATGGTGCCACACCAACACTTTGACAAAAGAGACCGGTTTCTTTTGGCTACCTGCCTCGGCTACTATTCTGATGCTGACACCCACCTGATGCCACACATCTGATGCCAAGTGCTCCTTTTTTAACCCACCTTCATCAGTGGGTACTGGTATGGCCACCCACCGCCCCACTCTGTCACCGGATCACTTTGTAGTCTCCGGATGCTGCGGCCACCTCCTCACTATGTCACCTTGCCACTCTGTGGTATTCTGATGCTGCTGCCATATCCACAGTATGTCACCTTAACACTCTGTGGTATCCACTATCCTGCTGCTGCCATCTCCACATTATATCACCTTGCCACTCTGTGGTATCCTGATACTGCTGCTGCTGCCATATCCACACTATGTCACATTACCACTCTGTGGTATCCTGCTGCTGCCACCTTCACATTATGTCACCTTGCCACTCTGTGGTATCCTGATGTTGCTGCTGCTGCCATATCCACACTATGTCACCTTGCCACTCTGTGGTATCCATCTGCTGCTGCTGCCATCTCCACACTATGTCACCTTGCCACTCTGTGGTATCCTGCTGCTGCTGCCACCTCCACACTTTGTCACCTTGCCACTCTGTAGTATCCTGATGTTGCTGCTGCTGCCATATCCACACTATGTGACCTTGCCACTCTGTGGTATCCTGATGCTGCTGCTGCCATATTCACACTATGTCACCTTGCCACTCTGTGGTATCCTGCTGCTGCTGCCATCTCCACACTATGTCACCTTGCCACTCTGTGGTATCCTCATGATGCTGCTGTTGTCGTCACCCCCAGACTCGATTATTATGCCACTCTGTGGCCTCCTCCTGATGCTGCTGCTGCCACCTCTACACTCTGTCATTGGGTCACTCTGTGGTCTCCTGATTCTGCTGCAACCTCCACACTCTGTCATTGGGCCACTCTGAGCTCTCCTCATGTTGCTGCCGCCACCTCCACACAAGGTCATTGTGCCACTCTGTGGCCTCCTCATACTGTTGTCAGCTCCAGACTCTATCATTGTGCCACTTGGTGGCCTCCTCATACTGCTGCCAACTCCAGACTCTGTCATTGTTCCACTCTGTGTCCTCCTCATACTGCTGCCAACTCCAGACTCTGCCATTGTGCTCCTCGGTGGCTTTCTCCTGATGCTGCCAACTCCAGACTCTGTCATTGTGCCACTCGGTGGCCTTCTCATACTGCTGCCAACTCCCGACTCTGTCATTTTGCCACTCGGTGGCCTTCTTCTGATGCTGCCAACTTCAGACTGTGTCATTGTGCCACTCAGTGGCCTCCTCATACTGCTTCCACCTTCAGAACCTGTCATTGGGCCACTCTGTAGTCTCCTCATGCTGCTGCCACCTCACCATTATGTCATAGGTTCACTCTGTGGACTTCTCATGCTGTTCCCACCCTCCCCACTTCATGACTGGTCCACTATTTTGGCTTTTGGCCTGGCTGACATCCTCATTTGTTTGACCTTTCTTCTGATCTGTCAGAAGGAATGAAAAATGAGACGCACAATGGATCTTGTCTATGTAGCAGCTGTAAGGCCTGTATGGTCCCATCAAATTGGCTTATGATTTGGTAGCCTAAAGCAGGAGTGGGTACAAAACACAGAAGACATGCAAATATTCCATTCACGTGTCATCTCTGTTTTAGATCCACTCCTTTTTTTTTTGGCATTAGCAATACTGATGGATTATTGAGCAAATGCTGACCGAGTGAAGGCGTATGCTCCACAGACAGGATCCGTTTTTTGTGGGTTATTGTTCTGATGGATCAGAGGAAGGGCAAATGAATCATTGACGTCAACACAAAATTGCTGACACCCTCTCCACTCTGTCAAAGGAGCTCTACAGTCGTGGCCAAAAGTTTTGAGAATGACACAAATATTAGTTTTCACAAAGTTTGCTGCTAAACTGCTTTTAGATCTTTGTTTCAGTTGTTTCTGTGATGTAGTGAAATATAATTACACGCACTTCATACGTTTCAAACGCTTTTATCGACAATTACATGACATTTATGCAAAGAGTCAGTATTTGCAGTGTTGGCTCTTCTTTTTCAGGACCTCTGCAATTCGACTGGGCATGCTCTCAATCAACTTCTGGGCCAATTCCTGACTGATAGCAACCCATTCTTTCATAATCACTTCTTGGAGTTTGTCAGAATTAGTGGGTTTTTGTTTGTCCACCCGCCTCTTGAGTATTGACCACAAGTTCTCAATGGGATTGAGATCTGGGGAGTTTCCAGGCCATTGGCCCAAAATGTCAACGTTTTGGTCCCTGTGCCACTTAGTTATCACTTTTGCCTTATAGCACGGTGCTCCATCGTGCTGGAAAATGCATTGTTCTTCACCAAACTGTTGTTGGATTGTTGGAAGAAGTTGCTGTTGGAGGGTGTTTTGGTACCATTCTTTATTCATGGCTGTGTTTTTGGGCAAAATTGTGAGTGAGCCCACTCCCTTGGCTGAGAAGCAACCCCACACATGAATGGTCTCAGGATGCTTTACTGTTGGCATGACACAGGACTGATGGTAGCGCTCACCTTTTCTTCTCCGGACAAGCCTTTTTCCAGATGCCGCAAACAATCGGAAAGAGGCTTCATCGGAGAATATGACTTTGCCCCAGTCCGCTTGCTGGACTTTCTTGGACGCCCTGAAGCCTTCTTAACAAGAATTGAACCTCTTTCCTTGAAGTTCTTGATGATCCTATAAATTGTTGATTGAGGTGCAATCTTAGTAGCCACAATATCCTTGCCTGTGAAGCCATTTTTATGCAACGCAATGATGGCTGCACGCGTTTCTTTGCAGGTCACCATGGTTAACAATGGAAGAACAATGATTTCAAGCATCACCCTCCTTTTAACATGTCAAGTCTGCCATTTTAACCCAATCAGCCTGACATAATGATCTCCAGCCTTGTGCTCGTCAACATTTTCACTTGAGTTAACAAGACGATTACTGAAATGATCTCAGCAGGTCCTTTAATGACAGCAATGAAATGCAGTGGAAAGTTTTTTTTGGGATTAAGTTAATTTTCATGGCAAATAAGGACTATGCAATTCATCTGATCACTCTTCATAACATTCTGGAGTATATGCAAATTGCTATTATAAAAACTTAAGCAGCAACTTTTCCAATTTCCAATATTTATGTAATTCTCAAAACTTTTGGCCATGACTGTACTTGTATAAGCATTTAATAGAACAGGTTCTGTAGACATCTATGTGGAATCAGCTGACAAGGGTGTAAAAAGAGTGCGCTTCTTCTTGAAGTTAACATCGACCTGTAAGGCTGAGTTGATACTTCAGTTATTTGGTCAGTTTTGGCCCCGTGACTGCCCAAATAGGTGAAGTATGCAGTGATTCTAAGAGCGACCCCTGTTATCTGCATGTCATACTGACTCATAGTATTATTTCACTACCACAGCAGACTCCCTATGCGTGTTACAGCAAGGCACAGTGTTCTACACCCCTATAAAGGCTCTCTGCAGCCAGGAAATAGCCGTTTTTTTATGTAATTTGCCGCAAATGTATTCGGATTGAAGCAAATTTTTCCCAAAACATTTGGCGAACCGGTGAATCGATTTTTTTTTTTATTCGCTCATGTCTAATGAATATCATCATAATTAATCCACTGCAAACAGTTAACAGATCAAAATAAAGCGACTATATCAAGTATGAAATTGACTAAAATACAAATAGCCCAAAATGAGCTACAAAATAATGTAATCCCATAAAGCATGGTAAGGCAAAAAAAAATAAAAAATACCCTAATGCAAAGAGTAAAAAATAATAAGAACATACCAAGAAAACCACAGATGGGAAAGGAAATACGTTCAATACCAACCCATTTGGGCATAACAAGGCAGCACACCTACTGTAACTATAGGCCACTGATCTAAAAGTTCCAAAAACTCTTTAGTATGGTATGGTCTCAAGGTACAACATTTTCAATTTACAATACACATCCCAGAATGACTTAATATTGCAACTTGAGTGACCTGAGGCTAGAAACTCAACCTCCTCTATTCTCTGTCAATATAACTGCAAGATCAGATCTAGCTCTCACCCATCCATGTATAGACTGTGTATTTCTTCCAATTTGCTCACTTTGTAAGTAAAATTCTAAATGTTATTTTTTATTTTTTTGCTATCCATTTACTCTAAAAAAATATGGTGACTCACCCAATAGGTGTCAACTCCCATATCCAAGTCTCTGGAAAATGCTTTCTAATGACCCCCAGTTTTTCTTGGAAATCTGGAATTTCATTGCCGTACCCAGGGAAGCTTCCTAAAGCAGGCACAGCGGCAGCAGCAGCAATTCCACCTGCACCTGCTGGTATACCAACTGGAATGGGAACTCCAGGACCACCAATAATAATAAAAAACAAAAAAGACAGCATTATATTTTGTCAAGATGTTATTGAGCCCTACAGACCTGCAGCTTGTTTTGCACAATGCACCCTTGTGTACTCATCATACTAAATAGAGACACAAGCAATAATTATCAGACCCAAAAATTTTATGATGCTTTTTCTTAATATGCAAATTAGGCATTTGGTGCAATGAGCGCATTACTGTTGCTCTTGTTACACCCAAGCTCCACTCCATACTGTGGACAGCTCCTCTCTCCCTGCCTGGCTCTGTCAATCAAAGCAGCCAGGAAGGGTCTGGCCACAGTAAGGAGTGGAGCTTGGGTGTAACATGAGCAACGGTAACTTTTTTATTATACCAGAGGCCTAGTTTGCATATTAAGAAAATGTATCATAACTTTGGAACGGAGCCTCTGATCAACAAAAGAAAAACAGCACTTTATTCAAGTGAACCACAGCTATGTGTCAGTTTTATATAGAC
This sequence comes from Bufo bufo, assembly GCF_905171765.1. Lineage (NCBI taxonomy): Eukaryota > Metazoa > Chordata > Amphibia > Anura > Bufonidae > Bufo > Bufo bufo. The sequence continues at coordinate 52,743,511 of NC_053394.1, forward strand.
GACGCTCGTGACAGATTCTGTTTAAAGCCAAGGTCTAGCCGCCCTGACTGTGGTCTATAAGACCACCGAATGACAGCTGCAGTTCAAAAGATATACAACTTACTGTGTAGCGTAGCCCAAGCCTATTTGTATTACCTGCAAATGGCATTCCTGGTCCATCTCTTCTTCTGGAATCGGGGCAATTTACAGGTTTTTTTATTTCAGCACTTGTGATTATTTTTAATTGCATGTCCTGTAATTGTAATAAAAAGTATAATAATTAAAGGCTATGTACACCTTTGGAGGCAATTTATGTTTATGATTGCATTTCACTAACTTTGGCAAAAAAATTTTTTGGTCCGTTGTCTAATAAATCTTAGCTCTAAACTACTAAGAGGTCATAAACACTTATTTAAGCCACATTCTTATCAGTAAGATAAGGATTGAGTTTTAATGAGTGTTTATAATGTCAGAGAGCAGAGATAAGGAGTCCGTCTGCTCCCCAGATGACGGAAAAGACAGAAAATCCACAGGCAGCTAGTAGAGCATGTCATCTTTGTGAAGAAAAAAGGATTCCATATTTTTAACAAAGACCAATTTAAAAAAATTATATTTCGCTCAAAAAAAGTACAATGCAATAAAAAACTGATCTGACTGTACTTACATGTCCACATTTAGGCTGGGTTCACACCTGAGGGTAATAGATAAGCGCTTTTTACAGGCGTTTTTATCGGGCGTTTTTGAGGCGTATTTTGGGGCGTTTTTGCATTTTGTATTTTAGTACGCGCGTTTGTGTGATTAATCCAATGAAAAACTGCCACAATACTCGCGACAATACGCCCCAAAGAAGCTCCTGTACTTCTTGGGGCGTAGGACGTTTTACAGCGCGTTTGTACCCGCTGTAAAACGCTCAGGTGAGAACCATGCCCATAGGGAAACATTGGTTTTTGCCTGTTGAGCGTTTTACAGCGCGTAGGAAAGCGCTGTAAAACGCTCAGGTGTGAACCCAGCCTTAGTGGTGCATATGCCATTTAAATTTCAGCATTAGGGAAAGTATACTTTTCCAAATGTTGTGTTCTAAATCAGTGGTCCCCAACCTTTTTTGCACCAAGGACCAGTTTCATGCAAGACAATTTTCCCGGGGACTGGGAGGGGTGGAGGGGTTCTGGGGCGGGGCTTAGGGGATGAGCGAGGCTTAGGGGGGTGCTGGTCGGCGCTGACTGATTCACACGCATAACAAAACACAAGGTGCATATTAAAATATATAACACTATATAACGATGGGGTTAATGGCATCAGGTACATGCTGGAGTAACTTGCTGTTAATATGAGGCACATTGTTTTATCAATTTTGACCTGCATGTGCCTCACATTAATAGTAGGTAACCTCATCATGTGTACCTCATATTAATGGTTAACCTAATGTTGCCCATTATTTGATGAGGTGCGTGGGGCCACTTACTTTTAATGAGAGGGGGTACTAATGTAATAGCACCATGTACCTCAGATTAATAATAGGTGACCGCAACTTCTCAAATTATGGCTATTGACAACATTGGGGTTAATGAGTCACATTAACCCCAAATTTTTCTGACTGCCTGATACGGTACATGTGTTTTGCCTGCATTTATTTTGAGGCAGGCTAATAATCTTCCAGTGTGTGGGACAGGGTGTGGGCCGGGTACCTGCACCGGCTGCTTTTCAGAGCACTAATGGCTGGGGACTGGAGAACACAAAACTCAGGAGGAGGAGGAGGCTGCCGCTGCTGCCGTTTGCCGAGCACACTAGCTGAGACGGCACAGCGGTAAACACTCCCCCATCCCTCCTCCTACTTTAATATTAGCCACACGTTCATTGGTGGCAGTGGGGCGGACAGCGTCAGAGCCCGGTCATTTTATTGGGCTCTGCGGCGACCGCATCATGGGAGGTTGGGATTTCCTCCCTCCATCCCTCCCTCCTTCTCCACTGACTCTGGCCACTCTGATGTGCGCGTTAGGCGCGCATGCGCCTGGCATCTCTGCCTCTCTCTCCTCTGCGGCCCGGCAAGCAATCTTCCAGGGCTTGGTCCGGGGCCAAGGCCCGGCGGTTGGGGACCGCTGTTCTAAACTATTCATGTGCTGGTTCAACCTTCACCAGCAAATTTACAATTAATCTCTCTACACTGGGGAAAGTGTACCTTTCCAGATGCTGAGATCCAAACTGTGCATGTGCCGAATCAAAATTCACTGGTGCGTGCACTGGATTACAGTGCCAGACAGGAAGACAATGAGGATGCCTGGCCCTGTCACTCAAGTGGAGGGGAGAGTGGCTAAGAGGGAAAAGAGGTGGTGATGTGGTGCTCCAAGGGGTAGACCCATCCATTGATGCTCCGAACACCTAATTAAGACTTGAATGAAAGTGAATATTTTTCTACAGTGGAGCTACTGATTTCAAATAATAAGGGATTGCTTAACTCAGCATGATTGACCCTAACAGGAAGTACTGTATGCTTTGTATAATAGGGTTTATCCTACAGATGCACTTTAACAAAAAAGGTATTAAGTTACTACTTCTTTAAGTTTTTCCCCCTACTAAGTTCATATACAGTTCCTGTTGAGCTGAGTGTTTCTATCTCCTCTAATGATCTAATGTCTATAGCTTTAAAACATTAAACATTGTGTCATTGTTCTCTTATGATTGCTACATTATACAGAATTAAGGAGAATACCACAAGCAGTTTATGTATATCTTCATCTGAAGGCATATAACTAAAAGGGTTAGAGTAATATGCTCCACTTGGACCATTTGCACATGGAATGAGCTCTGAATCCATTGACATTGTCATTCCATATAGGCCTATAAACTGTTCATCAGGGAAGAGATCGTAGACCTAGAAAAAAAAGATACTGCAAACATTAGACTGTTAAATGGGTAATTAAAGGAGAGAAAATTAAAGGGGGTTGGCCTATCTCACACATTGGTGGTATATCGCTAGGATATGCCACCAATGTCAGATAGGTGCAGGTCCCACCTCTGGGACCCACACCTAACACTAGAATGGAGCCGAAAAGTGAACGAGGGTGCATTGTGCACCATTCACTTCTATGGGAGTGCTGAAAATAGCCAAACGCTGTCTTAGCTACTCCCATAGGGGTGAATAGAGAGGTGGCCGTGCTTGCTCAGTGTTCTCCTTGTTCACTTCTATAGCAGTCCCGGAAATAGCCGAGCACGCTCACTCTGCTTTTTTCGTAACTCCCATAGAAGTGAATGAAGAGCATGCTGCACATGCTATTTCGCTTTGAAGGTCCCATTCTAGAGATAAGTGCGGGTTCCAAAGGTGGGACTCGCATTGATCTAACATTGGTGGTATATCCTAGTGATATGCCACCAATGTGTTAGATGGCTCAACCCCTTTAAAAAAGTTAATGCTAATGAATTAAAAGATTTTCTTGGCCTTTCCAAACCACTGTTATTTGTCAAGTTCAGTCCTGGATTAAAATACAGTGTATATTCCCTCATCATATCATTATTGCAGTCATTTTTGGATTTTGCATAGGACTCTCAATAATGGCTGATCATTAAAATTCCATTATGATTGCCTAAGCTAACAAGTTGGAAGTGATATATCAAGGCTCTTGCCATATAAGACGTTAAAAGGTATCTTCTAACATGTTCAACCATCACCACTGGAGACAAACTTCACAGTAAATTTCTGAAGGTGCTGAAATTAACCAAACTATGTGTCATTTAGTAAACTAGATGTCATCCATACCTGTCATCCAATTGGTCATTATCATATGGTTGTGTGCAAAACAAAATGTAATTATTGGGGTACTGGAATTTAAGTACAAATCTCCATGTAATTTGAAAAAGTGAATTGAAACATTGCCATTTATCGGAAATTGTGTAATCCATATTTTGTTTTCTTGGAGTGCATTAAACCAGAATGTGTAATTCTTTGATAACTTGTAATGGTGTTTATAAATGTATGCATGTTTATTGTAAATTGATTTGTGTATTTATTTTTTAGCTGAAAAGACTCACATTTTCAGCAGTCAGCTCTTTTTCTGGTCTCATCAGTACCACACTTTTATCCACCACCCTTAGACCACAGAGAGATGAAGGAGTAGCCTGAACCTGTAGAGCTACATCTGACCCCGGGAGAACTTCCTTTGATGAGAATCCTACAGATACCTGGATAAAGATGTGGTTTAAAATATTTAATTATAAAAATTTCCACATTTTTGTACACATTATCCACCAACAATTTTTGTAGAACATGTTTGTTCATTTATATCAATTGTTTTCTACATTTGATATCATTTTCTAAATGTTTCAAGTTGTGAAGTTAAAAACTTATTTTTCCAACATGTGTAATATTGTTCAACTGCTGTATTGTCCATTCAATGTACTGGATGGCCATTCAAATAAAAGAGGGTGACTGTGTAGCATTCTCCAAATCAGAAGCTGCTAGTAGTTGTAGTTTCTCCTCTCTTGCTCCCAGAAGAAGCTTCCAAGCAGGGGACCCCTTGCTGTGATGTCTATATGTTCTAATGGAAAAGCGGTTTTCTAGATGTACAGCCTCTTCATAGGCTACCTCTAATAATTTATAATTATACCAATTATTCCAGCAGCGTCTCCCACCAGAACTTTAGTAGGGACAGCCAGGAGAACTGGGCCAATGGTTGCCTATGCCTCCTGTAAGAAGGTACCTGGAATCATTGTGGATGGAAGGTATGGGTCACCGAGGTTCCTGGCCTCGGTGAAGTAAGTCAGTATTTTATGTGTCAGCAGCAGCTATTGCTAATTGACACCTTGAGATTTAGCATGGCTGTCATAGCTGACCCAGGTCTGCTCTTACTGGGAGTAGTCAAAGTGCTGGGTGGGTGACTCCTCCCCGTGTTCCAGGCCGGGTTTTGCCAGGCATAAAAAACAGCCAGCACTGCCAGGTGTGGTGGATTTACCTCCCTCTGACAGTGGAGCTCAAGAGTCTGTGTGCTGTGAACTGAGGGTTGTGCTGGGATTTGAGGTTTGAGCTGGGCTGGAGGACTCAGGCCCCTCTAAAGGCGAACAGGCAGCCTATGGACTTAATGAGGCTGAACTGCTAACAGGGTGTGAATTAACACCCATGAGAAAAGGTGACTTTTATTGTTTATGGACTTTCCTTGTGTGTGAACAAACACTAAGCCACCTGCGTTTTGTGATACACCTTATGTGCATTTTGTTATACACCAATGTGTGAATAAACACCGCTGTTTAATTCAAGAACTGTGTACTTTGCCTCTATACTGCATCCGCTAGTCCTAACTACCAGAGCGAATCCCCACACTCCTTGCAATGTTAAAGCCCCTCTCATAATGCTCCGTCTAGAAGGAGGCACGTCCAGCATAGAAACATAGAAACATAGAATGTGTCGGCAGATAAGAACCATTTGGCCCATCTAGTCTGCCCAATATACTGAATACTATGAATAGCCCTTGGTTCTATCTTATATGAAGGATGGCCTTATGCCTATCCCATGCATGCTTAAACTCCTTCACTGTATTTGCAGCTACCACTTCTGCAGGAAGGCTATTCCATGCATCCACTACTCTCTCAGTAAAGTAATACTTCCTGATATTACTTTTAAACCTTTGCCCCTCTAATTTAAAACGATGTCCTCTTGTAGCAGTTTTTCTTCTTTTAAATATTCTCTCCTCTCCTTGTTGATTCCCTTTATGTATTTAAAAGTTTCTATCATATCCCCTCTGTCTCATCTTTCTTCCAAGCTATACATGTTAAGGTCCTTTAATCTTTCCTGGTAAGTTTTATCCTGCAATCCATGGCTGCATAGTTACCGTACATTTTTGATCAACTTGTAATAAGACACAGATCCATCAAATCCAACCTAAACGTCTACAGTGTTGATCCAGAGAAAAGCAACACACTCTGTGAGGCAGAAACCAGGTTTTTGGTATTATATCTTTCAAGAACGCCATCCTTTTTCCTTATGAGTTTTATCAATGAAGTAGCCATCACAACATCTGACAACAACCATAGTCTGTGATTTTAGCAGTATCCTTACTAGAATGTTTATTTCTCACAAGAGAGTTTAAAGGTTTCCATTACTTAAAAAAAAAAACTTGTGATGTGTCATAGTGACATCAAATGTTTTGATTGAGGGTGGTCCGAGAGCTGCGACCCCCATTGATCACTAAAACGAGGAGAAAGAAGTGCTTAATAGAACGTTTACGAGCATGTCTCCAGTCTATTTCCAGCAGTGAGGATAGACAGTAAGCACTTTTTTCTACTCATTGTAGTAACTGCACTTGAACCCCACCAATTAAAACCTTTGGTATATCGCCATGACATATCAAATGTTTTTTAAATGTACAGATGCACGTTAACATTAAAACGGTTCATTATTTTGGCAAACCTCAAAAAATCTTTTACATCTTGAATTTTAATTGTTACAATTCTTTCCTTACCCTATTCTTAAAACATCTCATCATCTTGATTTTTAAGTTATCAGCAACCAACTCTCTGCTTGGTAGAAAAATATACGCCAAAATGTGAATGGATGAAGATGAAGAATCATTAACATTTAATGAAAATTTGAAGGAAAGCTCCCCTTGTAAATCTGAAAGAAAGCAGAAAAGTATTTCTTGGATAATACATAGTATTGGATTCTAGAAATAAAACATAAAGGGGGATATTTACTAAAGGTTTTATGCCACTATTGTAAAAAAAAGTCACAAATGATGACGCATGCCATAGTTATGCCATTAGTTGCAGCTTCAAGATTCTCACTGCGTTTCTAAAGTGGCGAGAAAAGGCACAGGGCTTAGAAGAGGGACTGGGCTTTGTGTGGCCACCTCATTTACTATAACTTTTTCCAGAAACTAAATTAAGTTATAGCTGAATCATACGCCAGCTCCCAGCTGGTGTCGACTTCAGTTATTGGTGCATTTCACTATGGCGCACAAGGATCAAGACTGGTGTATGCGAATGCCAGTATTGATAGATGTCCCCTAATATGTTAAAAAGGATGAATTTGAAAGTTTAAAAAAAGTATTATTACTTAGTTAAGCATTCTTACCGGCATCAGATTCCTTCACTACTATTTTCTGAGAACCAGATAACTTTATATGGCCCTTGGAAGTTACCTATATAGGAAGCAATATGTATTATTATAGCCATATTTAACAGGACAATTAGCCAAATACCCAAACCCACATTCCTCTTTAATTGTTGCAGAAAGAGCATTCTAATGCTATACTTCACATATTCCTAAAGTTGGCTCTGAGCACTTTGCACTAATTTGCCCCTTGCCCCAACTAACTGAAGATTTGACTTCTTTGTATATATGTAAAATAAAATAATAATATATACTATATACACTTCTCAAAAAAATAAAGGGAACACAAAAATAACACATCCTAGATCTGAATTAATTAAATATTCTTCTGAAATACTTTGTTCTTTACAAAGTTGAATGTGCTGACAACAAAATCACACAAAAATAAAAAAATGGAAACCACCTGTGGACGTCGGGCCCTCATATCACCCTCATGGAGTCTGTTTCTGACCGTTTGAGCAGACACATGCACATTTGTGGCCTGCTGGAGGTCATTTTGCAGGGATCTGGCAGTGCTCCTCCTGTTCCTCCTTGCACAAAGGCGGAGGTAGTGGTCCTGCTGCTGGGTTGTTGCCCTCCTACGGCCTCCTCCACGTCTCCTGATGTACTGGCCTGTCTCCTGGTAGCGCCTCCATGCTCTGGACACTACGCTGACAGACACAGCAAACCTTCTTGCCACAGCTCGCATTGATGTTCCATCCTGGATAAGCTGCACTACCTGAGCCACTTGTGTGGGTTGTAGACTCTGTCTCATGCTACCACTAGAGTGAAAGCACCGCCAGCATTCAAAAGTGACCAAAACATCAGCCAGGAAGCATAGGAACTTAGAAGTGGTCTGTGGTAACCACTCCTTTATTGGGGGTGTCTTGCTAATTGCCTATAATTTCCACCTGTTGTCTATCCCATTTGCACAACAGCATGTGAAATTGATTGTCACTCAGTGTTGCTTCCTAAGTGGACAGTTTGATTTCACAGAAGTGTGATTGACTTGGAGATACATTGTGTTGTTTAAGTGTTCCCTTTATTTTTTTGAGCAGTGTATATATATATATACACTGCTCAAAAAAATAAAAGGAACACTTAAACAACACAATGTAACTCCAAGTCAATCACACTTCTGTGAAATCAAACTGTCCACTTAGGAAGCAACACTGAGTGACAATCAATTTCACATGCTGTTGTGCAAATGGGATAGACAACAGGTGGAAATTATAGGCAATTAGCAAGACACCCCCAATAAAGGAGTGGTTCTGCAGGTGGTGACCTGACCACTTCTCAGTTCCTATGCTTCCTGGCTGATGTTTTGGTCACTCTTGAATGCTGGCGGTGCTTTCACTCTAGTGGTAGCATTAGACAGAGTCTACAACCCACACAAGTGGCTCAGGTAGTGCAGCTTATCCAGGATGGCACAGCAATGCGAGCTGTGGCAAGAAGGTTTGCTGTGTCTGTCAGCGTAGTGTCCAGAGCATGGAGGCGCTACCAGGAGACAGGCCAGTACATCAGGAGACGTGGAGGAGGCCGTAGGAGGGCAACAACCCAGCAGCAGGACCGCTACCTCCGCCTTTGTGCAAGGAGGAACAGGAGGAGCACTGCCAGAGCCCTGCAAAATGATCTCCAGCAGGCCACAAATGTGCATGTGTCTGCTCAAACGGTCAGAAACAGACTCCATGAGGGTGATATGAAGGCCCGACGTCCACAGGTGGGGGTTGTGCTTACAGCCCAACACCATGCAGGACGTTTGGCATTTGCCAGAAAACACCAAGATTGGCAAATTCGCCACTGGTGCCCTGTGCTCTTCACAGATGAAAGCAGGTTCACACTGAGCACATGTGACAGACGTGACAGAGTCTGGAGACGCCGTGGAGAACGTTCTGCTGCCTGCAACATCCTCCATCATGACCGGTTTGGCATTAGGTCAGTAATGGTGTGGGGTGGCATTTCTTTCGAGGGCCGCACAGCCCTCCATGTGCTCGCCAGAGGTAGCCTGACTGCCATTAGGTACCGAGATGAGATCCTCAGACCCCTTGTGAGACCATATGCTGGTGCGGTTGGCCCTGGGTTCCTCCTAATGCAAGACAATGCTAGACCTCATGTGGCTGGAGTGTGTCAGCAGTTCCTGCAAGACGAAGGCATTGATGCTATGGACTGGCCCGCCCGTTCCCCAGACCTGAATCCAATTGAGCACATCTGGGACATCACGTCTCGCTCTATCCACCAACGTCACGTTGCACCACAGACTGTCCAGGAGTTGGCAGATGCTTTAGTCCAGGTCTGGGAGGAGATCCCTCAGGAGACCGTCCGCCACCTCATCAGGAGCATGCACAGGCGTTGTAGGGAGGTCAAACAGGCACGTGGAGGCCACACACACTACTGACCTCATTTTGACTTGTTTTAAAGAGGACCTTTCACTTGTATAAACTATGTGAACCGAGTATGCTGCCATATAGAGCGGCGCCCGGGGATCTCACTGCACTTACTATTATCCCCGGGCGCCGCTCCGTTCTCCTGTTATAGGCTCCGGTACCTTTGCTTTTTAAGTTATAGTAGGCAGGTCTTCCCTTGTCCTGTGGGCGTCTCCTTCTCCTAGGCTGTAGCGCTGGCCAATCACAGTGCACAGCTCACAGCCTGGGAGGTTTTTTTCTCCCAGGCTGTGAGCTGTGCGCTGCGATTGGCCAGCGCTACAGCCAAGGAGAAGGAGACGCCCACAGGACAAGGGAGGACCCGCCTACTATAACTTAAAAAGCAAAGGTACCGGAGCCTATAACGGAAAAACGGAGTGGCGCCCGGGGATAATAGTAAGTGCAGTGAGATCCCCGGGCGCCGCTCTATATGGCAGCATACTCAGTTCACATAGTTTATACAGGTGAAAGGTCCTCTTTAAGGACATTACATCAAAGTTGGATCAGCCTGTAGTGTGTTTTTCCACTTTAATTTTGAGGGTGACTCCAAATCCAGACCTCCATGGGTTAAAAAATTTGATTTCCATTTTTTTCTTTTGTGTGATTTTGTTGTCAGCACATTCAACTATGTAAAGAACAAAGTATTTCAGAAGAATATTTAATTAATTCAGATCTAGGATGTGTTATTTTTGTGTTCCCTTTATTTTTTTGAGCAGTGTATATATATATATATATTACAGATGAGCGAATCGAAGTTGACGAAGTCGAATTCATCCGAATTTCAGGAATTTTTCGATTTGCACCGAATCCGAATTTTCTTCGTGGTAACAAATTGCATTTTTTCCTAAAATGGCTGCTGCACATGTTAGGACATGGAGAAAGAAACTCTGGGAACGAGGGATCACCCACAATGACATGCATGCAGCCAATGAGCCACCAGCCAGCCCTGTGATGTCACAGCCCTATAAATAGCTTCAGCCATCTTGGATTCAGCCATTTTCCAAAGTACTTAGTGCAGGGAGAGAAGTTAGCAAGTGCTAGGGACAGTCCTAGGAAAGACTTGAAAACTTATATTTTGCTCAATAGAAGTTCAGGGAAAGAGCATTAGAAGTGTATGCAAAGGATAGGGAGGAATTATTACACAGTATTGAAGCAGAACAGGGTTCAATAGGGGTGTTTACAGCCTGGGTAATAGGAACAATCCTATTACACCTTGCTGCACTGACTGTGGAAAATTGCCATTACACTGCTGCTCATTTCAGGTTTGCAATACCTCTGCGATTCCAGCAAACCGTTCTTTTTATTGGGGTCTTATTAGCCCTTGTGCGGTGCAATTATATATGTTCTAACGCTTTTTTTTGTTGTGTATTAAAGGGGAAAAACAAAGGGGCTTATTAGCCTTTGTGTGGTGAAGTGATAAAATTAAAGCCTCTTTTTGGCGTGTATTAGAGAGAAAAAAAGGGCTTAATAGCCGTTATATAGTGAAGTGAGAAAATTAAAGCCCTTTTTGGCGTGTATAAGTGGCAAAAAAAAAACTTTATTTGCCGTTCACGGCTGCAGTTATATGTTCTAAAGTTTTTTTTATGGAGTATATTAGTGGGGAAAATGAAAAAGTACTCATTAGCCATTGTGTGGTGAAGTGAGAAAATTACAGGCCTTTTTGGTTTGTATAAGTGGCAAAAAAATTATTATTTGCCATTCAGGGCCGTAGTTATATGTTCTAAAGCCGTTTTTTGTCATGTATTAGTGGGGGGAAAAAGAGGCCTATTAGCCGTTGTGTGGTGAAGTGAAAAAATTACAGCCCTTTCTGGCTTGTATTAGTGAAAAAAACAACAACATTATTTGCTGTTCATGGTCGCAGTTATATGTTCTAAAGCCTTTTTCTGGTGTGTATTAGTGGGAAAAAAGAAAAAAGGGGATTGTTAGCTGTTGTGTAGTGAAGTGAGAAAATCACAGCCCTTTTTGGCATGTATTATTGGCAAAAAAAATATATTATTTGCCGTTCATGGTCTCAGTTATATGTTCCAAAGCCTTTTTTTGTGGTGTATTAGTGGTGGGGCAAAAAAAGGGCCTTATCAGTCGTTGTGTGGTGAAGTGAAAAAATTAAAGCCCTTTTTGGTGTGTATTAGTGGCAAAAAAAAAATATTATTTACCGTTCATGGCCTCAGTTATATGTTCTAAAGCCTCTTTTTGGTGTGTATTAGTGGGTAAAAAGAAAAATGGCTTATTAGCCGTTGTGTGGTGAGAAAGATACAGCCCTTTTTGGCGTGTATTAGTGGCAAAAAAAATTATTATTTGCCATTCTCGGCCACAGTTATATGTTCTAAAGCCTTTTTTTGTTGTGTATTAGTGGGGGATAAAAAGGGGCTGTGTGTGCTGAAGTGAGAAAATTACAGCCCTTTTTGGCGTGTATTAGTGGCAAAAAAAAGTATTATTTGCCGTTCACGTTATAACGTTCAGTTATATGTTCTAAAGCCTTTTTTTTCTCATGTGCAAGTGGGGCAAACAAAGGGGCTTATTAGCCATTGTGTGGTGAAGTGAGAAAATTACAGCCCTTTTTGGTGTGTATTAGTGGCAAAAAAAAAATATTGTTTGCTGTTTATGGCCGCAGTTATATTTTCTAAAGCCTCTTTTTGGCTTGTATTAGTGAGGGAAAAGAAAAATGGCTTATTAGCCATTGTGTGGTAAAATGAGAAAATTGCAGCCCTTTTTGGCGTGTATTAGTGGCAAAAAAAGTATTATTTGCAGCTCACGGCCGCAGTTACAGTGAGGAACAGAAGTATTTGAACACCCTGTGATTTGGCAAGTTCTCCCACTTAGAAATCATGGATGGGGTCTGAAATTCACATTGTAGCTGCATTCCCACAGAGAGACAGAGACAGAATTGAAATAAAAAAATTCAGGAAATCACATTGTATGATTTTTTTTATAATTTATTTGTCTTGCACTGCTGAACATAAGTATTTGAACACCTGAGAAAATCAGTGTTAATATTTGGTACAGAAGCCTTTGTTTGCAATTACAGAGGGCAAACGTTTCCTGTAGTTCTTGACCAGGTTTGCACACACTGCAACAGGGATTTTGGCCCACTCCTCCACACAGATCTCCTCTAGATCTGTCAGGTTTGGGGGCTGTCGATGAGCAACACAGAGTTTCAGCTCCTTCCAAAGATGTTCTATTGGATTTAGGTCTGGAGACTGGCTAGACCACTCCAGAACCTTGATATGCTTCTTATGGAGCCACTCCTTGGTTATCCTGGCTGTGTGCTTCGAGTTGTTGTCATGTTGGAAGACCCAGCCACGACCCATCTTCAATGCTCTGACTGAGGGAAGGAGGTTGTTGCTCAAAATCTCACAATAAATGGCCCCATTCATCCTCTCCTTAATACAGTGCAGTCATCATGACCCCTTCGCAGAAAAGCACCCCCAAAGCATGATGCTACCACCCCCATGCTTCACAGTAGGGATGGTGTTCTTGGGATGCAACTCATCCTTCTTTTTCCTCCAAACACGACGAGTGAAGTTTAGATCAAAAAGTTCTACTTTGGTCTCATCTGACCACATGACTTTCTCCCATGCCTCCTCTGGATCATCCAGATGGTCATTGGAAAACTTCAGATGGGCCAGGACATGTGATGTCTTGAGCAGGGGAACATTCCGTGCAATGCATGATTTGAAACCATGGCGGCATAGTGTTCTACCGACAGTGGCCTTTGAATCTGTGGTCCCAGCTCTCTTCATGTCATTGACCAGCTCCTCCCTTGTAGTTCTGGGATGATTCCTCACCTTTCTTATTATCAGTGATACCCCACGAGGTGAGATCTTGCATGGAGCCCCAGTCCGAGGGAGACTGACAGTCGTCTCTAGCCTCTTCCATTTTCTAACAATTGCTCCAACAGTTGATCTATTTTCACCAAGCTGCTTGGCAATTGCCCTGTAGCCCTTTCCAGCCTTGTGGAGGTCCACAATTTTGTCTCTGGCGTCTTTTGACAGCTCTTTGGTCTTGCCGATAGTAGTTGGCGTCTGACTGACTGTGGGGTGGACAGGTGTCTTTAAACAGCTCAGACAGGTGCTACTAAGTTATATTAATGAGTGGAGTAGAGGTGGACATTTTAAATGCACAGTAACAGGTCTTTGAGAGACAGAATTCTTGCTGTTTCTCATGTGTTCAAATATTTATGTTCAGCAGTGCAAGACAAATAAATTCTTTACAAATTATACAATGTAATTTCCTGATTATTTATTTTTAATTCTGTCTCTCAGATTGGGAATGCACCTACAATGTGAATTTCAGACCCCTCCATGATTTCTAAGTGGGAGAACTTGCAAAATCGCAGGGTGTTCAAATACTTCTGTTCCTCACTATATATGTTCTAAATCCTTTTTTTGTCGTGTATTAGTGGTGGGAAAAAAAGGGGCTTATTTGCCGTTGTTTGGTGAAGTGAGAAAATTACAGCCCTTTTTGGTGTGTATTAGTGGCAAAGAAAAAACATTGTTTGCCGTTCATGGCCGCAGTTATATGTTCTAAAGCCTTTTTTGGCGTGTTTTTGTGGGGAAAAAAGAAAAAGGGCTTATTAGTCGTTGTGTGGTGAAGTGAGAAAATTACAGCCCTTTTTGGCGTGTATTAGTGTAAAAAAAAAACATTATTTGCCTTTCATGGCCGCAGTTATATATTCTAAAGCCTCTTTTTGGCGTTTATTAGTGGGGAAAAGGGGCTTATTAGCCGTTGTGTAGCGAAGTGAGAAAATTAAAGCTCTTTTTGGCTTGTATAAGTGGCAAAAAAATCTTTATTTGCCGTTCACAGTCGCAGTTATATGTGCTAAAGTCTTTTTTTGGAGTATATTAGTGGGGAAAAAGAAAAAGTGCTCATTAGCCATTGTGTGGTGAAGTGAGAAAATTACAGCCCTTTTTGGTGTTTATTAGTTTAAAAAATATATATTTGCCTTTCATGGCCGCAATTATATGTCCTAAAGCCTTTATTTGGCGTGTATTAGTGAGGAAAAAGAAAAATGACTTATTAGCCGTTGTGTAGTAAAGTGAGAAAATTACAGCCCTTTTTGGCGTGTATTAGTGGAAAAAAAAAACATTATTTGCCGTTCACTGCCGTAGTTATATGTTCTAAAGCCTTTTTATTGTCATGTATTAGTGGGGGAAAAAAGGGGCTTATAAGCAGTTGTGTGGTGAAGTGAGAAAATTATAGCTCTTTTTGGTGTGTATTAGTGGGAAAAAAAATATTATTTGCCGTTCACGGCCGCAGTTATATGTCCTAAAGCTATTTTTTGGCGTTTATTAGTGAGGAAAAAGTAAAATTGCCCATTAGCCATTGTGTGGTGAAGTGAGAAAATTACAGCCCTTTTTGGTGTGTATTAGTGTAAAAAAAACATTATTTGCCATTCACGGCCGAAGTTAGATGTTCTAAAGTTTTTTTGGGCGTGTATTAGTAGGGAAAAAGAAAAATGGCTTATTAGCCGTTGTGTGGTGAAGTGAGAAAATTACAGCCCTTTTTGGCATGTATTAGTGGCAAAAAAAAGTATTATTTGATGTTCATGGCCACAGTTATATGTTCTAAAGCCAGTTTTTTTTGTGTATTAGTGGGGGATAAGGGGCTTATTAGCCACTGTGTAGTTAATTGAGAAAATTATAGCCCTTTTCGGCGTGTATTAGTGGCACAAAAAAACATTATTTGCCATTAGCGGCCGCAGTTATATGTTCCAAAGCCTCTTTTTGGCATGCATTAGTGGGGAAAAGGGCTTATTAGCCATTGTGTGGTGAAGTGAGAAAATTAAAGCCCTTTTTGGAGTTTATTAGTGGCAAAAAAAAAAATATTATTTGCTGTTCACGGCCGCAGTTATATGTTCTAAAGCCTTTTTTTGGCGTGCATTAGTAGGGAAAAGATAAATGGCTTATTAGCCGTTATGTGGTGAAGTGATAAAATTATAGCCCTTTTTGGCATGTATTAGTGGCAAAAAAAAGTATTATTTCACGTTCACAGCTGCAGTTATATGTTCTACAGCCTTTTTTTGGCGTGTATTAGTGGGGAAAAAGAAAAATGGTTTATTAGACGTTATGTGGTGAAGTGATAAAGTTACAGCCCTTTTTGGCATGTATTAGTGGCAAAAAATTTATTATTTGACGTTCACGGCCGCAGTTATATGTTCTAAAGCAGGCATCCTCAAACTGCGGCCCTCCAGCTGTTGCAAAACTACAACTCCCAGCATGCCCGAACAGCCTACAGGTATCCGCCTACAGCAGGGAATTGTGGGAGTTGTAGTTTTACAACAGCTGGAGGGCCGCAGTTTGAGGATTCCTGTTCTAAAGCCTTGTTTTGGCGTGTATTAGTGGGGAAAAAGGGCTCATTAGCCGTTGTGTGGTGAAGTGAGAAAATTAAAGCCCTTTTTGGTATGTATTAGTGTAAAAAAAAACATTATTTGCCATTCACGGCCGAAGTTAGATGTTCTAAAGCTTTTTTTGGCGTGTATTAGTAGGGAAAAAGAAAAATGGCTTATTAGCCATTGTGTGGTGAAGTGAGAAAATTACAGCCCTTTTTGGCATGTATTAGTGGCAAAAAAAAGTATTATTCTATGTTCACGGCCACAGTTATATGTTCTAAAGCCTGTTTTTTGTTGTGTATTAGTGGGGGATAAGGGGCTTATTAGCCACTGTGTAGTTAATTGAGAAAATTATAGCCCTTTTTGGCGTGTATTAGTGGCAAAAAAAAAACATTATTTGCCATTAGCGGCCGCAGTTATATGTTCCAAAGCCTTTTTTTTGCGTGCATTAGTGGGGGATAAGGGGCTTATTAGCCATTGTGTGGTGAAGTGAGAAAATTAAAGCCCTTTTTGGAGTGTATTAGTGGCAAAAAAAATATTATTTGCTGTTCACGGCCGCAGTAATATGTTCTAAAGTCTTTTTTTGGCATGTATTAGTAGAGAAAAAGATAAATGGCTTATTAGCCGTTATGTGGTGAAGTGAGAAAATGATAGCCCTTTTTGGCATGTATTAGTGGCAAAAAAAGTATTATTTGACGTTCATGGCTGCAGTTATATGCAGCCTTTTTTTGGCGTGTATTAGTGGGAAAAAAGGTTTATTAGTTGTTTTGTTGTGAAGTGATAAAGTTACAGCCCTTTTTGGCATGTATTAGTGGCAAAAAAGTATTATTTGACGTTCACAGCCGCAGTTAAATGTTCTAAAGCCTTTTTTTGTCGTGCATTAGTGGGAAAAAAGAAAAATGGTTTATTAGTTGTTGTGTGGTGAAGTGAGAAAACTACAGCCCTTTTTGGCGTGTATTAGTGGCAAAAAAAAACATTATTTGCCGTTCACGGCCGCAGGTATATGTTCTAAAGCCTTTTTTTGGCGTGTATTAGCGGGGGAAAAAAAGGCTTATTAGCTGTTGTGTGGTGAAGTAAGAAAATAACAGCTCTTTTTGGCATGTATTAGTTGCAAAAAAAACATTATTTGCCGTTCACGGCCGCAGTTATATGTTCTACAGCCTCTTTTTGGCGTGTATTAGTGGGTAAAAAGTAAAATTATCCATAAGCCGTTGTGTGGTGAAGTGAGAAAATTACAGCCCTTTTACGCGTGTATTAGTGGCAAAAAAAAACTTTATTTGCCGTTCACGGCCGCAGTTATATGTTCTAAAGCCTCTTTTTGGCGTGTATTATTGGTGAAAAACAAAAATGGTTTATTAGCCGTTGTGTGGTGAAGTGAGAAGATTACAGCTCTTTTTGGCGTGTATTAGTGGCAAAAAGAACATTATTTGCTGTTCACGGCCGCAGTTATATGTTCTCTATCGTAGGGACGGGCTGCACCTCAATGGGGAAGGGGCAGCTGTGTTGGGGAGAAAGATGGCTAGAAGGTTGGAGGAGTGTTTAAACTAGGGACTGGGGGGGAGGGAAATTACATTGTAGGAGGGGAAGATAGTGCAGATAGAGACCCGGGGCAAGGAAGTGGGACTGGGGGAGAAATGGAAGGAGGGACTAGAACAGTTCAGAAGGAAACGTGTAGGGTAAAAAATATACATAAACCTCTCAAATGTATGTATACTAATGCCAGAAGCCTGACTAATAAAACTGGTGAACTGGAATTAGTGATGTGTGAGGAGAACTATGACATAGTGGGAATAACTGAGAGATGGCTGGATGATAGCTATGACTGGGCAGTTAATGTACAAGGTTACAGTCTGTTTAGAAAGGAACGTCAAAACCGGAGAGGGGGAGGGGTTTGCCTTTATATAAAGTCTTGTCTAAAGCCCACACTCTGTGAAGATATAAGTGAGGGACATGAACATGTGGAGTCACTGTGGGTAGAGATACATCGAGCTAAAAACAATAATAAATTACTAATAGGAGTTTACTATAAACCACCTAATATACCAGAGTCCACAGAAAATCTACTACTAAATGAGATAGACGAGGCGGCAAATCATAATGAGGTGGTTATTATGGGGGACTTCAACTACCCAGATATAGACTGGGAAACTGAAACTTGTATATCTCATAAAGGAAACCGGTTCTTGGCAATAACCAAAGACAATTACCTCTCCCAACTGGTTCAGGACCCGACTAGAGGGACGGCCATACTGGACTTAGTATTAACCAATAGGCCTGACAGAACAACAGACGTGCAGGTTGGTGGACACCTGGGAAATAGTGACCATAAAGTAATAACCTTCTAATTATCATTCAAAAGAGCGTTTTTTCAGGGAGGAACAAAAATACCAAACTTCAAAAAAGCTAAATTTAGCCAACTAAGAGAGGCCATAGGCCTAACTAGCTGGGACACAGTCCTCAAAAATAAAAATAAAGCCACAAAATGGGATATCATTAAAAGCATCCTAAAATCTCATTGTGAGAGGTACATACCGTATGGGAATAAAAGGTTAAGGAACAAAAAGAAACCAATGTGGATAAATAGAACTGTAAAGAAAGCAATAAATGACAAAAAGAAAGCATATAAATCACTAAAACAGGAGGGTAGCGAGGAAGCACTGGAAAACTATAAGGAAAAAATAGAACATGTAAAAAACAAATAAAAGCGGCCAAACTAGAGACTGAGAGATTAATTGCCAAAGAGAGTAAAACTAACCCTAAAATGTTCTTCAATTATATAAATGTTAAAAAGTATAAATCTGAAGGTGTCGGCCCTTTAAAGAGTAATGAGGGGGGAGTCACAGAGAGCGACGAGGAGAAAGCAAAGCTGTTAAATATTTTTTTCTCCAATGTATTCACTGAGGAAAATAAACTGTCAGATGACATGTAGAATGTAAAAATAAATCCCCCATTAAAAGTGTCCTGTCTGACCCAGGAAGAAGTACATCAGCGACTTAAAAAGATTAAAATAGACAAATCGCCAGGACCAGATGGCATACACCCCCGTATCCTAAGGGAATTAAGTAATGTCATAGCCAGACCCTTATTTATGATATTTGCAGACTCTATACTGACAGGGAATATCCCACAGGAGTGGCGCATGGCAAATGTGGTGCCAATATTCAAAAAGGGTTCAAAAACAGAGCCTGGAAACTATAGGCCGGAAAGTTTAACATCTGTTGTGGGTAAACTGTTTGAAGGTATTCTAAGAGATGCTATCTTAGACCATCTCAATGGAAATAAGCAAATAACGCCATATCAGCATGGCTTCATGAGGGATCGGTCATGCCAAACTAATTTAATCAGTTTCTGTGAGGAGGTAAGTTCTAGACTTGACAGCGGCAAATCAATGGATGTCGTATATCTGGACTTCTCCAAAGCATTTGACACTGTACCACATAAAAGGTTAGTATATAAAATGAGAATGCTCGGACTGGGAGAAAACGTCTGTATGTGGGTAAGTAACTGTCTCAATGATAGAAAACAGAGGGTGGTTATTAACGGTACACACTCAGATTTGGTCACTGTCACTAGTGGGGTACCTCAGGGGTCAGTATTGGGCCATATTCTCTTCAATATATTTATTAATGATCTTGTAGAAGGCTTGCATAGTAAAGTATAAATTTTCGCAGGTGACACTAAACTTTGTAAAGTAATTAATACTGAAGAGGACAGTATACTGCTACAGAGGGATCTGGATAGATTGGAGGCTTGGGCAGATAAGTGGCAGATGAGGTTTAACACTGACAAATGTAAAGTTATGCACATGGGAAGGAATAATGCAAGTCACCCGTACATACTAAATGGTAAAACACTGGGTAACACTGACATGGAAAAGGATCTAGGAATTTTAATAAACAGCAAACTAAGCTGTAAAAACCAGTGTCAGGCAGCTGCTGCCAAGGCCAATAAGATAATGGGTTGCATCAAAAGGGGGATAGATGCCCGTGATAAGAACATAGTCCTACCACTTTACAAATCGCTATTCAGACCATTCATGGAGTACTGTGTACAGTTCTGAGCTCCTGTAAACAAGGCAGACATAGCAGAGTTGGAGAGGGTCCAGGGGAGGGCAACTAAAGTAATAACTGGAATAGGGCAGCTACAGTACTCTGAAAGATTATCAAAATTAGGGTTATTCACTTTAGAAAAAAGACGACTGAGGGGAGATCTAATTACTATGTATAAATATATCAGGGGTCAGTACAGAGATCTATCCCATCATCTATTTATCCCCAGGACTGTGACTGTGACGAGGGGACATCCTCTGCGTCTGGAGGAAAGAAGGTTTGTACACAAACATAGAAGAGGATTCTTTACGGTAAGAGCAGTGAGACTGTGGAACTCTCTGCCTGAGGAGGTGGTGATGGTGAGTACAATAAAGGAATTCAAGAGAGGCCTGGATGTATTTCTGGAGCGTAATAATATTACAGGCTATAGCTACTAGAGAGGGGTCGTTGATCCAGGGAGTTATTCTGATTGCCTGATTGGAGTCGGGAAGGAATTTTGTATTCCCCTAAAGTGGGAAAAATTGGCTGGTACCTCACAGTTTTTTTTTTTTTGCCTTCCTCTGGATCAACTTGCAGGATGACAGGCCGAACTGGATGGACAAATGTAATTTTTCTGCCTTATGTATTATGTTACTATGTTACATCCTCTTTTTGGCGTGTATTAGTGGGGAAAAAGAAAAATGCTCATTAGCCGTTGCGTGGTGAAGTGAGAAAATTAAAGCCCTTTTTGGCATGTATTAGTGGCAAAAAAAAACATTATTTGCCATTACCGCCCCAGTTATATGTTCTAAAGACTCTTTTTCTTGTGTATTAGTGGGGAAAAAGGGCTTATTAGCTGTTGTGTAGTGAAGTGAGAAAATTAAAGCCCTTTTTAGAGTGTATTAGTGGCAAAAAAAAAACATTATTTGCCGTTCACGGCCACAGTTATATGTTCTAAAGCCTTTTTTTGTCGTGTATTAGTGGGCGGCAGGGGGGAAATTTGGATTTTTAGCCATTGCGTGGTGAAGTAAGAAAATTAAAGCCCTTTTTGGCATGTGTTAATTTCCTTTTTATTTACTTATTTGATTTAACAGTATGTCAGACAGAGAAGTGACAGGTCCTGCACAGGGGAGGGGCACATACCTAAATGTTTCTGGCGCAGGCACAGGTCGCAGCAGAGCAAGGGGAAGTGGCAGCAGAGGTCACTTGGAGAGGCCTAAGCTCCCAGTGTCAGCTAGCGGTCGTGTCTTGACCAGCAACCCAGTGGTTCTTAAATGGTTGACTTGATCTTTGAATTTGTCGCAAGTGACATCAGACACCCCCAGCCAAGAGTCGGTGGGTTGGTTAGACACAACCCTTAGTTGGCATGGCCCGGGAGCAGGCCCTGTGCCCTCACCTGTCCTCAACCTGCCTCTGTCCTTTTCTGTTCCCTCAGCCAGAGAAGTACTATATGCTGTGGGCTCAGCTCCACTATACAGCGAGGGCGAGCTACTAGAGGACAGTCAGCAGCTACTGCCCAGCCAAGATCTGGAGGAGACATCCTCCGCTTGCTCCGGTAGGCAGGAAAGTAGTGATGAGGAGAGTGGCGTAGGAACTGGTGTTGCGAGCAGTCAGGATCCTGGCTCAGAGACCATTTAGGAGGACGACGTTGCAGACAATACTTGATGATGATGTAGCCGATCGCAATTGGGAACCAAGTGACGAAGGGGCTTCATCATCATCAGGAGAAGAGGGTGGCAGCTTGAGCATGAGGCAGTGGTGGAGCCAGCAAGTCGGTAGCGTGGCCGGAATTCAGCAGGGTGCCCGAGTGAAAGGTCGGGAGCCAACCATGCCTGGGGTAGACCACCCGCTTCGCAGGTGCCTACCGTCCGAGAAAGCAATGGTGCAGGGGTTCACAGAGGCAGTGGCGGTAGCAGTCAGTCAGTGCAGAGTGTTGGGGGTAAAATCACCTACTCGGCGGTGTGACAGCTTTTTGTTAAGCCATTGGGGGAGGTGAACATGGCAATTTGTTGAATCTGTAGGCAGAAGGTGAAGAGTAGCCAGGGTAATTGCCCTGCATCAACATATGCAGCGTCACCATAAAGTGGCCTGGGAGAACTGTGGCTCCAATGTGGTGGTCCAGCCTGCCGCAGCAACCGCTGCATCACCCAGTGGCACACACCCGATTTAAGTTAGTCAAGGCTCCACCACCTCAGCCGAAAAAAGCTGTCTGTCCTTCCCATCATCTGCTGGTCCTGATGCTCCTGCTTCTCCTCCTCCTAGTCAGTCATTCCATCAGCAATCGATCACCGAATCGATTGCCAAGAGACAACAGTATGCGTGCACTCATCCAACGGCGCAGAAGCTTAATGTGCTCCTGGCCAAGTTGCTGGTACTGCAGTACCTCCCTTTCCAATTGATGGACTCTGCACCGTTCAGAGAACTGATGGCTTGTGCAGAGCTGAGGTGGAGAGTCCCAAGCCATCATTTCTTTACCAAAAAGGCAGTACCAGCCCTGCACACATATTTAGAACAGAAGGTGGGCCAGTCCTGTCTGTGTCTTCCAAAGTGCACGGCAGCACCGACGTGTGAAGCTATAACTACGGTCAAGGACATTATATGTCCTTTACTGCCCACTGAGTAAATGTGGTTCCTGTTCAGCCAAACCAGCAACTTGGTCAGGTGACGCCGCTTACGCCTCCACATTCTCACACCGTTGGTCCTGCGACAATGTACGCCTCTGCCTCCTCATCTTCCACATTGTCCTCAGTCTCCACTGCAGGGACAAGTCACAGTGCCCCTCCAGCATACCGCATGTGCAGGGCACGGCGGTGTCACGATGTTCTGCACCTAGTTTGCCTGGGCGAACGGAGTCAAACAGGGGAGAAACTGCTCTGCATCCTTCATCAAGAAATTGAATCCTGGCTTTCTCCGCGACAACTGAAAATCGGAACCAAGGTTGACCGACAACGGGAGGAACATGGTGTATGTGCTGCGTCAAGCAGGGCTGAGCCATGCACTCTGCATGGCGCAGGTGTTCAATCTGGTTGTCAAGCATTTCCTGAAGTCTTCCACTCATCTGCAAGACATCCTAAAAATGGCCAGGAAACTTTGCATGCACTTCAGCCACTCGAAACACCGCCAAGCATACCCTCCTTGAGCTACAGCAGCAGAACGGCATACCCCAACATAGGCTGATATGTGTCGTTTCCACCTGTTGGAATTCAACCCTCCATATGTTGGACCGACTGTACGAACAGAGAAAGGCCACAAACGATTTATTGTTAATAAAGGCAGACAGAGGTACTCCCCTGTGTAACTTCGATGTTAGCCATTGGCAGCTCATGCGTGACACCTGCCGTTTGCTTGTGCCCTTTGAGGAAGCCACCTTATTTGTCAGTGGCCAGGACTATGGGATGAACGTCATTCCACTGATTCATATCCTGGAAAAGATGCTGGTAAATCTGGCTGGTCAGGGGACTGGAGATGTGGCGCCTACATCTCACGGCCATATGAGCCCTGTGGGGGCTGAACTGGAGGAGGATGAGGAGGACATTGGAGCACAATGGGTGGTTTTTCTTCACAGGTTACAGGAGAGGATGAGCAGGAGGAGCCGGAGGAGCAAGAGGGAGATGAAGACAGATGATCCAGTCGCACCGTGGCAGTATGCAGTGGAGATGGAGGTAGTAAGTCCATCTGAGTCACTTGCGCAAATGGCCCGATGCATGCTCACTTGCTTGCGTAGTGACAGCCAAACTGTCACCATTCGGCAGAGGGATAACTACTTGCTCTCCATCATGTTAGACCCTCGCTACCGGTCCAAAATAGGGGCCTTTTTTTACCCTTGCTGAGAGGGAAGACAAACTGAACTACTATAGAGACATCCTATGTAGTCAGTTGGCCGCTGCTTATCTGAGCCATTGTCCATCCTCTATCCTCACACATGTCTGACCGGGGGGCCCTCTGTGCTAACGTTCCACTGTCATGGCTGCTGGGGGCAGGTGGCAGGAGCAGTACCAGATCCATCATCAGCAGCCTGAGTCTAGAGTCGCTGATGAGCAGCTTTCTTCACCCGTATAGTGAAGAAACTACTCACCAGCAGCTAGACATAGAGCAGAACTTGAACCAGCAGATGGTGCACCCGGCCAACCGTCATTTAAAATCCGCTGGACTAC
Source organism: Bufo bufo (assembly GCF_905171765.1). Taxonomy (NCBI): domain Eukaryota; kingdom Metazoa; phylum Chordata; class Amphibia; order Anura; family Bufonidae; genus Bufo; species Bufo bufo. The sequence goes on from NC_053394.1 coordinate 52,767,495, forward strand.
TGGGCAGACAAACTGGATTTTTGGCCGTAACTGGCCGAGTTTGCCCTTGAAAAGCTGTCCTGCCTGGCCAGTAGTGTGGCATCAGAGCGGGTGTTTAGTGCGGCAGGGGCCATAGTTACCCCAAGGAGAACTTGCCTGTCCACACAGAATGTGGAGAAACTGACCTTTGTCAAGATGAATCAGGCGTGGATCAGACAAGATTTCCACCCACCAATGCCTGATGCATCAGATTAGATCATCCATGCTGCCTCACCCAAACCTTGACAAAAGAGACCGGTTTCTTCTGGCTACCTGCCTCAGCTACTATTCTGATGCTGCCACCCGCCTGATGCCACACATCTGATACCAAGTGCTTCATCTTACACCCATCATCGCCAGCGGTTACTGTTAGTGCCACCCACCTCCCCACTTTTTTACCGGGTCACTCTGTGGTCTCCTGATGATGCTGCTGCCACCTTCACACTCCATCATTGTACCACTCTGTGGTCTCCTCATGCTGCTGCTGCCATTTCCACACTATGTCACCTTGCCACTCTTTGGTCTCCTCATGCTGCTGATACCTCAACACTCTGTCATCTTGCCACTCTGTGGTCTCCTCATGCTGCCACCTCTACACTCTGTCATTGTGCCACTCTGTGGTCTCCTCATGCTGCTGCTACCACCTCCACACTATGTCAGCTCGCCACTCTGTGGCCTCATCATGCTGCTCCACACTCTGTCATTGTGCCATCATAGATTAACAGCGTAACAGCGTGCATGTCAATCAGCTGCTTCTAATGCTAGCAGGATATTGTCATGTATTAAGCGAGGCATGGACTCACGGGGCAGGGATGTTATACTACCACTTTACAAAGCATTGGTGCAGCCTCATCTGGAATATGCAGTTCAGTTATGGGCACCAGTCCATAGAAAGGACGCACTACAGCTGAAAAAAGTACAGAGTAGAGCGACTAAACTGATAAGGGGCATGGAGGGTCTTAGTTATGAAGAAAGATTAAAATAAGTACATTTATTCATTCTTGAGAAGAGACATCTAAGGGGGGACATGATTAACCTATACAAATATATAAATGGGCCGTACAATAAATATGGCAAAAAGCTTTTCCACGTAAAATCCCTTCAAAAGACAAAGAGGCACTGGAGAAGAAACTTCTTTACTTTAAGAACTGAATCTGTGGAATAGACTAGCTCTGGACGTGGTCATAACAGGAACAGTGAACAGTTTAAAAAAAGGTTTAGATTAATTCTTAAAATTAAATAACAATAATGCTTATGTAAATTTGTAGAAGTCTGGTTGCCACTCCCCTTTTCTAACATTCACATCCCCACCCATCCCTTGGTTGAACTGGATGGACTAAAGTCTTTTTTCAACCGTATTAACTAGGTAAATATGATGTCAGAGCAAGATGGAGTCCCTACGGCCAAATGCTAAAGCACTGTATTATAGAGAAGTAATGCTTATCAGGCACTATACCGCCATAATAGCAACCAAATGCATCACAATGCCCCAAAAAAATTCCCACCGGGTTATGTGTGAAGAAGGGCAGCATGGCCACACAGAAAAGCAAAAAGTCTGTATGATACTTACCAGATAATATAAATCCATCTGTTTAGTGTCTTTGTTTAGTGCTGATTGTCTTATTATATATTGTACATGGACCTCCTGCTGTGAACCACATGAATGGTCTTTCCCTAAAGATTTCAGGTGTAAGAAGCTCTTGCTGGAAGAAAAAAGTGGAAAAACAACCTTGTGAGCATCACCTAGGCTCCTCAAGAAAAATAATGGGCTTGGGTCGGAATCCCTTTTTGTTGAAGCCTGTAAATTTGAAATACATCATAGATTATGACAAGTGAGTTAGTAAATATGGGCACCCAGTTGACCTCAATCCCATTGCATACCTTTAACACAAATTGTTCAGTCCAGTTGGTTGTATTTTGTAAGATGAAAGAAGAGCGTCCGTTATTATCTGTCACTAAAGTTTGCTTGATGGTTGTACCACCATGTTCACAGGTGAGATATATTTCCTGGTCTGGAACTGGTCTCTTTATGGAGTCAGTAACCTCCAACTACAACATAGAACCAAAAATACTAGTGTTGGTCGAGTTGGCCAGTTAGTAGTAAGCATTCCTATACAGCAGAAATCTCATTTTATTTTGTTTTTTTAGCAACTGGCTATGCAGCTCTATAGTGTAGTGGTTAACATTCTTGGCTGTAATGTAGAAAGTTGTGAGTTTGAATCCCACCAGAAACTTTTCAGAAATAGAGGCTAAATTAGATATATATATATATATATATTTTTTTTTTTTAAGTAATTGTAAAAATTGTGTAATTACAAAGAAATTACACATGCTCGCCCAACACAAAAAAATACCTCACCAAACAAGCAAGACCACACTTAAAGGGTTTCTGTCACCTGAAAAATGGGTATTAACCTCTTCAGGACACATGACGTACTGGTACGGCATGTTGTCCTGGTACTTAAGGACACATGACGTACCGGTACGTCATGTATAGTTCCGATCACCGGCGGACGAGGTTCAGAACCCGGTGCCTGCTCAAATCATTGAGCAGGCACCTTGGCTAGATGCGCCGAGGGGTCATGTGACCCCCCCATGTCGGCGATCGCAGAAGACCGCAGGTCAATTCAGACCTGCTGTTTTCTGCGTTTCCGGGTTATTCGGGTCTCTGAGGATCCGATAACCCGGAACAGGATGGTGATCGGTGGTGTGATTTTACCCCACCAATCACCATCCTGCGATCCTGAGAGGTGACGGTGACATCACCTCTCAGGATCGCCTCTGATTGGTAGGTGGGTGGGCCGGCGGGAGATTCAAATCATAGCAGCGCTCCTCTCCTCCTCCTTTTGTGTCCGGAGCCCGAGGAGAGAGGAGCGATGCCTGCACGTGTGGAGCATCACCCCATCTGTGCCCCAGCACCCATCCTTGCCCCCCAGGACCCGATCTGTGCCCCAGCACCCCCCATCCGATCAGCAGGTAATTAGGGAAAGTCTAGGGAAATGTTGGGCTAGGCAGGGAAAATAAAGGGAAAGTTAGTGTGAAAAAAGTTTTATTGCATCACCCTAAGTAGGGTGTCTGGGGTCCACAGCACAGATGTGTGACCCTAGACCCCCCAGGGGTGTTGCTGCTTGCCCTCCTGCCCCCCCCCCAACTTTTTTGGGGCGCAGGCATTTATTTAATTTTTTATATTTTTCTGGATAGTTAATTCCAAATAGGTAGAGTAAATATAGCGCGCCTGTGTTGATTCGGCGCAGGCGCTCTGAGATAATGCGGACAGGGCTGGCCGGAGGAGGAGATCGCGGCTGGCCCTGTCAATCAACAAGAGGAGGTGGCGGTTTTCTGCGGCTGCTACCAGCAAGTAGACGCCCTACTTGCTGGTAGAAAGGTAATTAGCATATCATAAAAGTATGTTTTTTGCTAAATCTACTGAACGAAAATTATTAATAATATAATGTATGGCAATATGGCAGGATAGGGATTATAAGTACACAAAAAAAAAAAAAAGAGTTTAGTGGGGTGACAGAAGCCATTTAAGGTGAAGTAAGGCTGTGTCCCAAAGGGGTTAAGCTGGCTGACATTAGCGATGTGCTAATGTCAGCTGAACACAACTATATTAGTGGCATCTCACTGCCTAAAGCCTTTATTGAGAAAAAACGAACTTTTATGATATGCTAATTAGCCTCTAGGAGCAGGGGGGGGGGGGGGGGGCGTTGAACCTGCTCCTAGAGGCTCCGTTTGCCCAGCTCTTTTAACACCCTTCTTCTCTTGATTGAAATTGCCAGGCAGCGCTGCTCTCCTCCAACTGTCCGTGTCTGCAGTGTAAATCTCGCGCCGGCGCAGGCGCAGTGAGGAAGCCAGCAGCCGCCGAGCGTCCTTTCCTCACTGCGCCTGCACTGAATACTGAACCCATTTTTCAGGTGACAGAAACCCATTAAAGTACAAATACATTCTTATTTTACATTATGTAAAATTGGACAAGCAGTAAATGGACAAGACTAATTACAACATGCAAATCAGTTAAGCGCTATGGACGATAATGGCCCTGCCGGACCCGTGGTCTGCACAATTACCTTTTCAAATTCCCTTTGTTTACATATATGGGGCAATAATACAATGAGATAATATTTATCCAGATAATAATTACATTGAAGACTTCACTTGGCACTATGCCTTATGAGTATGACTGTCATGGCCAGATCCCAACCCATAGCTCAAATCTAAGGTATAAACAATAATTCAGCATTGTGATGTGACCAGGCAGACACAAAAGAAATAACTAAACAAACAAAGAATCAAAATAGTGCAAAGAGAGAGTCAGATGCACAGTTAAAAACTAGACATATAGCATACAGACCCATAGCCCGGGGGAGCCAAAAACCCAGACGTATGTTGCGCCTCGCTTCTTTCTGGCTTACATTATCGTCTATAGCGCTTAACTGTTTTGCATGTTGAAATTTGTCTTGTCCATTTACTGCTTGTCCAATTTTACATAATGTAATAAAGAATGCATTTGTACTTTAAGTGGGGTCTTGTTCGTTTGGTGAGGTATACATGGTTACCACACAGTTATTTGTGTATCTATTTGGGTTTCTCACAGAACCAAAAATATCTGAAAAATTAACAAAACTTGTATCTTGAATCGTGTACTGAACACATCAATTGTCTGAATTTACGGTACCTTTATTTATAATTTTTATAATTGTTCTAAAATTTTTTTGTTATTAATTAATATTCTTATGTTATAGGTAATGTCACTTATGACAAAAAGTGACTAAGGCTACTTTCACACTTGCGTTCGGGGCTCCGCTTGCGAGCTCCGTTTGAAGGCTCTCACAAGCGGCCCCGAATGCATCCGTACTGCCCCAATGCATTCTGAGTGGACGCGGATCCGCTCAGAATGCATCAGTCTGGCAGCGTTCAGTCTCCGCTCCGCTCAGCAGGCGGACACCCGAACGTTGCTTGCAGCGTTCGGGTGTCCGCCTGGCCGTGCGGAGGCAAACGGATCCGTCCAGACTTACAATGTAAGTCAATGGGGACGGATCCGTTTGAAGATGACACTATATGGCTCAATTTTCAAACGGATCCGTCCCCCATTGACTTTCAATGTAAAGTCTGAACGGATCCGTCTGAACAACTTTCACACTTAGAATTTTTTCTAAACTATAATGCACACAGATCCGTTCTGAACGGATCCAAACGTCTGCATTATAGGAGCGGATCCGTCTGTGCAGACACCAGACGGACCCTCTCTGAACGCAAGTGTGAAAGTAGCCTTAGCTTTCATACCACAACTGGATATGATATTTACTGTTACAGAGTAGGGCAGTCCAGGCTTGTATATAGATCTTGGATCCAAAAATGATACGGTGTTGCTATCAACTATGCTGGCTTCACCGGTTGCAGAAAGTTCGACTCCTATAAAGAAATGGTTCATTCAAAAACATAAAAAATTGCGAATTTAGTTAGTAGACCAATAGCTCTATCATTTCTTCAATGAGTATCTTGGTTTTCTTTACTTTATTATGTCCTCCATTTATAGCGCATCAACATATTTTATGCTTTATGCTACAAAATGGGTTATAAAAATAAAAATTAAGGTGGCATTTACTAATCTAAAATACACCTAAATTACCCATATTTGTGGCAGGGGCTGAGGTGTACATTGGCGTGGAGTCGGGAGGGATGCCTATCACCCTCCATGATCTATCTGGCTGAACTGTGCCTGGAGCCAGTGCGGGGTAGGCCTGAATAAGTGGGCAAGAAGACTACCCACGCTGTAGGAGGGAAATAGTTAATTGAATTGAACGACACGGGAGATAACAAGGGCCTGAGAGATTCAGGCCGGAGATGGGTTGTTAAAAGACCTGAGCGACTCGGGAAGGCACTGGGTAGTTAGTAACGTGACGGTCCAGGATGACAGCGGGAGAGCAAGCTTGGGCGACCCAGGATGAGAGAGGCAACGTGGGCCTGGGCGATCCAGGATGACTGAGGTAGAGCGAGCCTGGGTGATCCAGGATGACGGAGGCAGGGCGAGCCTGGGCGATCCAGAATGACAGAGGCAGAGCGAGCCTGGGCGATCCAGAATGACTGAGGCAGAGCGAGCCTGGGCAACCTAGAATAACTGAGATGGAGCGAGCCTGGGAGATCCAGGAAGACAGGAGCAGCGTGAGCCTGGGCGATCCAGGAAGACAGGAGCAGCGCGAGCCTGGGTGATCCAGGAAGACAGGAGCAGCGCGAGCCTGGGTGATCCAGGAAGACAGGAGCAGCGCGAGCCTGGGCGATCCAGGAAGACAGGAGCAGTGCGAGCCTGGGCGATCCAGGAAGACAGGAGCAGCGCGAGCCTGGGCGATCCAGGAAGACAGGAGCAGCGTGAGCCTGGGCAACCTAGAATAACGGAGACGGAGCGAGCCTGGGCGATCCAGGAAGATAGGAGCAGCGCGAGCCTGGGCGATCCAGGATGAGAGCAGCAGAGCGAGCCTGGGCGAACCAGGATGACAGCAGCACAGCAAGCCTGGGCGATCCAGGATGACAGGAGCAGAGCGAGCCTGGGCGATCCAGGAGGACAGAGACAGAGCGAGCCTGGGCAACCTTAGAATAACCGAGATGGAGCGAGCCTGGGCGATCCAGGAAGACAGGAGCAGCGCGAGCCTGGGCGATCCAGGATGACAGGAGCAGAGCGAGCCTGGGCGATCCAGGATGACAGAGACAGAGGGCAACCTTAGAATAACCGAGATGGAGCGAGCCTGGGCGATCCAGGATGACAGGAGAAGAGCGAGCCTGGGCGAACCAGGATAACGGGAGCAGGGCGAGCCTGGGCAATCCAGGATGACAGGAGCAGGGCGAGCCTGGGCGATCCAGGTAGGCAGAGACGGAGCGAGCCTGGGCGGTCCAGGATGACAGGCACGGAGCGAGCCTGGGCGATCCAGGACGACAGTACGGGCCAGGGCGATCCTGGATGACAAGGGTAGAGCGAGCCTGGGCGAACCAGGAAAATAGAGACAGAGCGAGCCTCGGCCAGCCAGGATAACCGAAACAGAGAGAGCCTGGGTGATCCAAGAAGACAGAGGCAGGGCGAGCCTGGGCGATCCAGGACGACCGGAGAAGTGTGAGCCTGGATGAACCTGGATGGCAGGGGCTGAGCGAGCCTGGGCGATCCAGGATGACAGGGACCTCAGATGACGTGAGAGTGAGTCAAGAAGCAGGGAAGACAGACAGAAGGCGTATACATGATGCCTGAAGAATTCAGGAAGCAGATGAGCAGCAACTTGGCCGACTGGGAGGACTGAATATCAGAGAGTACCGCAGCCCTGTCTGTTTTAAGAAAAGATTGCCCAAAATTGCACATTAGGAAACTGAAAATAGCACAGCAACAAAACCCACTACTAAAACAACATTCATGGAGTTAGCTACACTGGAGGGGATAACTTGTGTTACATCTGTTAGCAGCAGTGGAAGGTGCAGTTTCTGGCCCTAGTCGAGGAGGCATAGAGCGATTGTGCAGCAATTGATTGGCACCCGTGGGTATAGGGGTCCACCGAAGGCTCCAACCTAAACTCGACCTGGGCTAGCGGTAGCACAGGCGACGGGAATCAGAGCATCAGTCCCCGACCCCGCAGCAGTGTCCGCAAGGCAGCACCCCACCGATCACACCGGTGTCTGGACTCTCCGCTACGTACTCTCTTTAATTATTTATTTTTTATTTTTTACCTGAATGGAGACATAGGCCGGCAAGCCCCGTGCCTGCCGACCATGGCTTCTCAGCTGAAATGTACTGCAAAAATAAAATAAAACAGAAAACAATACATGCAATTATACCTCATTACGGTTGTAGATACCCCCAAGTCTGGTGTACTGAAGAAGTAGTTGTACCAATTAGATTTTATTATTATTATTTTAAACACCGCTTAGGAGTGCTGGGAAGAGAAGGAAGATGAGGGAACAGAGGACCGTGGACGGGGAGCAAGAAAGGATGACAGAGGCAGCGTGGGCCTGGGCGATCCAGGGTGACAGAGGCGGAACGGGCCTGGGCGATCCAGGATGACAGAGGCAGAACGGGCCTGGGCGATCCAGGATGACAGAGGCAGAACGGGCCTGGGCGATCCAGGATGACAGAGGCAGAACGGGCCTGGGCGATCCAGGATGACAGAGGCAGAACGGGCCTGGGCGATCCAGGATGACAGAGGCAGAACGGGCCTGGGCGATCCAGGATGACAGAGGCAGAACGGGCCTGGGCGATCCAGGATGACAGAGGCAGAACGGGCCTGGGCGATCCAGGATGACAGAGGCAGAACGGGCCTGGGCGATCCAGGATGACAGAGGCAGAACGGGCCTGGGCGATCCAGGATGACAGAGGCAGAACGGGCCTGGGCGATCCAGGATGACAGAGGCGGAACGGGCCTGGGCGATCCAGGATGACAGAGGCGGAACGGGCCTGGGCGATCCAGGATGACAAAGGCAGCGTGTACCTAGGTGATCCAGGATGACAGAGGCGGAACGAGCCTGAGTGATCCAGGATGACAGAGACAGCGTGTACCTGGGGGAAGCATGGAAAACAGACTAAAATGACGTGTGCGTGATACCTGAAGAAATTCAGGAAGCTGAGCAGCTACTCGGCTGAACGGGAAGACTGGATATCAGACGGTACTGCAGCCCTGTTCATATCGGAAAAATTTATCAGCACCTAGGTAAAGACAACAAGCTAATAAATTAAGACCTGAGCCCGAAATGGTACATTAGACAAGCGGAAAACAGCGTCCCCCCCCAACCTGGAAAGAGAAGGACCTGTTTGAGGGACATCCCACCCCCCGCATATGCGTCAGCCAAGCGGAGATGCTGCTCGCCAGGCGACCGGAGAACTCCCTGAAGTGTACGGCAGCACCTCCACCTGAGCCCAGGCCCAGAGCATGGGATGGGTCAGAGACCCACCGGAGCAATGCTGAGGACCCAATCCATGAAAAACTCTAATAAAGCCCCTTTAAAAACAAATAATATATGTAGAGCACGCTGCTCTATGGGTAAATACCCATGCAAACAATGGAAATCTGCAAAGCCCTCTTGAGAAGCTTTGTAATGACTATGACACAGGGTGGACCCTTCACCTAGTAATTACACTCTGGTTTCACCTGCACCCATGAAGGCAGAACCCTGCACAGGATTTCTGAAGACTGTCCACTGACAAGTCAGAACTGAAAAAGAAAAATGAGAATGTAAGAACACCTGCAAAAATAATTCCACGTACTGACCATGTTCATTTATGAAACTGTTTGGGAGATAACCTCGTTAGAGGGAACGCGAGGCCACAGAGCGGTGCGGCTTTTGACATGGAGTGCCGCAACTGAGCCAGCCTGTGCAGCTGACACATTTAAGTTCATTTACGCCACTGCTTGCTGCATGCATATTATAGACAGCGCTCTGCAGTAAGCATGTTATAAACACTCAGCCGTGCTATACACAAATTACACACACATAGCTCTGAAGCACACACCATATACGTGCACACAACCACCTTATATATACACGCACTCAGCACTGCTGCATGCACAGCTGACACATTACACAGCTCCGATGCAAATACACTCATCTATAATAAAAACTCGCATTTATGTATACTGACACCTACTGCCCACTGACGCCCCAGAAGAAAGCGAGAGCGAAACCCAGGACGGGCGTTGCTGGCATGCGGTTTTAAGATTCTGATGTGCGGGAGCGGTCAGCCCTACCTGAAGCGCCGTGGACGCCGGCCCTGCCGAGAGGCCCTAAACAGAAAAAGAGGATCGCACGCTGCGAGGAGGCTTCCCAGGAGCTGAAGAAGAGAGGAAGCCCCGGCCGAGCCCAGCTGGGCAGGCCGGACAGACGCTGCCCCCGGCCGATGAAGCTGGAGAGCCGTACCTTACCCGGAAGTGACGTAGGCTGGGAACCCCGGAAGTGACGGAACGGGCTGGAGGCAGAAGCATGACGCGGCCGTCCTCATGGTGAGGACGCGAGGGAAAGATATAGTCAGCAGCCCCGCCCACAAATACAGGCTGTAACCAGCCTTAATACAAGTCTATGAGGCCATACTGTACCTTAGTAAATTTCTATGGAATATTGCATTTGGATATTGCATAATACAGTATTTTGGTGGTCACAGAGGCACTATTCGAAAGCGCATTAAGTGCTTACAGCTCCATGTATCACCATAAAGGTTTTGCGTGAATAATCATAATGTATCACAATCTATTTGGTAAGATGTAGGTATTACAAATAGGCATATACTGTGTATACTTCAAGTGAGACTTCATGCATACGAACGTATTTTCTTTCCGTATCCGTTCTGTTTTTTTAGCGGATCGTATGCAGAGCCATTCATTTCAATGGGTCCGCAAAAAAACGGAAGTTACTCCGTATGCATTCCGTTTCTGTATGTCAGTTCCCGCAAAAAATAGAATTTGTCCTATTATTGTCCGCAATACGGACAAGGGTAGTAGTGTTCTATTAGGGGCCAGCTGTGCGTTCTGCAAAATGCAGAATGCACACAGACGTCATCCATTTTTTTGCGGATCCGTTTTTTGCGGATCGCAAAATACATACGGTCGTGTGCATGAGCCCTAAGACAAAGACCTGTACCTGTGCAGTCATGAAATGGTTATGCAGTGTCCTGAAACACACTGCTTAATACTGTGATTGTGTTTCATGTAAAATGTGCTTGTATAGGAGTTCCAATAAAGTTGCATAGGGAGGGGGAGGTTCTAACAAGCCTCCCAGGGCTGACTCCGCCCTGCACACAGCACAGAGGAGAAGGAGAAGAAGGTCATGGTGTGGGTGATGTCTGAGGACAAAGCTGCACCTCAGCAGCCATTTTGGAGAGTTATCTAAACTCCATAGTTAGTTCCATGCACCAGCCCATAGAAGGGAAAGATTACAGAAGAACCAGGCAACTCAGAGAGGGAGGGAGAATATTGGCAAAGAAAGGTAACTGTCGTTTATCAGGCTCTAGTCTCCTCATAATCAAGGAAAGAAAGGCCATCTGTCAGAATATAGTAATCCTAGAGAGGATACAGAAGTATATGATTATACAGTACAGCAGACATAGTATATCCCTCCGGCCTGGAGAAATAAGGGAGAAAGATTGATTGTCATAGAAAACTGCCCCTTATGCAACTTCTGGGAACTAATCTGAATCACTGTAAAATCTGCCTTGCTGTAAATAACTTTTGCGCACATTGATGACCTTTGGATCAGCTTCAGTACAGTACTGGGAGTTTATTAAGAAACTTGGTCTCCTTATTCCACTTTATCTCCTAACTGCACCTAACGCTGCGGGTGCAACGAACAACACAGGGGCCCAGCCACCAAAGCACCATAAGCGTACCCATTACCATCAAGGGCACCTCAACTTCCATCTGGCTGGTGTTCCCTGCAATAGAGAGTGCCCTGGAGGATTTAGTGCTGTCTTCCTCATCACTGCATGCCCACCCAGGGAGCTGCAAAACCGTGAGTACGACTACTACCCCCATCAGCCCACTGTGCACTCACATACTGCCCTTGGGGTCCGGTCCGCTGCAGTTACAAGGATGTCAATGGCTGCATGATTTTGAAGATAATACCTTAGTTTTAAGTGGCAAAAAGGAATCAAGGTATAGGGCGAGCACTCAACACTTGGACCAGATAGATGGCAATACAATAAAATTTATTAAATGACAATGGTATAACACGTGTACATATACCTTGAATCTACAATTGAAATATAAAAACAAGATTAAAATAACAGTACAAATCCTAAATAATATAACCACAGTTCAGGATAATAATATCGGACCCTAATGTAAACCACGTAAAAATAATGTGTATTTGAATTGCAACACTTTGGTATCCAGGGTACACAGGAAATATATGGTGCTGCGAGTTGTGGGGATAAATCCGATGATAATGGTGTCCAATATTAGAACAGCTGACTCTGCAGCTCCTACTCCTGTGAATAGGCGTATCTCAATGTCCTGGGTTGCAAGTAATACATGATACACATTCACCTTGCTGGATCAAAATGACATACCCGTCCCATAGGTTTCCCAGATGGAATTGTCCTACCTCCGTTGGTATGGCTCGTCGGTGTCTCCACGGACGTGAGCGGGAGGTGAGCGGGAGGTGAGCGGGAGATGGGCACAAGGTGAACGGCGTGGGACGCTGTCGGCGTCTAGTTCCTGGCTCCTGTGAATTGCTGGTCTCAGATCTCGCGAGATTCCAAGCGTAGTCTGTCTCCGGGCAGTGAAGAGCGGTAGTTGATAAGTAATCAGCTCTCTGTCCTGGATATCAGGCTTCTTTAGTTAAGCTTCTCTGCATGGCCATGCATAAGTTGCGGAGATATTGCTTTCACAGGTGTGCGGCCCAGACGCGTTTCGGGAACTCTTTCCCTTCGTCAGTGGTACGGCAACACCTGTGCTACTCCGCTTTTTATATTAACAGCTAGTGCCAAAACCAGGATCACTGGATTCACTTGCAACAACCGAAAATCGCATGCGTTTTTTATATATGCGGTTTTGATGCGGTTTTTTTCGGGACATGCGTTTTTTTGTGCTTTGGATTTCTTGCATTAATCTATATGTCTTATAGAGATCTGATTTTAGTTATATATTGCATGCCTGGGTTACTGACATATTTCTGAAAAAACAGCAGCATCACTTCCTAATATGGTGTCAATTATAAAACTACAAGATAAAGTGACACAAATAATAATGCAAATGTAACTGTAGTTCAAATATCTGTTAATATGTAGCTAGCCACAGTACAATATTAAACTATACAGCTGTAATAGTTTGTACCTATGGCTTAAAAATGGATAGATATATGCCGATATATAAATTTAAAAAACATAAATAATTAAAAATGTAAAATAGTAGATACATAAAATGCTAAGAATGGGATAAGTCTGGGGGACAACATAAAAGTGTGCACTCTGGTTAGATACAGATATTTCAGAAGAGACTTCATGGGATATAGTCTCTGAATTTCACTGATGTTATATAAGACTGGGGGCCCACGTCCGAGTCCACGACTCAGTGTCGCTAAACGGCCTGACTGAGTCGCAGGAGTCGGAGCGGGGGCACCCAGTCTATAAGAACCCGAAGATTTCCAGCTCGGCATTCAAACCCACTGGCAACAGTGACCCAAATTGGTAGATATGTCTAGATTCTATCCTCGACATCTGTTTGATGTAATTACCACCGCGCCAATGTCTATCTACCTTTTCTAAAGCTGTGAATACCAGGCCTGAGGGATCTTTATTATGTATCTCCTTATAATGTTTAGATAGACAATGTTTGTCGTATCCCTTCCTTATGTTGGCTATATGTTCAGCCAGCCTGGTTTTCATAGGGCGTTTGGTCCTGCCTATATACTGTCTCCTGCACGGACACTGGATTAGATAGATCACACCTGTTGTGTTGCAGGTTAGGCAATCCTTGATCTCCCATGTATGATTATTTTGTGTTGAGGAGATAATAGTGGTTTTTCTAGATGTGGGATTGACCTTGCACGCCATACATTTCCCACATTTAAAAAAGCCTTTTAGGTTCATCCAAGTGCCCAAAATTGTATTATCTTTTTTCATTGATTTGGGTGCTTTAATGGATGGAGCTATTTTTAAACCTAAATTAGGAGCCTTAGTAAATACTAGTGCAGGAATCGTTGGTAATAGATGGCCTATCTTTTTGTCACTTTGAATATGATGCCAGTGGGTTTTGATGATCTTTTGTAGCCTTTTATAACTATTGTTAAATGGAAGGACAATTTTATTATTAATGACCTCACTATCTTGTATTGTCTCAGTCATTACTATCTCATTTGTAAAAAAGGTACTTCTATCCAGTTTCCTAGTCTTCTCCATTGCTGTGTTAATCACCTTTTCAGGATATTGTCTATCTATAAATTGATCTCGCATTTTGGCCGCTTCCTCCTCAAAATCTTGGTCTTTTGTGCAGTTCCTTTTTATTCTGCGGAATTGGCCATATGGGACATTCGTCAACCAAGTGGGTAGATGGCAGCTGGAGAACTGGATAAAACTATTTTTTGAGGTCGGTTTTGAGAATGTATTACAGATGTACCTTCGTTCACTCACTTTTATTTTTAAATCCAAGAACTCAGTTTCTTCTGCAATATTGACAGTGAATCTCAAATTAAGCTGGTACCCATTACTAATTTGGGTGTTAGCAGATTTGCCATTTTTTGATATTAAATTTTCATGCGTCATGATAACTTCGCTGCTCAGTAGGGGACACACTCCTGTGAACCTGCAGACTATACAAATATTAAAGAAAGTCATAAAACTGAGAGACCAAAAAGATCTGTTGAGGAAGAAGCTCTGTATAATATAAAGAGAAGTATTATTCTGTCACAAGACAAGGAGCTACACCAAGTGACTTGACTTCTGGACTCTACTCTTACACTTATTATTGTCTTTTTCAACTTTCCTTGGTTTTCCATTGCCTCTCCCTCCTCCTGCATTCTCAGCCTCTCCATGTGTCCAGGGATCATTAGCTTCACCTCACCTGTGCACAAGTAGCAACCTTTAGCTGCCAGTTCCCCTGGTGATTACTACCCTGTTAGCTATACCCTTGCTGTTATAAGGTGCTCAGAAGTTGTGATAGCTTTGAAAGAGCATTACGTTCCTGGACCATAATAAGTATTTCTGCGTTGTAGTAAATTGAGTTCTCACCTGTCCCCTCTTCTGTAATAGTAACAGTTCCTTCCAGTGTTATTGGCCTGTACATATATGTGTCACTGAAAAATTGAAAACTGGAAAGATTCATAGTGTTTGTGGAGCAACCCAGACGATCCAACTAAAAAAGACAGATTTTAATCATGTATAAGACAAAACTATTTATATAACATACATAAAAATAGTAATTTTTTTAAAGGGTCATGGAGGAGAATGATCCTTTATCAATACATTGGCAATGGCTCAGGGGGTTACATTTGTCTCTGCCTGTAACTCTCTAGCGGTAGACAACTGCAGATATGGTACTGTAATATACAACATACTAGTAAAACCAAGGATGACATAGCACTACTGAATGACTGGACATTGGTACCCAGCTATATCAATAATCTGTAAAGTCAATAAAGTGTCAAATTGGGAATGTAAAATGGAGAACTTAAAGGGTACACTTACAGCCCATTTGTATTGTCATAAAGCACCTGGAATGAAAATTTAAGGAACTTTACAAATTGTCTTCATTAAAAATATTCTACCATTTTGAATCTATGCCTTATATGCAGTCCTAGGCATCTCCATGGTAACAGACTACAAACAAACCCTGTGTAGTCTGACCCTACAGTCATACTCTCTTTCATCTGTTCTCTACTTCTTTTTATTAAGCATGTAGCAAGTAGAGATGTCGCGAACATAAAATTTTCCGTTCGCGAACTGCGAACGCGGCTTTCCGCAAATGTTCACGAACGGGCGAACCGGGCGAACCGCTATAGACTTTAATAGGCTGGCGAATTTTAAAACCCACAGGGACTCTTTCTGGCCACAATAGTGATGGAAAAGTTGTTTCAAGGGGACTAACACCTGGACTGTGGCATGCCGGAGGGGGATCCATGGCAAAACTCCAATGGAAAATTACGTAGTTGACGCAGAGTTGGGTTTTAATCCATAAAGGGCATAAATCACCTAACATTCCTAAATTGTTTGGAATAACGTGCTTTAAAACATCAGGTATGATGTTGTATCGATCAGGTAGTGTAAGGGTTACGCCCGCTTCACAGTGACAGACCAAACTCCCCGTTTAACACATTGCAAACAACAGCAAACAGTCCATTTGCACAACCGCAAACTCCCCATTTGCACAAGGTTGGATACCAAGCTAGCCATGTCCCGTTTCTTGTCCTCACTGACGTCATTGAAGGTCTCTTCCTCCACCCAGCCTCGTACAACACCAAGGGTCCCTGAAAGGTGACAACAAGCCCCCTGGGACGCCTGCTGTGGTTGGTCTTCCACCTCCTCAAAGCCACCTTCCTCCTCTGACTCCTCTTCTTCAGACTCCTCTCTCTGTGTTGCCGCAGGTCCAGCAATCGACGACAAGGCTGCTTCTGGTGGTGATGGTGACCACAACTCTTCCTCTTCATGCTCATCTACGGCCTGATCCAGCACTCTTCGCAGGGCACGCTCCAGAAAAAACGCATATGGGATGAGGTCGATGATGTTGCCTTGGGCTTGACTGACCAGGTTTGTCACCTCCGCAAAAGGACGCATGAGCCTACAGCCATTGTTCATGAGCGTTCAGTAACGCGCCCAAAAAATACCCAGCTCCGCAGAGGCTGTCCTCTTTTTTTTTTTAATTAAAAAAATCTGTTCTTACCAGTTTAATCTCTGTTTTGTCCCCTATCAGGGGCCGGTGTGGTGTATGGAATAGATTTTAGGAACCGGGAAATGGAAAAGGATGCTTGGTCGGTCCTCTTACTTCCAATTTGGGGCACTGCGCGTGCGCCGTGCAATGTACTGTGCTACCCGATATGAGTGGTATGTTAAGTAGTACTATTCCTATCAGTTTAATCCCTGTTACGTCCCCTATCAGGGGACGTGTATGGAATAGATTTTAGGAACCGGGAGATGGAAATAGATGCTTGGTTGGTCCTCTTACTTCCAATTTGGGGCACTGCGCGTGCGCTGTGCAATGTACTGTGCAATCCCAATATGAGTGGTATGTTAAGTAGTACTATTCCTATCAGTTTAAACCCTGTTATGTCCCCTATCAGGGGACGTGTATGGAATAGATTTTAGGAACCGGGAGATGGAAAAAGATGCTTGGTTGGTCCTCTTACTTCCAATTTGGTGCACTGCGCGTGCGCCGTGCAATGTACTGTGCCACCCGATATGAGTGGTATGTTAAGTAGTACTATTCCTATCAGTTTAATCCCTGTTACGTCCCCTATCAGGGGACGTGTATCGAATAGAGTTTAGACAACCGCAAAGAGTTGTCAATAGTTGACACACTCATGACATAAATTTTATTCCTCTATGCATCAATCTTGGTGTAGTGATGACTGTGCTCGTGCGCACGTTTGGGAGATTGCAGGCGATGGCGATTTTTCAAAGCCTATGGTCATGCTGAGGTAGTTCAGTGACAGTTAAGTGACCCAGAAAACAATGATTCTGCAGTATGGGCCCATTGTTGGACTAGTAGGCTTTAATGATCACCTTAGATCACAAAGAAAATTAATGTTTTTTTCTATGCAAAATTATCCAGCCAATCGCTTTTGGTCTGTTCACAATAAAGCAACGACCTTATCATCTGGGGTGTGCCAACATTGCCATTGCCAACACACTCATAGAGGTGATACACAAGCCCCTTCACCACAACAAGGTAACGATCACGAAGGGGAATTGACACATGTATGTGCCTTTTTTTTTTGTTTTGTTTTTGCAGCCACAGTGCAGCACCAGAGGCCAGAAAAATTAGGCATGTACACATGCCTGAAAAACTAGGAATTGTTGCAGAAAGTGCAAGTAAAACATTGCGGCTTGAACCCTAGTTGGTGGCGGAGAAGTCACGCAAGTCATCCGGCATGCAGAGATTAAATACAGCAGCGTGTAGACCATTTTTAGCCCAAGGCATCTCATCAGGCCTTTTTTAGTCAAATGCATCCCCCACTGTCAGTCCCTTCGGGATCCATGCCTCATTCATCTTAATAAAGGTGAAGTAATCTAGACTTTTTTTACCTAGGCGACTTCTCTTCTCAGTGACAATACCTCCTGCTGCGCTGAAGGTCCTTTCTGACAGCACACTTGAAGCGGGGCAGGCCAGAAGTTCTATCGCAAATTGGGATAGCTCAGGCCACAGGTCAAGCCTGCACACCCAGTAGTCAAGGGGTTCATCGCTCCTCAGAGTGTCGATATTTGCAGTTAAGGCGAGGCAGTCTGCTACCTGTCGGTCGAGTCGTTCTCTGAGGGTGGACCCCGAAGGGCTGTGGCGATGCGTAGGACTTAAAAAGCTCTGCATGTCCTCCATCAACAACACGTCTGTAAAGCGTCCTGTCCTTGCCGGCGTGGTCGTGGTAGGAGGAGGATTACTTTCACCTCTTCCCTTGTTAGATTCCCGTTGTGCTGTGACATCACCCTTATACGCTGTGTAAAGCATACTTTTTAACTTGTTTTGGAACTGCTGCATCCTTTCTGACTTCCGGTAATTCGGTAACATTTCAGCCACTTTCAGCTTATACCGGGCGTCTAGTAGCGTGGCCACCCAGTACAGGTCGTTCTCCTTCAGCGTTTTTATACGAGGGTCCCTCAACAGGCATGACAGCATGAAAGACCCCATTTGCGCAAGGTTGGATGCCGAGCTACTCATGTCCCGTTCCTCGTCCTCATTGATCTCATTGAAGGTCTGTTCTTCCCCCCCAGCCATGTACAACACCACGGGTACCAGATAGATGACAACGAGCACCCTGGGATGCCTGCTGTGGTTGGTCTTCCTCCTCCTCAAAGCCACATTCCTCCTCTGACTCCTCTTCCTCAGACTCCTCTTGCAGCGTTGCCGCAGGTCCAGCAAGCGATGCTGATAAGGCTGTTTCTGGTGGTGATGGTGACCACAACTCTTCCTCTTCACGCTCATCTACTGACTGATCCAGCACTCTTCGCAGGGCACGCTCCAGGAAGAAAACAAATGGGATGATGTCGCTGATGGTGCCTTCGGTGCGACTGACTTGGTTTGTCACCTCCTCAAAAGGACGCATGAGCTTACAGGCATTGCGCATGAGCCTCCAGTAACGTGGTAAAAAAATACCCAGCTCTGCAGAGGCTGTCCTAGCACCCCGGTCATACAAATACTCGTTGACGGCTTTTTCTTGTTGGAGCAGGCGGTCGAACATTAGGAGTGTTGAATTCCAACGTGTCGGGCTGTCGCAAATCAAGCGCCTCACTGGCATGTTGTTTCGCCGCTGAATATTGGAAAAGTGCGCCATGGCCATGTAGGAACGCCTGAAATGGCCACACACCTTCCTGGCCTGCTTGAGGACATCCTGTAAGCCTGGGTACTTATGCACAAAGCGTTGTACGATCAGATTCAACACATGTGCCATGCACGGCACATGTGTCAACTTGCCCAAATTCAATGCCGCCAACAAATTGCTTCCGTTGTCACACACCACTTTGCAGATCTCCAGTTGGTGCGGAGTCAGCCACTGATCCACCTGTGCATTCAGGGCGGACAGAAGTGCTGGTCCGGTGTGACTCTCTGCTTTCAGGCAAGTCAACCCCAAGACGGCGTGACACTGTCGTATCCGGGATGTGGAATATCCCCTGGGGAGCTGAGGGGATGCAGTTGATGTGGAGAAAGACGCAGCAGCAGAAGAGGACTCAGCCGAGGAGGTTAGCAAAGAGGATGGAGTAGGAGGAGTAGATGAGGTGGCAGCAGGCCTGCCTGTAAGTCGTGGCGGTGTCACCAACTCACCAGTGTCACCAACTCCTCTGCAGAGCCACGCATTCCATGCTTGGCAGCCGTCAGCAGTTTTACCCAATGCGCAGTGTACGTGATATATCTGCCCTGACCATGCTTTGCAGACCAGGTATCAGTGGTCAGATGGACCCTTGCCCCAACACTGTGTGCCAGACATGCCATGACTTCCTTTTCCACAATAGAGTACAGGTTGGGGATTGCCTTTTGTGAAAAAAAAATTCGGCCGGGTACCTTCCACTGCGGTGTCCCAATAGCTGCAAATTATTTGAAGGCCTCAGACTCATGCGTTGATTGGCGTGCTGTCTGGCTGACCCTGGGTGCTGATACGTGCTGTCTGACTGTGCCACTAGCTCCTTGCGACGACCTCCCCCTGTTTCCAACTCGTCTCCTCCTCCTCTCTGTCTCCCCATCTGAACTTTCCCCCTGTTCTTTTTCTCTTCGAGCGGGCACTCACGTGACATCCACGGACACATCGTCATCATCAACCACTTCACTTGTATCTGACAACTCAGCCAAGGAAGCAGCAGCGGGTACAACATCATCATCATCACACCGTACGTCCATGTGTGTAATGCTGCCTGACTGAGACATATCCCTGTTATCTACATCCTCTGGCAATAATGGTTGCAACTCATTTCTTCCAACTGATGTGTAAATAACTCCTCTGACAGATCAAGTGAAGCAGCTGTGGTGCTAGTGTTGGTGGTGGCGGCAGGCGGGCGAGTGGTAACTTGAGAGGTGCCTGAAGCTGCGCTGGAGGAGGATGGTGCGTCAAGGTTCCGAGCGGAAGTTGTAGAAGATTGGGTGTCCTGTGTTAGCCAGTCAACTATGTCCTCAGAACTTTTCGAGTTCAGGGTATGTGGCCTCTGAACACTGGGCATTATTCTAGGGCCAAAGGAAATCACAGCACCACGACCACGACGGCCCCTGCGGGGTGGCCTGCCTCTGCCTGTCATTTTAGTTTCGATTAGTGGTACTATGCGTGCAAGCTACTGTAACACCAGATATGAGTGGTGGGCACTGGCAGTAGTGGGCACAGTACACGCTGTGGGCCTGACACACACGCTGGCAGGCAACTGCAATTATATTACAGTGAAAAAATTGTTTTCTTGTTTTAAATGCAAGCTACTGTGACACCAGATATGAGTGGTGGGACTGGGCACTGGCAGTAGTGGGCACAGTACACGCTGTGGGCCTGAAACACACGCTTGCAGGCAACTGCAATTATATTACAGTGATTATTTTTTTTTACTGTTTTAAATGCAAGCTACTGTGACACCAGATATGAGTGGTGGCACTGGGCACTGGCAGTAGTGGGCACAGTACACGCTGTCGGCCTGAAACACACGCTTGCAGGCAACTGCAATTATATTACAGTGAAAAAATAGTTTTACTGTTTGAAAATGAAAGCTACTGTGACACCAGATATGAGTGGTGGCACTGGGCACTGGCAGTAGTGGGCACAGCGCACGCTGTGGACCTGAAACACATGCTTGCAGGCAACTGCAATTATATTACAGTGAAAAAATAGTTTTACTGTTTGACAATGAAAGCTACTGTGACACCAGATATGAGTGGTGGCGCTGGGCACTGGCAGTAGTGGGCACAGTACACGCTGTGGGCCTGAAACACACGCTGGCAGGCAACTGCAATTATATTACAGAGAAAAAAAAAAAAGCAGACTGATGTACTAGCCCTAAAAAGGGCTTTTTGGGGTGCTGTCAAGACGCTGTCCTTACAGCAGATCAGATGAGTCTTTGAGGACTGGAGTGGACACAGAACACTGGCCTAGCTAACGATTTCCCTATTAAATCAGCAGCAGCAGCAGCACTCTCCCTGCTCTCACTAACACTGCAGCTTCCGAATGAATCTAAGATGGATGCTGTCCTTGCTTTTTGATAGGAGGTGGGAGGGTCTGGGAGGGAGGGTATGCTGCTGATTGGCTGGAATGTATCTGCTGACTGTGAGGTACAGGGTCAAAGTTTGCTCAATGATGACGTATAGGGGGCGGACCGAACATCGCATATGTTCGCCCGCCGCGGCGAACGCGAACAAGCGATGTTCGCCGGGAATTGTTCGCCGGCGAATAGTTCGGGACATCTCTAGTAGCAAGAAGTAGGGTACAAATGGATGGCAGCATGACTGCAAGAGCAGAATGCACAGGGTTTATTTGTAGTCTGTTACCATAGAGATGTATTGGACAACATAGGAGCTGTAGACATAAAATAATAGGAGATTTTTAATTTATTGTTTGTGATACTGCTTCATTTTTACTCTGTTGGATGGATCTAACAGTTGGTTATTAAGGTAGACAAAGTTTAACTGAATAACTATAGATCATAGCCAGTGTTGTATAATAAAGGATTTTGTGCTGAAATGTATATTTACACAATTTATTTTAAAAAAAATCTGTATTTGGTTTACAAGCTATTAAAGATCTTACCTTTCCATTGAAGTTAACACAGGTGCCGGGGGGACTAACATTTGGGGGTCCAAACAGGTGGGGCATTCTTACTACTTTTTGACACAAGCTACCCTTATAAGTGCCCTGAACTGGTTTCCCGTATGTGTACCTGGAAGAGAAAACATCACATAACAATAAAAATGAAAGAATAATTTTGTGAAACATTCTATTTGGGGGAGAATTTATTAAATACTTGCATTTTATGCCAGTCTTGGATATCCCCTGAGTACCCTCCAACAATCCATGCACGTAAACTAAAATCTTAACTAGCTCATTTTAGAGTTGATTGTAGTTTTTTGGCTTAAATGATGGTTAAACTTCTGGGGCTGACCCACGCTACTGCCCCCTTTTTGGTAAGTGGCGAGGGTGACTTAGAAACGCCACTTGTGCCTAGATTTAGGTGCAATGACATTTGAAAAGTTGCAAAACTGGAGTTTCAACCTTTTTTACAGCTGAAAACTGGCTTAGGCAGGATGGTAGAATCAGACCAAAATGTCTTTACATACTTTTAAAAGCATTCTAAACTAGTGGCTATATTTCTTGTGTTGCTTCAGGGTGTATGGGTACTAATACAATGAAACCACTTGGAGACGACCTACCAAATAGCATTAAAAAGTGGTCATCTACAGAAATAGTCTACTCAAAGAAAATGACAAGTTTGTATAATGAACTGTGGAACTAAAAATGTGTCATAGTAGCACATCCGGTCTTCGGAGGGTCTTCTCAAGAAAGTGTTCTTTTGTTGTAGTTGTAATATTATGTACACTGGAACCTCCCCAGAAGATCACCTCTTTGAGATTATTTCCAATTTACACAGCATCTTTCTGTGACTAAACCACCCACATAGAAGATCAATTCTCAGTGCCATTGATTGTAGTTCATCCTAAAAACGTTCTTGCTGTACTTACAAGGGTTTATTTATGGCATGTATTTGCATCCATGTTTTACTGTGTTTTCCATTTTATATATTTTTTTTTTTTAAATGTCCAGAGTCAGACTCGCTCTTAAGAGTATCATAGGATCCTCCAGTAGACCATTGCTTGGACACAATGATGGGCCCCAATGGTCTAACAGAAGGCAAATCTTTTTAGAGCTGACTTTAGAGCCCATGCAGTCTATTTTCTTTTACCAATCTATAACACTAGGCAGTTAGCTTCAAACTTCTCTAGAGGTGGATGCAGACAACCAAAAGTTTATATTTTAAATCTATGTCTATTTTGGAAATTTGGAAATCCTTTAGATCAACTTTTAATTTATAAAGCAGTTCCCTTACCTGCCACATGTCTTTACTGGAAATGCCTGAGTACTTTTAAGTATACTGTTAGGCAGCTCAAGGATGACTTCAAACTTTGGCAGCACTATACCATAAAGACAAAAAATAAAAAGGCTAGTAACAAGCATAATATTGCAGAGTAATAACCTGTTTAGATGACTTTATAACATTCCTCACCATATTCTTCCACGTTGAAGGTATGAACCTTTTGATTTACCCGAATAGAATATTCCCCAAATTGGGGTTCAGGGGAAAGAGAATAAGATAGGTCAGCTATTCCCTGGGTAAGACTGACGTTCAAGAACTGACCGATCCTGTTCTTTCTTGGGTCCTATAAGTGGAAAAGAGATATCTCTGTATTGTTAAAACACCATCTTGATGCTCATCCCTATGGCGGATTGTTTGTAAATGACCATCTAGAAAAAAAGAGCAGTGGTGTGCAAATGCAAATGACTAAAAAAATTGTATGCTTCAGTTTTCTAAATGATAAACTCTTTTTCATGGTTCTGGATGTGAAGCTTTCACAGTAACCAGTAACATTCTGACACAAGTGGAGAACTTTCTTACAGCCAAAGCTCCACTTCCAAGACCATGGCAAAAACTGGGCAATCAGTGAATAGAAAATAAAAGTATTTTAGTATATATTTTTTGTCTAAATTTTGAATTTGCACATTACTGAAAACTGTTTTTTGGGGTTGGACAAACCCTTAAAAACAATAACTGTTAGACCTTGTTGCTACTTCCTTAGGCTTGGATCAAAATGACACTGGCTTCTGTTTGGTCAGGTTTCCAGTGGCAAGTCAGCCGTGTTACTTTAGCCAGAGGTGGACATTCGTACTAGAGGACCCTCTGCAAAAACAGTATATGGGTCCCTTACCCTCTAAAACCTCATTGTAGATCACTGCCCCTGATTCCTGCTGTCAAAAACACTGTAAACATGATGGCCACCATCAATAGCATCTGTTTGATAACAGATTTGTTATGCCTGTCATGGCTCAGAAAACATTGCTGTGGTGTGAACAGAGCCCTACTGCAAACAAATCAATATATCCTGATGAAATATCAATACATTTCTCACCACCAAGTGTCCATTTATAATTGTAAATGTATTTCTACCTGTTATAGAGTTAATACACTTTTAATTTTGATTACCTGTAATTCTACAAGTGGAAGCTGAAAAAGAAAAATAATGATAAATAAAATGAATAGTGTTAGTACACAATTATTCTATTTGCAATTATTAAATGTCATGCACAGTGTTTTGAGGACTATATATTAAAGAAGTTGTCCCACGAAAGATAGTCTGCAGTTTTCAAACTAGCATCTGGATCTGAATACTTTTATAATTTCATGTAATAAAAAATTTTGCATAACCACTAAGTTATTTAATACAATGTATCTGTATAACGCAACCGCCTCCTGAGCTGTGATAGGGAAAATGCTGCAGCAGAAAATACACCCCCCCCCCCGAGCTGTAGCAGAAAGGACACACCTCCTGAGCTGTCAATTTAAAATACATCTAATAGAGCAATTGGAGCAATGAATGGGGAGATCTCTGGATCCATGTGAGGTACAGGGCTGGTTCTAGCTTCATTAGAGATTGTCATTTACTATATGATGTCTGATTTTCATTTTTTACATTAATCATGGGATAACCTCTTAAAGGCATTATAGAGAAACTTTAGCAAGGCTTCAAGCCCCCTTTTGGGCTGTAATTTGTGACTTTTTTATGGTTGATGCCACACTTGCCACTTTTCAAAAAAGTGAAAGAGAGTGGTATGGTTGGGAGGGACAGGGTCTACGCAGTCCAACAGATTGAACATTACTTATGCCAGAATGCTGCTAAATAAACCTGAAATGTACACGATTTGATAGCTGGCTAGATTTTATTTTCAGGCCCATGGCCTGTTGAGATGCACCAAAATTATTAAGACGCACACCTTTTTACTAAATCTGGCAGATTATACTCCAGCTACGCATCTGATTAAGACTGATTTACTACAATCCATTATTAATAAAATGTCCCCTATACATATAATAGATATCACATAACAGAAAATTTAAAATGAAAAAGTGCCTTTAGTTGACATGAAAGATGTGGATTTTTTTTCATATTCATTCCTATTGTCAGACATCATTCATATATCTAGAGCAGCGATGGCCAACCTGCAGCTCTCCAGATGATATAAAACTACAACTCCCACCATGTCCTGCTCTAGGCTTATAGCTGTAGGCAGTCTGGGCATGCTGGGAGTTGTAGTTTTGCAACAGTTGGAGAGCTGCAGGTTGGCCATCCCTGGCCTACAGTATAAGTGCTTATTCACGCGACCGTATGGATGAGTCCGCATCCGTTCCGCAATTTAGTGGAATGGGTGCAGACCCATTTATTTCAAAGGGGCCGCAAAAGATGCGGACAGCACACGTGTGCTTTCTTGGCCCCACAAAAAAAGATGCATGAGCATGTTCTATTCTTGCATGCAATTGCGGACAACAATAGGAATTTCTATAATCTGCCGCCCGGTCCATTCCGCAAATTGCGGAACGCACACAGACAGCATCCATGTTTTACGGATCCGCAATTTGAGGACCGCAAAACACGGCGTGGTCACGTCAGTGCCCCCTAATGTTGATTTCTATTCGGGACTGTGCAGTCATGGAGAATTTCTGCGGAACCAAATCACCATTTAAGTCCCCACACAAACAAAGAACTGTATCTATTCAAGCCCAGATAGGATGCAGAAAATGTTGCATTTGGTGATTTGAATACACGCAAAGGCCCAAATTTACAAATCCTACAGATGGTGGAAACTTAAACAGGCTGTCTAGACCGGCACCAGATGTATCACAATGGCTCAGGCTGGATGATATATGTGGTGCGAATTTCCTTGTGCTTCGTGGTAACAAATCAAATTTTTCCTACAATGGCAGCTACACGTGTGAGGACTGAGGACATGGGGCAAGGAACCCAGGGAAGGCAGGATCACCCATATTGACATGCATGCATGCAGCCAATCAGCAGCCAGCACTGTGATGTCACAGCCCTATAAATACGGTAGCCATTTTTGATTCTGCCATTTTCCAGCGTTCAGGGACAGAGTGCAGGGACAGACGTGAGAAGGCGCTAGGGACAGCAATTGGAAAAACTTGATTGTGAAAAAAAAAGAAAATGATTTATAAGTGCAGGGAAAGGATAGGGAGGAATCATTTCACAGCATCTTAGTGCAGAGAGAGACGTCAGAAGGCGATAGGGACAGTGAAAGGAAAGCTATTTGCAGGGAAAGATTATTTGGGGATCCAAATAGCCTTTATACAGCTCTGTCATTCCAGCTCTTTGTTCTTGGGATGCAAGTGCTATGTTGAAAAGCCTTTAGTGGCTTATATCTGTAGAAAAAGAAAAATATATACACAGTTCACTGTGGCAGTTCTTTCTGGTGAAAGCATATAGGGGAGTATTTCAGTCCTACAAGAAAAATATATACACAGTTTACTGTTTAGTTTTTTTTCTGGTGAAAGCGTATAGGGGTATATTTCAGTACAAAAAGAAAAATATATACGCACTGCACTGTTGCAGTTCTTTCTGTTAAAAGCATATAGGTGCGTATTTCAGTCCTACAATAAATAATATCTACGCAGTTCACTCTTTATTTTTTATTCTGTAGTGTGACTATTTCTTGTTGTACTGAAATAGTCCACTATACGATTTCACCAAAAAATAATTGCAGAAGTGAACTGAGAATATATTTTTCTTGTAGTACTGATTTCTTGATGATCCAAGCAGATAGGAGTACTCCCCTATGTAACTTCGATGTCAGCCAGTGGCAGCTCATGCATGACACCTGCCGTTTGCTCAGGCCCTTCGAGGACGCCACGTTATTTGTCAGTCGCCAGGACTACGGGATGAATGACATCATTCCACTGCTTCATGTCCTAGGACAGATGCTGGTAACAATGGCTGGTCAGCGGACTGGAGATGTGGCGCCTAGATCTCATGTCCACATGAGTCCTGTGGGGGTTGAACTGGAAGAGGAGTAGGAGGAGGGGGGAGGAGGACATTGGAACATAGGCAATGTGTAGTGAAATGGGTGGTTTTTCTACTCAGGTGACAGGAGAGGAGAAGCAGGAGCAGCCACAGGAGCTACAGGTCGATGAGGAAGACGAGACAAAGGACTCAGACACACCGTGGCAGTATGCAGTGGAGATAGAAGCAGGGAGCCTCTCCGAGTCACTTGCAAAAATGGCCCTATGAATGCTCACTTGCTTGCGTAGTGACAGTCAAATTGTCACCATTCGGCAGAGGGATGACTTCTGGCTCTCCACCTTGTTGGATCCTAACATCCGGTCCAGAATGGGGGCTTTTTTTACACCAACTGAGAGGGTGGACAAACTGAACTACTACAGAGATATCCTATGTAGTCAGTTGGCCGCTGCCTATCTGCACCATCGTCCATCCTCTCTCAGGTCTAACCAATGGGGCCCTCTGCGCTCACGTTCCTCTGCCATGACTGCTGGGGAGGGATGGGGTGGCAGGAGCAGTACTAGCTCCATCAGCAGCAGCCTGAGTCTACAGTCGCTGATGAGTAGCTTTCTTTACCTGCATAGTGAAGAAACTACTCACCAGCAGCAGCAGGTAGACCTGGAGCAGGATCCGAACCAGCAGGTAATGGCATACTTGGACAGCACCATAGCAACCCACAATGAATATCCACTGGACTACTGGGTAGCCAAACTAGATTTGTGGCTGCAACTAGCAGAATTTGCCCTGGAAAAGCGGCAGAGCTGGTGTTTAGTGTGGCAGGGGCCATAGTTACCCCATGGAGAACTCACCTGTCCATCCAAAATGGACCTTTGTCAAGATGAATAAGGCGTGGCTCAGCCAGGATTTCCACCCACCAATTCCTGATGCATCAGAATAGTTCATCCATAGTGCCACACCAACACTTTGAAAGAGACTGGTTTCTTCTGGCTACCTACCTCAGCTACTATTCTGATGCTGCCACCTGCCTGATGCCACACATCTGATGCCAAGTGCTCCTTCTTTCACCCACCTTCGTCAGCAGATACTGGTATTGCCACCCACTGCCCCACTCTGTCACCAGGTCACTATGTTCTCCTGATGCATCTGCTGCTGCCATATCCACACTATGTCACCTTGCCACTCTGTGGTATCCTAATGCTGCTGCTTCCTTATCCACACTATGTCACGTTGCCACTGTGTGGTATCCTGATGCTGCTGGTGTTACTGCCATTTCCAGACTTTATCACCTTGCCACTCTGTGGTATCCTGCTGCTGCTGCCTTATCCACACTATGTCAATTTGCCACTGTGTGGTATCCTGATGCTGCTTCTGCCTTATTCAAACTATGTCACCTTGCCACTCTGTGGTGTCCTGATGATGCCGCTGCTGCCATCTCCACACTATGTCACCTTGTCACTGTGTGGTATCCTGATGTTGCTGCCGCTGCCTTATGCACTTTGCCACTCTGTGGTATCCTGATGCTGCTGCTGTCGCTACCTCCACACTCTGTCATTGTGCCACTCGGTGGTCTACTCATGCTGCTGCCAACTTCAGACTCGGTCATTGTGCCACTCGTTGGCCTCCTCATACTGCTGCCAACTCCATACTCTGTTGTTGTGCCATTCGGTGGCCTTCCCCTGATGCTGCTGCCGCAACCTCCAGAGTCTTTCATTGTGCCACTCGCTGGCCTCCTTATAGTGCTGCCAACTCCAGACTCGGTCATTGTGTCACTTGTTGGCCTCCTCATACTGCTGCCAACTCCATACTCTGTAGTTGTGCCAATCGTTGGCCTTCTCCTGATTTTGCTGCTGCCGCCATCTCCAGACTCGGTCATTGTGCCACTTGGTGGCCTTCGCCTGATCCTGCTACTGCCTACAACTCCAGACTCGGTCATTGTGCCAATCAGTGACCTTCTCCTGATGCTGATGCTGCTGCCAACTCCACATTGCCAGTCTGTGGTCTCCTCATACTGCTGCCAACTCCATACTCTGTCCTTGTGCCACTCGGTGGCATTATCATGATGCTGATGCTGCTGCCGCCATCTCCAGACTCAGTCATTGTGCCAGTCTGTTGTCTCCTCATATTGCTGCCAACTCCATACTCTGTCATTGTGCCACTTGTGGCCTTATCCTGAAGCTGCTGCTACTGCCGCCACCTCCAGACTCGGTCATTGTGTCAGTCTGTGGTCTCATCATACTGCTGCCAACTTCATACTCTGTCATTGTGCCACTCGTGGCCTTATCCTGATGCTAATGCTGCTGCTGCCGCCACTTCCAGACTCGGTCATTGTGCCACTCGTGGCCTCCTCATAATGCTGCCACCTCCAGACTCTGTCATTGTGCCACTTGGTGGCCTCTTCATACTGCTGCCAACTCCAGAATCTGTCATTGTGCCACTCGGTGCCCTTCTCCTGATGCTGCTGATGCTGCCGCCACCTCCAGACTCGGTCATTGTGCCTCTCGGTGGCCTCCTCATCATGCTGCCAACTCTACACTGTGTCATTGTGCCACTCGGTGGCCTCTTCATACTGCTGTCAACCCCAGACTGTGCCATTGTGCCACTCGGTGGCCTCCTCATACTGCTGACAACTCCAGACTGTGTCATTGTGCCACTCGGTGGCCTCCTCATACTGATGCCACCTCCAGACCCTGTCATTGGGCCACTCTGTGGACTTCTCATGCTGTTCCCACACTCCTCACTTCATGATTGGTACACTATTTTGGCTTTCGGCCTGGCTGACATCATCATTTATTTGACCTTTCTTCTGATCTGTCAGAAGGAAGGAAAAATGAGATGCACAACAGATCCTGTCTGTGTAGCAGCTGTAAGGCCTGTGTGGTCCCATCAGAATTGGCTTATGATTTGGTAGCCAAAAGCAGAAGTGGGTACAAAACACAGAAGACATGCAAATATTCCATTCACGTGTCATCTGTTTTAGATCCACTCCTGTTTTTTTTTGGCATTAGCAATACTGATGGCTGTTTAACCCCTTAGATACTTTCAGTTTATCCAGTACTTGTAGCAGAGTTGACTGCTAACCAATAAGTTACCATTAGAGTTGAGCGAACCCGAACTGTAACTTTAGGTTTTTCGGCACCTGGACCCGAACATTTACGTAAAAGTTCGGGTTCGGTGTTCGGCGATTTTTATGGCGCTTTTAGAAAGGCTGCAAAGCAGCCAATCAACAAGCGTCATACTACTTGCCCCAAAAGGCCATCACAGCCATGCCTACTATTGGCATGGCTGTGATTGGCCAACTGCAGCATGTGACCCAGCCTCTATTTAAGCTGGAGTCACGTAGCGCCGCCCGTCACTCTGCTCGGATTAGTGTAGGGATAGGCTGCAGCTGCTGTGAGGGAGAGATCAGGGAGAAATCTTATGAAGAACTGCTTCTTTACTCAGCGATTTACAGCAAATGTGTTTTGTGGGTGCAGTGCACAATTGTTTTAAGCCTGCCCTGAGCCAACTACTACTGAAAACAAACTTTTTTTTCTTCAGTTAGTCAATATCAATACATGATCGGCAGCCATTTTATACAACAATAGTGCACCAGCACAGGATATCTGCATGTCTGCAAGTCCAGAAATACTGCTTTGAGACACTGGGGTTAAAATAAACCTTTTTTTCATATAGTTCACATCTAGGATTATCGCTGCATAAGTGACTGTGAAATTTAGGCCAGAAATACGGCTTTCTCATACTGGGGCATACTGGGGCGAAAAAAAAACATCTGTTTCATATAGTGCACATCTAGGATTATAGGTGCATAAGTGAGTGTCACATTTAGGCTAGAAATACAGCTTTTTGCTTACCGGGGTAAAAAAACCCTCTGATATACTGCACATCTGATATTAAACGTGCATAAGTGAGTGTGACATTTAGACTAGAAATACAGCTTTTTGCTTACTGGGGTTAAAAAACCCTCTGATATACTGCACATCTGGGATTAGACATGCATAAGTGACTGTGAAATTTAGGCCACAAATACGGCATTTTGCTTTTTGGGGCATACTGGGGTGAAAAAAAAAACATCTGTTTCATATAGTGCACATCTAGGATTATAGGTGCATAAGTGAGTGTCACATTTAGGCCAGAAATACTGCTTTTTGCTTACTGGGGTTAAAAAACCCTCTGATATACTGCACATCTGGGATTAGACATGCATAAGTGACTGTGAAATTTAGGCCACAAATACAGCTTTCTCATACTGGAGCATACTGGGGTGAAAAAAAAACATCTGTTTCATATAGTGCACATCTAGGATTATAGGTGCATAAGTGAGTGTCACATTTAGGCCACAAATACGGCTTTTTGCTTACTGGGGTTAAAAACCCCTCTGATATACTGCACATCTGGGATTAGACGTGCATAAGTTACTGTGAAATTTAGGCCACAAATACTGCTGTCATAGAGAGTTAAAAAAAAAATTTTGTGCAATACCCTACATCAGGGTTTTTATTGGTGGTTAATTATTTTTAACAGACTTAACCACTTTTACTTTGCTTGGTAAACGCTAACTATGAGGCAAACATTTAATTAAAGACGCGGTCATGGTCGTGGTGGTGGTGTTGGTGGAGCCTCTGGTGCAGGGAGAGAACGTGGCCGTTCTGCCACAGCTACACGTCCTACTGAACCTACTACCTCAGGTCCCAGTAGCCGCAAGAATTTACAGCGATATTTGGTTGGGCCTAATGCCGTTCTAAGGATGGTAAGGCCTGAGCAAGTACAGGCGCTAGTCGATTGGGTGGCCGACAGTGGATCCAGCAGGTTCACATTATCTCCCACCCAGTCTTCTGCAGAAAGCGCACAGGTGGCGCCTGAAACCCATGCCCATCAGTCTGTCACATCACCCCCGTGCATATCGGGGAACCTGTCTGATCCTCAAGTCATGCAGCAGTCTCTTATGCTGTTTGAAGACTCTGCTGGCAGGGTTTCCCAAGGGCATCCACCTAGCCCTTCCCCAGGGGTGGAAGACATAGAATGCACTGAC
Organism: Bufo bufo; assembly: GCF_905171765.1. NCBI lineage: Eukaryota > Metazoa > Chordata > Amphibia > Anura > Bufonidae > Bufo > Bufo bufo. The sequence goes on from NC_053394.1 coordinate 52,799,688, forward strand.
GCACAACCACTTATGTTTCCTGATGAGGACATGGGAATACCACCTCAGCACGTCTCTGATGATGACGAAACACAGGTGCCAACTGCTGCATCTTTCTGCAGTGTACAGAACGAAAAGGAGGTCAGGGAGGAAAACTGGGTGGAAGACGATGCAGGGGACAATGAGGTCCTAGACCTCACATGGAATGAAGGTCGTGCCAGTGACTTTCAGAGTTCGGAGGAAGAGGCAGTGGTGAGACCGAGCCAACAGCGTAGCAAAAGAGGGAGCAGGGTGCAAAAGCAGAGCAGCCATCGCCAAAACAGTTCGCCTGCTACTGGCCACCGTCACCAGGGACCGAGCACACCAAAGGCAGCTTCAAGGAGTTCCCTGGCATGGCACTTCTTCACACAATGTGATGACAACAAGACCCGAGTGGTTTGCACACTGTGCCATCAGAGCCTGAACCGAGGCATTAACGTTCTGAACCTTAGCACAACCTGCATGACCAGGCATCTACATGCGAGACACGGGCTGCAGTGGAGTAAGCACCTTCAAAACCAAGAAAGGGCTCCTGCTCCCTCTTCTGCTGCTGCCTCGGCCTCTTTTTCCGCCTCTGGAGGAACGTTGGCACCTGCCGCCCAGCAAGCAGAGGATGTGCCACCAACAACACCACCGCCGTCACCAAGCATCTCCACCATGTCACACGGAAGCGTTCAGCTCTCCATCTCACAAACCTTTGAGAGAAAGCGTAAATTCCCACCTAGCCACCCTCGATCCCTGGCCCTGAATGCCAGCATTTCTAAACTACTGGCCTTTGAAATGTTGTCATTCAGGCTGGTGGAGACGGACAGCTTCAAACAGCTCATGTCGCTTGCTGTCCCACAGTACGTCGTTCCCAGCCGCCACTACTTCTCCAGGAGAGCTGTGCCCTCCCTGCACAACCAAGTATCGGATAAAATCAAGTGTGCACTGCGCAACGCCATCTGTGACAGATATGTGGACCAGTAAGCACGGCCAGGGACGCTATATCTCCCTAACTGCACACTGGGTAAATGTAGTGGTGGCTGGGCCCCAGGCGGAGAAGCGACAGACCTTCATCACCAACTTCAGCACAGCCAGGGGTAAACGTCAGCAGGCCGTTCTGAAACTGATGTGTTTGGGGGACAGGCCCCACACCGCGCAGGAGTTGTGGCGGGGTATAGAACAACAGACCGATGAGTGGTTGCTGCCAGTGAGCCTCAAGCTTGGCCTGGTGGTGTGCGATAATGGGTGAAATCTCGTTGCAGCTCTGGGACTAGCCGGTTGGACGCACATCCCTTGCCTGGCACATGTGCTGAATTTGGTGGTGCAGAAATTCATTCACAACTACCCCGACATGTCAGAGCTGCTGCATAAAGTGCGGGCCGTCTGTGCACGCTTCCGGCGTTCTCATCCTGCCGCCGCTTGGCTGTCTGCTCTACAGCGTTACTTCGGCCTTCCCGCTCACCGCCTCATATGCGACGTGCCCACTAGGTGGAACTCCACCTTGCGCTTGCTGGAGAGACTGTGCGAGCAGCAGCAGGCCATAGTGGAGTTTCAGCTGCAGCACGCACGGGTGAGTCGCATTGCGGAACAGCACCATTTCACCACCAATGACTGGGCCTCCATGCGAGACCTGTGTGCCCTGTTGCGCTGTTTCAAGTACTCCACCAACATGGCCAGCGGCGATGACGCCGTTATCAGCATTACAATACCACTTCTATTTCTCTTTGAGAAAACACTTAGGGCGATGATGGAAGAGGATGTGGCCCAGGACGAGGAGGAGGAAGAGGGGTCATCTCTAACACTTTCAGGTCTTTTAGAAATGGCTCAGAGGGAGGTTTTTTGCATCAGCAGAGGCCAGGTACAAATGTGGCCAGCCACTACTGGAGGATGAGGAGGAGGAGGATGAGGAGGAGGATGGGGATGAAGCATGTTCACAGCTGGGTGACACCCAACGCAGCTCGGGCCCATCACTGGTGTGTGGCTGGGGGGATACGGAGGACGCAGACGATACACCTCCCACAGAGGACAGCTTGTCCTTACCTCTGGGCAGCCTGGCACACATGAGCGACTACATGCTGCAGTGCCTGCGCAACGACAGCAGAGTTGCCCACATTTTAACGTGTGCTGACTACTGGGTGGCCACCCTGCTGGATCCCCGTTACTAGGACAATGTGCCGTCCTTAATTCCCTCACTGGAGCGTGATCGGAAGATGAGCGACTATAGGCGCACACGCTGGTAGACGCGCTCCTGAGAGCATTCCCGACTGACGCCGGGGGACAAGTGGAAGCACAAGGCGAAGGCAGGGGAGGAGGAAGAGGTCACCAACGCAGCTGTGTCAGCGCCAGCACCTCAGAAGGCAGGGTTAGCATGGCCGACATGTGGAAAAGCTTTGTCACCTCGCCGCAACAACCTGCCCCAACTGCTGATATGGAGCGTGTTAGCAGGAGGCAGCATTTGAACAACATGGTGGAACAGTACCTGTGCACACGCCTACACATACTGACTGATGGTTCTGCCCCATTCAACTTCTGGGTCTCCAAATTGTCCACATGGCCAGAGCTTGCCCTGTATGCCTTGGAGATGCTGGCCTGCGCTGCAGCCAGTGTACTCTCTGAATGTGTATTTAGCACGGCAGGAGGCGTCATTACAGACAGACGCAGTCGCCTGTCCACAGCCAACATGGACAAGCTCACGTTCATTAAAATGAACCAGGCCTGGATCCCACAAGACTTGTCTGTACCTTGTGCAGAATAGACAATTCTAACAGCCTCAACCATCCATCCTTGTACTCAAGTGCACTTATTCCTTTTTTTTTATATATCCCAATATCCCCTATGTAAAAATGCAAAATAACACACATCTGTGTTGGCTACCTATTCCTCCTTTGCCGCCGCTTCCACCTAGACCGCCACGTGAGCATACACGGCCATATCCACCCATTTACTGCCTCCTCAACCTCTTCCTCCTACATCATTCCAAATTTTATTTTTTAAGGTCTTTTATGTTTTTTTAATTCATTTCCCTATCCACATTTGTTTGCAGAGCATTTGCCATGCTCTTAAGCACATTTTGCTGTCTTTTGCAGCCCTCTAGCTGTTTCCAGGGCTATTTTAGAGCCATTTTAGTGGCCAAAAGTTCGGGTCCCCATTGACTTCTATGGGGTTCGGGTTCGGGGTCAAGTTCGGGTCAAGTTCGGGTCCTGAACCCGAACTTTTTTTTCAAGTTCGGCTGAACCTGCCGAACCCGAACATCCAGGTATCCACTCAACTCTAGTTACCATTCTACTCAACCAATGCAAACAAAGACCCTTCCAAAAATCTAAGTATCCACAATTGTTATACTTGGATTTTGTTCGGGAGTTCCTGAATTCCACTGTTACGTGCACGTATATTAAATGTAAAACTTCTGTAGAAATCTATCCTTCTATAACGTAAGCTTTCTTTCATGCCTTTATACACAACTTACCTCTGTTTCTCCTGGTTGGAAATTTTCGTTAATTGAAACAATGCGAAATTTCACTGTGGAAAAAAACCACAGAAATGTAAGGGGCAGATATGTTTTAGATTTGTTATTTGTCTTCCAGTTGAAAGGTCTATGCACTTTTCAGTTGGGCTATGAATATATGTATGTGGGGACATGTAAATCCCATAAGACTAATACATATTTTAGAGAGACTCCATTGGTTGGGCCTCCATCAATCAATAAAAACACGTGCATGAACACTTTTAATTTTATCATAAACTTTGTTATTACCATTATACCCACAGGACAAATCATCATAATAACATAGTTTGTAAGGTTAAAAAACATGTTCATCCAGTTCTGCCTATAATCCTGCACGGTTGATCCAGAAGAAGGTAAAAAAAAAAAAACCCTCATGATGTAGGCAATTTTACTAATCTATAAGAAAAAAAATCGTCTTGACTTCAAATCTGAAAATCAAAATAACTGCGCGGATCTACATTTCTCCATAATTCTAGTAACTGTAACTGGTAATATTATTCCATTCCAGGATCCCAGGTCGATTTTGGACTCTTTTGGTGAATTCACCATCACCACTTCCTCAGGCAGAGAGTTCCATAGTCTCACTGCTCTTACAGTAAAGAATTCTCTTCTATGTTTGTGTAGAAACCTTCTCTCCTCTAGACGTAGAAGATGTCCCCTTGTCACAGTCCTGGGAATAAATAGATCACCCCTAGCTCACCCTTCAGCTTCTTTTTCCTAAACTAAATAACCCTAATTTTGATAACTTTTCTGGTTACTGTAGATCACCCATTCCCTGTATTACTTTAGTTCCCCACCTTTGAATCTAATAATTAGAGATGAGCAAATTGAGTTTGGATGCTCTGTACAGTATTAGAATTTATTGGCTCCGATAAGCTAAAGTTATTTCTTTGCAAAGTTTTGCCAGACTTCTTGTAATAACTTTGGGAATTAATTATTACTGTAAAAAAACTTGCAACCAAACTCGGGTTTCATTACAAGGTACCACTTGGGACCGAACCCAAGTTCGGTTACAAGGTTTTTTACAGTAATAATTAATTCCCAAAGTTATTACACAAAGTCTCGTGAGACTCTGCGAAGTAATAACTTCGGCTCATTGGAGCCAATACATTCTAATTCTAATCGGGAACTCCATACAGTATTGCAACAAAGTTTTTAGCGAATTGACTTCGGATGTACCATCCAAAGTTGATTCACTCATCCCTACTACTAATATATAATAAGATATTTGTAAATTATTCCCCATTTATTAGACTCTAGTGACAGTGATTATCTCCCCCTGCAAAAGGGGTTTATTTCTTTGGTAGACAGTTCGGGATCTGGGGATTCTAAAAGGGGCTGTTATGGGGTCAGAGTCTGGACCTACCAGACTAATCAGTGATTAGTGTTAAGCGCGAATATTCGTATCGCGAATTTTAATTGCAAATATCGCCACTTTGAGAATTCGTAAATATTTAGAATATAGTGCTATATATTCCTATTCGCAAATAGTGTTGAATATTCTAATCGTGAATTTATCGCAAATTTATTGCAAATTTATCGTGAATACATCACATTGCCGATTTTCGAAATCAAGTAAACAATGACTGGAGATCACAAATTCTCGAATTTGAGAATTTATGGCGAATATTTAGCCCAAAATTTGCAAAATAATGCGAATTCGAATATTGCCTTTGCCGCTTATCACTATCAGTGATCACACCCTAGAACTTCGATGGAGCAGTCTGATCCTGTATGAGACATGAATATTTATTTCACTCAGTATTCCTTTATAAATTTAATTTAAAAAACAAACACATGAATTGAAAATTCCAGGGAATTTAATGATTTCCAGAGTTTACCAGTTTGGCCAGGTTTATATAAAGGTTTGTCAGTCTGGATTAAAATTTTAGAATCCAGTTCCATTTTCTTTTCAATATTAACTCTTCTGCTTTCATGGATCAACTCATCTGCAGTCCGAATGGAAAGAAACAGGGTACCAGTTTGATGAATGATGTCCAACTCATTAGGGATCTGGAATGTAATTAAAAAATTACAAACACCTAAACATATATTTTTGACTATAACATAAACAATATTTAAGCATAAACCTTAGGGTCCTATTCTAACCAGTAACGAACATTGATCGGTAATATAAAATGTCAGTCGGTGCTCGTTACAGGACCTTTCCTCAGGCAAGATACTATCTGATCTATTATTATCTTAGCTTTTAGATGCAGCACCCATTAGTACTCTGTGATACCCTTTAGTACCCTCTGATACAATCATGAGGTGCCAATGGTTTCTATGGCAGCCAGGGGCCTAACAAATGCCTGCAATGGCTATACGCCATTGCAGACAGTTTGTTCCTGACAGGCAGTTGATAAAGGAAGGTATATATTGTTATTGAAGAGACTCAGTAGGTGTATGGAGATATATTTTCAGGCAATGCTACATGGAAGAAAAAAAGCTCATGTCAACCAAGTCAGAGACTCCTGAAAAGAGAGGAAGGACCCATTTGTAGACATCTGTTTTGGGGTTCTTACTCCGTGTTAGTATAGACCAGGGTATTACTATAGTTGATGAGATGTCTTATAGGCAATGTGTAAGCATTATAGAAGCCATGAAACAATCTCATTTTAAAGTCCCCTAGTGGGACTTAAAGGGGTTCTCCTTGAATTAAGAAAATGAAAATACTTAAATATTACTTTATTTTAAATATATTCCCAAATACCTTTCATTAGTTATGATGGATCCTTTGTCTGGGCAGCAATCATCAGGAGAAATAAAAAGAAGAATATAAGGCTGCTGTCCTATTAGTACACACAAAACCTGTCCTAATAACACAGCAGGACAAGTTACTTCACAACACTGAGCTAAATAGCTGCCTCATCCTCCTCTCTGCTCTGCTTGTCAGGAATTATGATCCTGAATACAAATGATAAGATCTTCAGCTGAATCTCTGTAGGCAATGAGTTCATGAGGAGACATGAAGTACAGAGAGGATGGACAGGACAAACTGTGGTAATGGAGACTGCACAATAGAGCTGCTGCTCATTACCCACACCTCACCTCCTCTCTGTACTTCATGTCTCCTCATAAACTCCATTCCCCAGAGATTCAGCTGAAGATCATATTAAACTATATTCAGGATCATAATCCCTGACAAGTAGAGCAGAGAGGAGGATGAGGCAGCTCTTTACCTCAGTGTTGTGAAGTAACTTGTCCTCCTGTGTGATTAGTAGTGTTGATCGCAAATTTTCTAATCGCAAATTTTTATCGCAAATATTGGCACTTTGAGAATTCGCGAATATCTAGAATATAGTGCTATATCTTCGAAAATTGCGAATATTCAAGATTTTATTTCATCAGTACCCATGATCCCTCACTGCTTATTGCTAGTGGGTAAATGAGAAGGCTGCAATATCTTTGACTTTAGGAGTAGTGTTGATTGCAAATTTTCTTATTGCGAATTTTCCAATTGCAGATTTTCGCAATCAAGCAAATAATGACTGGAGATTACCAATTCTTGAATTCACGAATATATGACGAATATTCGCCCCTGCCGCTCATCACTGGTGATTAGGACAGGTTTTGTGTGTACTAATAGGACAGAGGCCAATTATTTCTCCTAATGATTGCTCCCCAGGCAAAATAATCCATCATAACTAATGAAAGGTATTTGGGAATATATTTATAATAAAGTAATATTTATGTATTTTCATTGTCTTCATTCTCAGATAAAATAATTTAAAGTTTATTCAAGCAGTGGTTTTATTTAAAAAGAGAAAACTACACATTCATGGTCCCCTAGGGTGAGCAGAGAAAGCTGCTCCAGACAAATGAGTCTCCTAGTTGCTGGCTAAATTCACATGCAGCAATGATTGGGAATGAACTGCCAGATTCTTCCATTCTTCCAAAAATATGGGGATGGGGTAAAAATATTTTTTTCGCCCATCCTTCTCTGCCCAACATCATGTGTCAGGAGACAGTTGGGAGCTCCTCATAGACATTAGAGCATTGGCCAAATTCTGCAGTCCTAGGTGACAAACTTCTGCCCAGAAGGGCTTGACCAAATTAAACATATGTAATATATACTGTACATAAACCACTAGCACATATGAAACTGTTAGCGTACCTGAAATGAAATACAGGAGAATGATGATCTCCCTTGGTAGAGATTGGTTAACAGAGGTGTAGTCTTCCTTCCTATGGTAAGAGTAATCATTACATTGCAATCTCCCTGTATATCTTCTAAGTGCAAGCATATATGATTTGGATGATTAGATTGCATCATGCTGGGAAATATGACAGCATATTGCCTAAATGGGATAAAACAAGAGTTAAAACATAAGGAACAATTAGTATGACATGTATAACACATATAATATTTTCATGTGAATATTGAACTTGCTTATAATGTATCCACTTGCAAAAGCATCCTATTATGTAGGGTTCAAATCTTAGAACAGGACCTACTGAGGGTCCCATCAACATCAATGATGTCATTACACTTTCATTCAAGTCTATCGGTGCTTCGTCAACATTAGATAAGAAATCTTTGTGCCTGTCGAAGGAGCAGGGTTCAGAGAAGAGCACTGGGAGACCTTGTTCTAGTGGTAGACAGTAGAAACACGCCACAAATGACCCCATTTCGGAAAGTAGACACCCTAAGGTATTCGCTGATGGGCATAGTGAGTTCATGGAAGTTTTTTTATTTTTTGTCACAAGTTAGCGGAAAGTGATTTTTTCTTCTAATTTTTTTTTTTCTTACAAAGTCTCATATTCCACTAACTTGTGCCAAAAAATTAAATTTTACATGAACTCACCATACCCCTCATGGAATACCTTGGGGTGTCTTCTTTCTAAAATGGGGTCACTTGTGGGGTATTTATTATACTGCCCTGGCATTTTAGGGTACCTAAAGCGTGAGAAGTAGTTTGGAATCCAAATGCGTAAAAAATGACCTGTGAAATCCTAAAAGTACTCTTTGGAATTTGGGCACCTTCGCGCACCTAGGCTGCAAAAAAGTGTCACACATGTGGTATCGCCGTACTCAGGAGAAGTAGGGCAATGTGTTTTGGGGTGTATTTTTACATATACCCTTGCTGGGTGAGATAAATATCTCTGTAAAAGACAACTTTTCCAATTTTTTTATACAAAGTTGTCATTTTACAGAGATATTTCTCTCACCCAGCATAGGTATATGTAAAAAGACACCCCAAAACACATTGCCCTACTTCTCCTGAATACTGCGATACCACATGTGTGACACTTTTTTGCAGCCTAGGTGCGCAAAGGGGCCCAAATTCCAATGAGTACCTTTTAGGAGGGCATTTTTAGGCATTTGGATTCCAGACTTCTTCCCACGCTTTAGGGCCCCTAAAATGCCTGGGCAATATAAATACCCCACAAGTGACCCCATTTTGGAAAGAAGACACCCCAAGGTATTCCGTGAGGGGCATGGCGAGTTCATAGAAGTTTTTTTTTTTTTTTGGCACAAGTTAGCGGAAATAGTTTTTTTTTGTTTTTTCGCACAAAGTCTCCCTTTCCGCTAACTTGTGACAAAAAGTTCAATCTTTCATGGACTCAATATGCCCCTCAGCGAATATTTTGGGGTGTCTACTTTCCGAAATGGGGTCATTTGTGGGGTGTGTTTACTGTTCTGGCATTTTGGGCGGGGCTAAATTGTGAGCAACCCTGTAAAGCCTAAAGGTACTCGTTGGACTTTCGGCCCCTTTACGCACCTAGGCTGCAAAAAAGTGTCACACATGTGGTATCGCCGTACTCAGGAGAAGTAGGGAAATGTGTTTAGGGGTGTATTTTTACATATACCCATGCTGGGTGAGAGAAATATCTCAGTAAATTGACAACTTTGTATAAAAACTTTTAAAAAGTTGTCATTTACAGAGATATTTCTCACACACAGTATGGGTATATGTAAAAATACACCCCAAAACACATTTCCCTACTTCTCCTGAGTACGGCGATACCACATGTGTGACACTTTTTTGCAGCCTAGGTGTGCAAAGGGGCCCAAATTCCAATGAGAATCTTTACGATTTCACAGGGCATTTTTTACACATTTGGATTCCAAACTACTTCTCACGCTTTAGGTCCCCTAAAATGCCAGGGCAGTATAAATACCCCACAAGTGACCCCATTTTGGAAAGAAGACACCCCAAGGTATTCAGTGAGGGGCATGGCGAGTTCCTAGAATATTTTTTTTTTGGCACAAGTTAGCGGAAAATGATTTTTTTTTCTTACAAAGTCTCATATTCCACTAACTTGTGACAAAAAATAAAATCTCACATGAACTCACCATACCCCTCATGGAATCCAAATGCGTAAAAAATTTTAGACATTTATATTCCAGACTTCTTCTCACGCTTTAGGTCCCCTAAAATGCCAGGGCAGTATAAATACCCCACAAGTGACCCAATTTTGGAAAGAAGACACCCCAAGGTATTCCGTGAGGGGCATGGCGAGTTCCTAGAATATTTTTTTTTTTGGCACAAGTTAGCGGAAAATGATTTTTTTTTCTTACAAAGTCTCATATTCCACTAACTTGTGACAAAAAATAAAATTTTTCATGAACTCGCCATGCCCCTCACGAAATACCTTGGGGTGTCTTCTTTCCAAAATGGGGTCACATGTGGGGTATTTATACTGCCCTGGCATTTTAGGGGCCCTAAAGCGTGAGAAGAAGTCTGGAATATAAATGTCTAAAAATGTTTACGCATTTGGATTCCGTGAGGGGTATGGTGAGTTCATGTGAGATTTTATTTTTTGTCACAAGTTAGTGGAATATGAGACTTTGTAAGAAAAAAAAAACAAAAAAAAACAATTTCCGCTAACTTGTGCCAAAAAAAATAAAAATCTTCTATGGACTCGCCATGCCCCTCAAAAGTGATCTTTATAGCGCTGCAGCGATTTTACGGTGTTTTTGCAGTGATCAGAAAAAAAAGAATTCCACGGATCAGCAAAACACATATGGTCGTCTGAATGGAGCCTTACAGGGGGGTGATCAATGACAGGGGGGTGATCAGGGAGTCTAATATGGGGTGATCAGGGGTTAATAAGGGGTTAATAAGTGACAGGGAGGGGGGGTGTAGTGTAGTGGTGTTTGGTGCTACTTACAGAGCTTCCTGTGTACTCTGGTGGTCGATCCAAGCAAAAGGGACCACCTGAGGACCAGGTAGCAGGTATATTAGATGCTGTTAACAAAACAGCGTCTAATATACCTTTTTGGGCTTAAAAAAATCGCATCTACAGCCTGCCAGCGAATGATCGCCGCTGGCAGGCTGTAGATCCACTCGTTTACCTCCCGATCCTGTGAATGCGCGCTCCTGTGTGCGCGCGTTCACAGGAAATCTCGCGAGATGACGCGCCAAAGCGTGAAGGAGGAACAAATCGAACGGCCGCCGGAATGCAATCCTGCGTTAGGCGGTCCGGAGGCGGTTAAATAGCAATTGCTTAGCCGCCTCCATAGCTACTCTACCTAAATTTGTTAAATCTTTCGGGTCCCGAGAGACAAGCCATGAAAGATTATATCTCCGAGAGCTTGGCTAAGGGACGCATCAGACCCTCTTCATCATCCGTGGCTGCAGGGTTTTTCTTTGTTAAAAAGAAAGATGAGGGCCTGCGTCCTTGCCTAGATTTCCGTGAACTAAACCGGATAACCATACGAGACCCATACCCTCTTCCTCTCATTCCTGACCTGTTTAATCAGATTGCGGGTGCTAGGTGGTTCTCCAAACTTGATCTTAGGGGGGCCTACAATCTGATATCAAGGAAGGGGATGAGTGGAAGACAGCCTTTAACACCCCAGAGGGGCATTATGAAAATCTAGTCATGCCTTTCGGTCTGACCAATGCTCCTGCTGTCTTCCAACATTTTGTTAATGATATTTTTAGTCATCTTATCGGCAGGTTTGTGGTGATATACTTAGATGATATTTTAATTTACTCGTCTGATTTGAAGACACACGAGGTACATGTCAGACAGGTACTGCAGGTCCTACGGACGAATAAATTATATGCGAAAATTGAAAAGTGTGTTTTCGCCGTTCAGGAAATACAGTCGTGGCCAAAAGTTTTGAGAATGACACAAATATTAGTTTTCACAAAGTTTGCTGCTAAACTGCTTTTAGATCTTTGTTTCAGTTGTTTCTGTGATGTAGCTAAATATAATTACATGCACTTCATACGTTTCAAAGGCTTTTATCGACAATTACATGACATTTATGCAAAGAGTCAGTATTTGCAGTGTTGGCCCTTCTTTTTCAGGACCTCTGCAATTCGACTGGGCATGCTCTCAATCAACTTCTGGGCCAAATCCTGACTGATAGCAACCCATTCTTTCATAATAACTTCTTGGAGTTTGTCAGAATTAGTGGGTTTTTATTTGTCCACCTGCCTCTTGAGGATTGACCACAAGTTCTCAATGGGATTAAGATCTGGGGAGTTTCCAGGCCATGGACCCAAAATGTCAACTTTTTGGTCCCTGACTCCCCGAGCCACTTAGTTATCACTTTTGCCCAAAGGCACGGTGCTCCATCGTGATGGAAAATGCATTGTTCTTCACCAAACTGTTGTTGGATTGTTGGGAGAAGTTGCTGTTGGATGGTGTTTTGGTACCATTCTTTATTCATGGATGTGTTTTTAGGCAAAATTGTGAGTGAGCCCACTCCCTTGGATGAGAAGCAACCCCACACATAAATGGTCTCAGGATGCTTTACTGTTGGCATGACACAGGACTGATGGTAGCGCTCACCTTTTCTTCGCCGGACAAGCCTTTTTCCAGATGCCCCAAACAATCGGAAAGTGGCTTTATCAGAGAATATGACTTTGCTCCAGTCCTCAGCAATCCATTCACCATACTTTCTGCAGAAGATCAATCTGTCCCCGATGTTTTTTTTGGAGAGAAGTGGCTTCTTTGCTGCCCTTCTTGACACCAGGCCATCTTCCAAAAGTCTTCGCCTCACTGTGCGTGCAGATGCGCTCACACCTGCCTGCTGCCATTCCTGAGCAAGCTCTGCAATGGTGGCACTCCGATCCCGCAGCTGGATCCTCTTTAGGAGACGATCCTGGTGCTTGCTGGACTTTCTTGAACGCCCTGAAGCCTTCTTAACAAGAATTGAACCTCTTTCCCTGAAGTTCTTGATGATCCTATAAATTGTTGATTGAGGTGCAATCTTAGTAGCCACAATATCCTTGCCTGTGAAGCCATTTTTATGCAACGCAATGATAGCTGCACGCGTTTCTTTGCAGGTCACCATGGTTAACAATGGAAGAACAATGATTTCAAGCATCACCCTCCTTTTAACATGTCAAGTCTGCCATTTTAACCCAATCAGCCTGACATAATGATTTCCAGCCTTGTGCTCGCCAACATTCTCACCTGAGCTAACAAGACGATTACTGAAATGATCTCTGCAGGTCCTTTAATGACAGCAATGAAATGCAGTGGAAAGGTTTTTTTGGGATTAAGTTAATTTTCATGGCAAAGAAGGACTATGCAATTCATCTGATCACTCTTCATAACATTCTGGAGTATATGCAAATTGCTATTATAAAAACTTAAGCAGCAACTTTTCCAATTTCCAATATTTTTGTCATTCTCAAAACTTTTGGCCACGACTGTACAGTTCCTGGGATATCTATTATCTGCTTCAAGTTTCCGTATGGATCCTAGGAAAGTCCAGGCAATTTTAGATTGGGATCTTCCTGAGAACCTTAAAGCACTGCAACGGTTCTTGGGTTTCGCAAATTTCTATAGAAAATTCATTAAAAATTATTCGGTGATTGTCAAACCCCTTACTGACATGACTAGGAAGGGGACTGATTTTTTTATGTGGTCTGACGCCGCCAAAATGGCATTTTCCTCTCTGAAAGAGAGGTTTACCTCGGCACCTGTACTAATCCAACCTGATGTCTCCCAGCCTTTTATTGTTGAAGTAGATGCGTCAGAGGTGGGAGTGGGGGCTGTACTGTCTCAGGGTCTGTCTCCTGGCAAATGGCGTCCTTGCGCTTTCTTTTCTAAAAAAACTATCTGCAGCGGAGAAGCACTATGATATTGGCAATAGGGAACTATTAGCTATTAAACTAGCGTTTGAAGAATGGCATCACTTTTTAGAATGGGCAATCCACCTCGTCACAGTGATTACGGACCACAAAAACCTTCTGTACTTCGAATCAGCTAAGCGTCTCACCCCTAGACAAGCTAGGTGGTCTCTATTTTTCACCAGGTTTAACTTTTTCATCACCTATCATCCTGGGGCAAAAAATACCAAGGCAGATGCATTATCTCGTAGTTTCCCTGGAGGGGGTAATGTTGGTGATCCGGTACCCATTCTACAAAGAGGAGTGTTGTCTCTACTGTACACTATGTTCTGGAGGGGAAGGTGTTAGAGGCCCAGGTGGATGCCCCGGTCTTTTGTCCCTTAAGAGAAATTGTTTGTACCGTTAAACCTGCGTCTCGAATTATTAAAGGAACATCATAATTCAGCACTTGCTGGGCACCCCGGTAGTAAAGCAACCTTGGAGCTATTGTCTTGTCATTTTTGGTGGCCAAGGTTGCGTCAGGATGTAATGGATTTTGTGTCTACTTGTTCTACTTGTGCACGCGCTAAAGTCTCTCATACACGTCCTGCAGGGTCTTTATTGCCACTTGTCATTCCCAATAGGCCATGGACACATCTGTCAATGGATTTCATCACTGACTTACCTTTGTCTGTGGGTAAAACAGTTATCTTGGTAGTAGTGGACAGGTTTAGCAAAATGGTACACTTTATTGTGTTACCTGCACTACCTAATGCTAAGACTCTTGCTCAGGTATTCATCAGTGAAATCGTGAAGCTTCACGGGATCCCTTCCGATGTTGTTTCAGATCGGGGAACCCAGTTTATTTCTAAGTTTTGGAAAGCTTTTTGTTCCCGTTTGGGGGTACACTTGTCCTTTTCCTCAGATTTCCATCCTCAGTCGAATGGACAGACTGAGCGTACCAACCAAAACCTTGAGACATACCTAAGGTGTTTTGTGTCTGAAAACCAAGAGGTGTGGTCATCCTATTTACCGTTAGCTGAATTTGCTATAAATAATCGTCGTCAGGAATCCACTGGCAAGTCACCATTTCTTGGTGCATATGGTTTTCATCCCCAATTCTGTACTTTCAAAGAGGGGGGGGGGGTCTTCTGGGGTTCCCGAAGAGGAACGGTTTTCGTCATCTCTTTTATCTGTATGGCAGAAAGTGCAAGCTAACTTGAAAAATATGGGAGGTAAATATAAATGCATGGCTGATAAGAAACGGTCGCCAGGTCCGGACCTAAGAGTGAATGACTGTGAGGTTATCTATCAGTAATATTAAGTTAAAGGTTCCCTCTTGGAAACTGGGTCCTAGGTTCATTGGTCCTTACAAAATAGTAGCCATCATTAACCCCGTGGCTTTTCGCCTGGAGCTACCTCAAACTCTTAAAGTCAGTCTATAACGTCTTCCATAAGTCGTTACTCAAAAAGTATGGTCTACCTCTAGAACCGTCACCGCTGCCACCCCTCCTGTTTTTGTTGATGGTAATCTAGAGTTTCAAATATCCAAAATTGTTGATTCTCATCGGATCCGCTGCTCTCTTCAATATCTGGTGCATTGGAGGGGTTACGAGGAAAGAATGTGGGTTCCAGCGTCAGAGGTAAACGCCAATAGGTTAGTTCGGGCTTTTCATGCCTCTCATCCTGAGAGACCTGGTCCTGAGTGTCCGGAGGCCCCTTATGGAAAGGGGGGTACTGTCACGATGATGTCAAGAGCCACGTCTGACTCCGTTATACCCGGGGTCAGGAAGTCACAGCGGGTGGCTGCGCGCTCTATGTCTAAAGATTGCGCTGTTACTTAATGGTAGCTTTCTGTGTTTGCCCTGCAATCCTTTTTGTCTCACTCAGGGATCCGTAGCTTCTTCTCCTCAGCTGTTTCTTGTCCGGCACTCCCAACCTCCTTATATTCCCCTCTCCCACTTCTCTGGTTGCCAGATATAGAGCTTCCTGCCTGGATTTCTATACTGACCCACTGGAGCTGTGTAGCTGTTATTCCTGGTTGGTCTTTTGTTGTCCGCTGTTGTCTCCCACCTGGGATTATATGTTTCATCAGTATTGTCTGTCCTCTCCCTGGTGTTTACCTTTAGTGTTAGTGATGCGGACTAGTGTTCCCACCGCCCTATTCACTACTTAGGGCTCATCTTAAGGAAAGCCAGGGTTTAGGCACGTGATCGGCGTACGGGTGAAAAACCCGTCTAGGGACGTCAGGGCAGTCAGGTGCCAACCTCAAGGTGAGTTAGGGGTCACCATCTTTCCCTCTCCCTTGGACAGGGCCTTCCCTTTTCCCTCCCTTTGCTTCACGTCGTGATACTCAGCCTTACAGGTCGATGTTAGCTTCAAGAAGAAGTGCACTCCTTTTACACTTTTGTCAGCTGATTCCACATAGATGTCTACAGAACCTGTTCTATTAAACGCTTTTTACAAGTAGAGCCCCCCTGACAGAGTGGAGAGGGTGTCAGCAGTAAGTTTGTGTGTTAACGTCACTGATTATTTTGCCCTTCCTCTGATTCGTCAGAACAATAACCCACAAAAAACGGATCCTGTCTGTGGAGCATACGCCTTCACTCGGTCAGCATTTGATCAGTAATCCATCAGTATTGCTAATGCACAGAGATGACATGTGAACGGAATATTTGCATGTCTTCTGTGTTTTGTACCCACTCCTGCTTTTGGCTACCAAATCACAAGCCAATTCTGATGAGACCATACAGGCCTTACAGCTGCTACACAGAGGATCAGTTGTGCGTCTCATTTTTACTTCCTTCTGACAGATCAGAAGAAGGGTTAAATAAATGATGATGTCAGCCAAGCCAAAAAGGCTGAATAGAGGCCCAGTCATGAAGTGGGGAGGGTGGGAACAGCATGAGAAGTCTATAAAGTGGCCCTATGACAAAGTGGTGAGATGGAAGCAGCATCAGGCGACCACAGTGTCCAGAGTGGCACAATGACAGAGTGTGGAGGTGGTGGCAGCAGTAGCATCAGGAGGAGGCCACAGAGTGGCACAATGACAGTGTGGAGGTGGAGGCAGCATCAGGAAACCACAGAGTGGCACAATGACAGAGTGTGGAGGTGGCAGCAGCATGAGGAGGCCACAGAGTGGCAAGGTAACATAGTGTGGAGGTGGCAGCAGCATCAGGAGACCACAGAGTGACCCAGTGACAGACTGGGGAGGTGGGTGGCACTAACAGTACCCGGTGATGATAGTGGGTATAAGAAGGAGCATTTGGCATCAGATGTGTGGCATCAGGCGGCTGGCAGCATCAGAATAGTAGCTGAGGCAGGTAGCCAGAAGAAAACTGTCTCTTTTGTCAAGGTTTGGGTGAGGCAGCATGGATGATGTAATCTGATGCATCAGGCATTGGTGGGTGGAAATCCTAGCTGATCCACGCCTGATTTATCTTATCAAAGGTCAGTCAGGTGAGTTCTTCTTGGGGTAACTATGGCCCCCGATGCACTAAACACCCGCTCTGATGCCACACTACTGGACGGGTAGGACAGCTTTTCCAGGGAAAACTGCCAGTTGTGGCCACAAATCAAATTTGGCAGCCAAGTAGTCCAGCAGCTCTTCAATGTGGCGTGGCAGAGTGCTTTCCAAATATGCCACCACCTGCTGTTTCAGTTCCTGCTCCAGGTCTACCTGCTGCTACTGGTGAGTAGTTTCTTCACTATGCGGGTGAAGAAAGCTGCTCATCAGCGACTCTAGACTCAGGCTGCTTCTGATGGAGCTGGTACTGCTCCTGCCACCCCACCCCTCCCCAGCAGCTATTGCAGTGGAACATGAGCGCAGAGGGCCCCCCGGCCAGACCTGCGAGAGGATGGACGATGGCGCAGATAGGCCAGCGGCCAACTGACTACATAGTATGTCTCTAAAGTAGTTCAGTTTGTCCTCCCTCTCAGTTGGTGTAAAAAAGGCCCCCATTTTGGACCGGTAGCGAGGGTCCAACAAGGTGGAGAGTGAGAAGTCATCCCTCTACCGAATGGTGACAATTCGGCTGTCACTACGCAAGCAAGTGAGCTTGCCATTTGTGCAAGTGACTCGGAGGGACTCCCTGCCTCCATTTCCACTGCATACTGCCACAGTGTGTCTGGGTCATCTGCCTTGTCTTCCTCATCGCCCTGTAGCTCCTCTGACTGCTCCTGCTCCTCCTCTCCTGTCACCTGTGTATAAAAACCACTCATTTCGCTATACATTGCTTGTGCTCCAATGTCCTCCTCCTCCTCCAGTTCTGCCCCCACAGGGCTTATGTGGCCGTGAGATCTAGGCGCCACATCTCCAGTCCTCTGACAAGCCATTGTTACCAGCATCTGTTCCAGGACATGAAGCAGTGGAATGACGTTGTTCATACCGTATTCCTGGTGACTGACAAATAACGTGGCATACTCATAGGGCCTGAGCAAACAGCAGGTGTCACGCATGAGCTGCCACTGGCTGACATCGAAGTTACAAAGGGGAGTACTCCTATCCGCTTGGATCATCAATCATTGATGGCCTTTCTCTGTTCGTTTAGTCGGTCCAACATATGGAGGGTGGAATTCCAATGGGTGGAAACGTCATATATCAGCCTATGTTGGGGGATGCCGTTCTGCCGCTGCAGCTCAAGGAGGGTGTGCTTTGCGGTGTACGAGTGGCTGAAGTGCATGCAAAGTTCTCTGGGCATTTTTAGGATGTCTTGCAGACAACCAGATTAAACACATGGGCCATGCAGGGCGCATGGCTCAGCCCTCCTTGATGCAGCGCCGACACTATGTTCTTCCTGTTGTCAGTCACCATGGTTCCGATTTTGACTTGTCGCAGAGAAAGCCAGTATTCGATTTCTTAATAAAGGACACGGAGCAGTTCCTCCCCTGTGTGACTCTGTTTGCCAAGGCAAACGAGGTGCAGAACAGCGTGACACGGCCGTGCCCTACACATGTTGTATGCTGGAGGGGCACTGTGAATAATCCTTGCAGCGGAGGCTGAGGACACGGCGGAGGAACGTGGAGGCGGAAGAGGCATCACCTGGCCAAGTTGCTGGAGTGGCTGTGCAGGAACCACATTCACCCAATGGGCCGTAAAGGACATGTATTGTCACTAACCGTAGTTAGAGCTCCACACGTCGGCACAGCATTACACTTTGGCAGACACCGACAGGCTCAAGGACTGGCCCACCTTCTGTTCTACATGTGTGTGCAGAACTGGTACTGTTTTTTTGGCAAAGAAATAACGGCTTGGGACTCTCCACCTCAGATCGACACAAGCCATCAGTTCTCTGAAATGAGGAGTAGAGATGGCTTTGCGGTTTGTCCGGCGGTCGTTTCGCGGTGAACTTTGCTCGTTCGCGGTTTGCCGAACAGGTGAACATATGGCGATGTCCGCCGGCACCATATTCTTTTGCATTGTGCCAAACTTTGACCCATGAAAATAAAAATCAGGTGGTCTCTAGGACCTTAGCGTGTTTTTGCAGCCTCACCGGCAGTACATTAAAACTATTCTTTATTATTCTTACTACTAAAAAGAACATATAAGTCTAGGGATCAAACGATTAAAACTATCAGGAAGCGGTCATGAACGGGATATCAATCTTTGTGGCTAAGATGTATTTCACTTCTTACACCTATGTGACCCTATGGGTTTGGATCGCACACTTAATGCCAACATGTGTTAATTTAGGATCCTTACACAACCTTCCTGCCTAAAAACTGAAGCCTGCTTCCCTACATGTTTCGCTAAGCGATTCGGCGTCTTCAGGGGAAACTCACAGGTTCCTTTTTCCCCTGAAGAGGCCCAATCGCTCGGCGAAACATGTAGGGAAGCAGGCTTCAGTTTTTAGGCAGGAAGGTTGTGTAAGGATCCTAAATTAACACATGTTGGCATTAAGTGTGCGATCCAAACCCATAGGGTCACATAGGTGTAAGAAGTGAAATACATCTTAGCCACAAAGATTGATATCCCGTTTATGACCGCTTCCTGATAGTTTTAATCGTTTGATCCCTAGACTTATATGTTCTTTTTAGTAGTAAAAATAATAAAGAATAGTTTTAATGTACTGCCGGTGAGGCTGCAAAAACACGTTAAGGTCCTAGAGACCACCTGATTTTTATTTTCTTGTTTGAATTATTAGCGTGGCAACCTCCTGTGGGATCCACTTGTTTGTCAATAATGATGAAACTTTGACCCATGACACATCCACCAGGTGGGACAGGACAGCCAATTGTGACGTTTCAGCACATGGACACACTAACTACCCTATAAATAAACCCAATCTGTCTTTTGCCAGTGTAGGGAGAGGTTGCTGTGTGGAGCAGGTACAGACTGTTAGAGACACCAAACGCTAGCTAATAGGGCCACAAAAGTCCTTTAAAGGACTGGTATAGGTGTGCTATCGATAGGTGTGACATACTGAGGGGTGTGATATACTTATAATATACTTTCTAACATAGAAAGTACTGTATATTATAGTGCATTTGTATTGTGCAGCAGTTGTGTGCGGTTCTGCTGCGATACCACAGCTATACAGAGGGACAAATGCTATTGGAACAACTAATTGCAACTAGTGTGATATACCAGTTGCCCCCTAAAAAAACTGATTGAGGCAGGGGTGTGATATACCTATAATAATAATATAATTTATATATAGTGTATGTGCAGCATTTGAGTGCGGTTCTGTTGAGATACTGCAGCTATACAGAGGGACAAACGCTATTGGAACAACTAAT
Organism: Bufo bufo; assembly: GCF_905171765.1. Classification (NCBI taxonomy): domain Eukaryota; kingdom Metazoa; phylum Chordata; class Amphibia; order Anura; family Bufonidae; genus Bufo; species Bufo bufo. Next base: position 52,819,956 of record NC_053394.1, read on the forward strand.
TACAACTGTTGAGATATACCAGTTGCCCCCCCAAAAAAATGATTGAGGCAGGTTAGTGATATACCTACTGTATATTATAATTCTATATAATGCATTTGTATTGTGCAGCATTTGTATGCGGTTCTGCTGAGATACCGCAGCTATACAGAGGGATAAATGCTATTGGAACAACTAATTGTAACTGTTGTGATATACCAATTGCCCCCCCCCCCCCAAAAAAAAAAAATGATTGAGGCAGGGGTGTGATATACCTATAATATAATTTATATATAGTGTATGTTCAGCATTTGAGTGCGGTTCTGTTGAGATACCGCAGCTATACAGAGGGATAAACGCTATTGGAACAATTAATTACAACTGTTGAGATATACCAGTTGCCCCCCAAAAAAACTGATTGAGGCAGGGGTGTAATATACCTACCGTATATTATAATTCTATATAATGCATTTGTATTGTGCAGCATTTGTATGCGGTTCTGCTGAGATACTGCAGCTATACAGAGGGATAAACGCTATTGGACCAACTAATTGCAACTGCTGTGATATACCAGTTGCCCCCCCAAAAAACTGATTAAGGCAGGGGTGTGATATACCTATAATATAATTTATATATAGTGCATGTGCAGTATTTGTGTGCAGTTCTGCTGAGATACCGCAGTTATACAGAGGGACAAATGCTATTGGAACAACTAATTGCAACCGTTGTGATATACCGGTTGCCCCCCAAAATTAACTGATTGAGGCAGGGGTGTGACATATCTATAATATAATTTATATCTAGTGCATGTGCCGCATTTGTGTGGGGTTCTGCTAAGATACACCAGCTATACAGAGGGACAAACGCTATTAGAACAACTAATTGCAACTGTTGTGATATACCAATTGCCCGCCAAAAAACTGATTGAGGCAGGGGTGTGATATACCTATAATATAATTTATATATAGTGTATGTGCAGCATTTGTGTGCGGTTCTGCTGAGATAGTGCAGCTATACAGAGGGACAAATGCTATTGGAACAACTAATTGCAACTGTTGTGATATACCAGTTGCCCCCCAAAATTAACTGATTGAGGCAGGGGTGTGATATACCTATAATATAATTTATATATAGTGCATGTGCAGCATTTGTGTGCAGTTCTGCTGAGATACCGCAGTTATACAGAGGGACAAATGCTATTGGAACAACTAATTGCAACTGTTGTGATATACCAGTTGCCCCCCAAAATTAACTGATTGAGGCAGGGGTGTGACATATCTATAATATAATTTATATCTAGTGCATGTGCCGCATTTGTGTGCGGTTCTGCTAAGATACCACAGCTATACAGAGGGACAAACGCTATTAGAACAACTAATTGCAACTGTTGTGATATACCAATTGCCCGCCAAAAAACTGATTGAGGCAGGGGTGTGATATACCTATAATATAATTTATATATAGTGTATGTGCAGCATTTGTGTGCGGTTCTGCTGAGATAGTGCAGCTATACAGAGGGACAAATGCTTTTGGAACAACTCATTTCAACTAATCTGATATACCTGTTGTTGCCCCAAAATTAACTGATTAAGGGGTTTGATATACCAGCTTCCACCAAATACTCATTAAGGGGTTCTATATACCTGCTTCCACAAATACTGCTCTTCTGCTCTTCTATAGGGGCTTTGTCACATTTTGAAAATGACAGGCAGAGGAAGAGGCAGGCCATTCCGCAGGAGTGGTAGGGGTCGGCAGGTGCACCAGGCCGGAGCCTAAGTGGGAAGTTGGAGAAGGTGCGTGCGATTACGTCAAAGGACACACCAGAGTTGGTTGAGTGGCTCACTCAGCCTTCCACTTCTGCACCCTCCTCATTCTCTGTATCAGCACCCTCCTCAATCTCTGCTGTGTGCACCCCCAAAGACACCACCACCATAGCTCCTCCGCTCGAGTCAGAGGAATTATTTTCAAATCAATTTCCAGACCTTACCGATGCGCAGCCATTCTTGGCATCGGATCAGGAAGAGGAGGTAGCAACGGCCACCACCCAGCGGTCTGACGACAGTACCCGGATCAGCCCAAGGAGGCTGTTGCCGCCTACTCCGAGATCTCTAATGTCAGTGTTGGTGAAGGTGACAATGATGACATGTCGATGGACGTCACATGGGTGCCCACATGTCACGGCCACTATCCCAGCAGCAGTTGTGTCGCACCAGACGGAGGGGAAGGGGGACCCTTATCTACGGATGGGAAATAGAATGGCCACCCCTGACAAACCCTAAGCTGGCACCTGTCTGCCCTGATACCCTAGACGGGGTGTGAACCCGTGCGGCGAGCAGGATGCCTAAACCCTCAGTCACCCTAACAAGACTAGACTGGGGAAAGGCCGATGGGAGTACTAGTCACCATCACTCACGTCTAGGAGAACAACAGGGGAAGACAGAAACAAACAAACAATCAACAGCAGAGATAGACTTATCCAGTCACGAGCAGAGAAGGCGATCCCAAACACGACAGTCCACGCCGTACAAGAGCTCCACAGCAACACCGTCAAACGATCTCCTTCAAAGGTCTGGAATAGCACTGGAAGTAAGGACTATATCTGGCAATGACTGCAAGTGAAACTGAAACTAATATAGTATCTGGGAGTGGCAGACAGGACTCACCTGAGAAGGATGCCTACAAACTCCCAGTCAGGACAAAAAGGTTCACAAGGCAAAACCCGGATGACATACCCTGAACCACGGAGCAAACTCACAAGCTATCGCGAGTAGCAAGTCGCTGCGACCTTCTCCTCCCAGACCTGTCTGGATCAGTCACAGTCGTGACACCACAAGAGAGGAAGAGAAAGGGAGTTCAGTGGGAGAAATGGAGCAGCAGATAGGGAGGAGAAGTAGGAGAAGCAGGCAGAACTTGCAGTGCACAGGAGGCAAAAAGCAGACTGCAAATGTATCTGGAGCGAGCCATCCACCATGCACGGTCACATCTGGTGCTTCCAGGATGCTGGCACATGGCTCCGCAGTGTGGGCTTTTTTTAACGTGTCCGCTGCTGACAATAGTGATGCCATCTGCAGCCTGTGCTTTCAACGCATAAGTCGCGGTAAGCCCAACACTCACATAGGGAAGACTGCCTTAAGAAGGCACCTGGTCTCCCATCACTGTGCCCAGTGGGAGCAACACCATCAGAACCCACAAAGCCACACTCCCGGCTCTCTACGTCCTGCCTCTTCTCCTTCTCCTCTCTCCTGCCATTTGCCCTCCACTCCACCTTCCACCGCGCCATCGTCGCGTTTATCTGGCAAAAGGCAGGCTTCCGTGGCCCAAATGTTCGAGTGTAAAAAGTTGATGATGCCGGATAACCTTCTTGCCCAAAGGCTGACCGCCGGCTTGTCGTAACTGCTAGCCCGCCAACTACTGCCATATAATCTGGTGGACTAAGAGGCCATTTTCTGGAGGAAAATTTGTAGCCATTGGCACACTGCAATGGAAGGTCCCCAGAAGGAAATATTTCTCCCAGTAGGGCATCCCAGAGCTACAGTATATGGCCATGTTCAGCGGCAAGTGAATTTATCTCTGGCACACAGTGTCAGTGCCAAGATATATCTGACCACAGACACGTGGTCTAGCAAACACAGGCAGGGAAGGTGCATAACTTTAACTGCCCACTGGGTGAACCTTCTGACTGCCGTCAAGCATGTAACCCATGGCACCCGTGTGGATTTGGTGTTACCGCCACGGATTGCATGCAGGCCTGCCTCTTCTTCTCCTCCTCCTCCTACTCCATCCTCCGTCTCATCCTCGGCTGACTCCTCCTTTTCCACTGCTACCGCCTTTTCCAAAGCACCCCCAAGCTTCTCAGAACCTATTCGATGTGCCAGGTGAGATGTTGCCATGCTGTGCTGCGGCTGTTGTGCCTGGAAGCCAAGAACCACACCGGTCATGCACTGCTTTCAGCTCTGCGGTCACAGGCCAATCAGTGGCTAACCCAGCTCAATTTGACAGTTGGCAAAGTGGTGTGCGACAATGGTGCCAATCTGCTGAGCGCACTGAAACAGGGCAAAATAACATATGTGCTGTGCATGGCACACGTCCTGAACTTAATCGTGCAGCGATTCATTGCCAAATGCTCCGGGGTCCAGGATGTCTTGCGGAAGGCCAATGATTTCTCTCTATTTCTTGCTTGTGGGCCAATGAGAAGGAAGCAATGTCAAGTTCACAACAATACTTAGTGCACCAATCAGTAATCTGTAGTCAGACCTGCTAAAACGTGAATTACTGCCGATTAGCGCAATCGCGAATATATAGGAGCACTTGACTCTATCTGCATATAAAGCTATTCTAATGTTCTGCCGTGCCAATAATTTTCTCCAGTCTCATGAAACTTATACCAGCTTGAAAAATGTAGCCAAAGTGACCCCGGCCTGTATTTCGCTTTACGAATTTGCATTACGTGATTTTTACATTGCCGATTTATCACATTCAATAAAATAATCTCAAATTCTCGAAATTAGCAAATATATGACGAATATTCTACAAAATATTCGTGAAATATCGCAAATTCGAATATAGCCCCTGCCGATCATCACTAGTCAGACGTCTGATTTCTGACAGCCCGACGCCCTGGAACTCCACAATGTATATGCTTGATAGGTTGATTCAGCAGAAACGTGCCGTTAATGACTACCTGTACGAACTCTCAGCAGAACAGGTTCTGGGGAGCTTGTTTTTTTTACTGCGCTAGTGGCTGCTCATGCTTCTGCTGCCATTTGATGAGATCCGTCGAGAAGCAGCAGCAGGAAGAAGAGGAAGTCGCAATGCTGAATGAATTCCCAGGGGGGTTACTCCATCTGAGACAAGTCAGCAGGAGTCTGAAGAGGAGTTAGGGGAAGATGGTCCCTGGGGGGAGGAGGAGGAGCAAGAAGAGCAGGCTTTAAACTTTTCTGGGATCCCTGGTGTTGTCCATGACTGGGGGGAGGAGACCAAGGACGACATTCTTCTGGGCGATGAGCAGGAAGCAGGCCACTCCACCGCTTCCAATTTTGTTCAAATGGGGGCTTTAATGCTCCAGTGTTTGAAGAGGGACACCCGTATAAAAAGCATCAAGGGCAAGGACCAGTACTGGGTGGCAACGTACTTAAACCCACGATTCAAACGCAAAATGGCGGACATGTTTCCAGCATCACAGAGGGCTGTCAGAATGCAGCATTTCCAGGCCTTGCTTCGAGAGATGCTGCATTCTGCTGTTGCGGGCGCTGGCAGAGGAATTTCCACCCACAGAGAAACAGTTGCGAATACCAATCCTACAGTGCATGCAAGCAGAGGGAGGTTTGAAGATGTGTTGGTCACTTCGGATATGAGATCATTCTTGCAGGCAACCCATCGACAGCCGCCCTCCGGATCCAGCCTCAGAAACAGATGTCCGACTACATTGGGTTAACGGCCGATGTGGATGCTCTGAGAAGCGAGGAACCCTTTGACTACTGGGTGTGCAGGCTTGACCAGTGGCCAGACCTGGTACAATTTGCCATGGAACTCTTGGCTTGCCCCTCGTCGAGTGTCCTGTCCGAAAGGATGTTCAGTGCATCAGTGGGATCGTGACCGATAAGCGCACTTGCCTAGCTCACGACAGTGTGGATTACCTCACATTTCTAAAAATGAATGAGGCATGGATCTTCGAGGAATTCAACACCTGTGACGACCATGTTTAATTGAATTTCCTCATGCCAGCCCACACATATCCGCCAACACCTAGAAAAAATAATGGACCCTGTCTTCTGTAAATACAGCGGCATAAAAGGCCTTTTCTGTCCGGTGAATGTCTAATGTTTAGGACTTTGGAGAAATTCAACACCTTTGACAACTACGTGTTATCGAATTTCAACTATTATCATTTGGGGTTTTTTCAAGAGGGGAAATTTTGTTAGTCATGTTTTTAATCCAATTTTATATTCATGGATCGGATGCGCAAAACACATACGGACGTCTGAATGGAGCCTTACAGGGGGGTGATCAGTGACAGGGGGGTGATCACCCCATATAGACTCCCTGATCACCCCCCTGCCATTGATCACCCCCTGTCATTGATCACCCCCCTGTAAGGCTCCATTCAGACGTCCGTATGTGTTTTACGGATCCACGGATCCATGGATCGAATCCGCAAAACACATACGGACGTCTGAATGGAGCCTTACAGGGGGGTGATCAATGACAGGGGGGTGATCACCCCATATAGACTCCCTGATTACCCCCCTGCCATTGATCACCCCCTGTCATTGATCACCCCCCTGTAAGGCTCCTTTCAGAAGTCCGTATGTGTTTTACGGATCCACTGATCCATGGATCGAATCCGCAAAACACATACGGACGTCTGAATGGAGCCTTACAGGGGGGTGATCAATGACAGGGGGGTGATCACCCCATATAGACTCCCTGATCACCCCCCTGCCATTGATCACCCCCTGTCATTGATCACCCCCCTGTAAGGCTCCATTCAGACGTCCGTATGTGTTTTACGGATCCACGGATCCATGGATCGAATCCGCAAAACACATACGGACGTCTGAATGGAGCCTTACAGGGGGGTGATCAATGACAGGGGGGTGATCACCCCATATAGACTCCCTGATCACCCCCCTATCATTGGTCACCCCTCTGTAAGGCTCCATTCAGAAATTTTTTTGGCACAAGTTAGCGGAAATAGTTTTTTTTTGTTTTTTTGTTTTTTCTTACAAAGACTCATATTCCACTAACTAATAAATAAAATCTCACATGAACTCACCATACCCCTCACGGAATCCAAATGCGTAACATTTTTTAGACATTTATATTCCAGACTTCTTTTCACGCTTTAGGGTCCCTAAAATGCCAGGGCAGTATAAATACCCCACATGTGACCCCATTTCGGAAAGAAGACACCCCAAGGTATTCGCTGAGGGGCATATTGAGTCCATGAAAGATTGAACTTTTTGTCCCAAGTTAGCGGAAAGGGAGACTTTGTGAGAAAAAAATATATATATATCAATTTCCGCTAACTTGTGCCAAAAAAATAAATACCATGCCCCTCATTGAATACCTTGGGGTGTCTTCTTTCCAAAATGGGGTCACATATGGGGTATTTATAATGCCCTGGCATTTTAGGGGCCCTAAAGCGTGAGAAGAAGTCTGGGGTCCAAATGTCTAAAAATGCCCTCCTAGGCTGCAAAAAAGTGTCACACATGTGGTATCACCGTACTCAGGAGAAGTCGGGCAATGTGTTTTGCGGTGTCATTTTACATATACCCATGCTGGGTGAGATAAATAAATGCCAACTTTGTATAAAAAAATGGGAAAAGTTGTCTTTTAGAGAGATATTTCTCTCACCCATCATGGGTATATGTAACAAGACACCCCAAAACACATTGCCCAACTTCTCCTGAGTACGGCGATACCACATGTGTGACACTTCTTTGCAGCCTAGGTGGGCAAAGGGGCCCACATTCCAAAGAGCACCTTTAGGATTTCACAGGGCATTTTTTACACATTTTGATTTCAAACTACTTCACACGCATTAGTGCCCTAAAATGCCAGGGCAGTATAACTACCCCACAAGTGACCCCATTTTGCAAAGAAGACACCCCAAGGTATTCCGTGAGGGGCATGGCGAGTTCCTAGAATTTTTTATTTTTTGTCACAAGTTAGCGGAAAATGATTATTTTTTTATTTTTTTATTACAAAGTCTTCCACTAACTTGTGACAAAAAATAAAAACTTCCATGAACTCACTATGCCCATCACGAAATAACTTGGGGCGTCTTCTTTCCAAAATGCGCATTAGGGCCCCTAAAATGCCAGGGCAGTATAACTACCCCACAAGTGACCCCATTTTGGAAAGAAGACACCCCAAGGTATTTTGTGATGGGCATAGTGAGTTCATGGAAGTTTTTATTTTTTGTCACAAGTTAGTGGAATATGAGACTTTGTAAGGAAAAAAAAAATAATAAAAAAATCATCATTTTCCGCTAACTTGTGACAAAAAATAAAAAGTTCTATGAACTCACTATGCCCATCAGCGAATACCTTAGGGGTGTTTTTACTGTCTGGGCATTGTAGAACCTCAGGACACATGACAGGTGCTCAGAAAGTCAGAGCTGCTTCAAAAAGCGGAAATTCACATTTTTGTACCATAGTTTGTAAACGCTATATCTTTTACCCAAACCATTTTTTTTTTTACCCAAAATTTTTTTTTTATCAAAGACATGTAGAACAATAAATTTAGAGAAAAATTTATATATAAATGTAGTTTAAAAAAAATAAATTTACAACTGAAAGTGAAAAATGTCATTTTTTTGCCAAAATTTCGGTAAATTTCGATTAATAACAAAAAAAGTAAAAATGTCAGCAGCAATGAAATACCACCAAATGAAATCTCTATTAGTGAGAAGAAAAGGAGGTAAAATTCATTTGGGTGGTAAGTTGCATGACCGAGCAATAAACCGTGAAAGTAGTGTAGTGCAGAATTGTAAAAAGTGGTCTGGTCATTAAGGGTGTTTAAGCTAGGGGAGCTGAGGTGGTTAAAATTGATATCCATTTACTATCTAATATACCTCCAGCCACATAATTACTTGATCTTTTATATATGGTGAATGCATAATTTTTGGGGCCTGTAATCTAACTGGCCAACAGTAAAATTGTTATATGGTGAATGCCTAATGTACCTCCAGCCACATTATCAATTCTTCTTTTCTGTACAGTGAATGAATAATTTTTGGGGCCTGTAGTCCACTGGCCTGCTGTAAAATTAATATCCATTAATCGTCTAAAATACCTCCAGCCACATAATCACTTGATCTTTTATGTACGGTGAATGCATAATTTTTGGGGCCTATAATCTAACTGGCCAACTGTAAAATTGTTATACGGTGACCACCTAATGTACCTCCAGCCACATTATCAATTGTTCTTTTCTGTATGGAGAATGAATCATTTTTGGGGCCTGTAGTCCACTGGCCTGCAGTAAAATTGATATCCATTGACCGTCTAATTTACCTCCGGCCACATAATCACTTGATGTTTTCTGTACGGTGAATGCCTAATTGTTGGGGCCTCGGAGGAATTCACGACCTGTGACGACCACGTGTTATCGAATGCAACCTATTATCATTTTGGGTTTATTCAAGAGGGGGGATTTCGTTAGCTATGTTTTTAATCAAATTTTATATTTTTATACTTTTAAACATATGTATTTGTACTGTCCTGCAGTAAAACTTATATCCAATGACCGTTTAATATACCTCCAGCCGCATAATAACTTGATGTTTTCTGTCAATTGAATGCCTAATGTTTGCGGCCTGTACTCCCGTGGCCTAAAATTAACTTTTTCTAGGCTCCAGCATGGCACATTTTTGAGAGTTTCCCTTTAAGACGCATAAAAATGGCCCCTGATTAAAATACATATTTTTTGTGGGAATTTTTGCCATTGATCCCCCTCTGGTATGTCACTGTCCATGTTGTGGGACGATTTGTGCACCTCTTGTAAGTATTTGGTGGCTGCAAATATGACCTGAAAGTTTTTCAGGTTCGCCTGTTATTAAAGTGAATAGGGCCTGCCGCGAACTTGTGGTTCGCAAACATTTAATCGCGTTTGCGTAATCACGTTTGCGAATTGTCCTGGCCGATGTTAGTCCATCACTACTGAGGAGGAGGAGGACGAAGAGCAGGAGCATCAGGACCAGTAGATGATGGGAAGAACAGACAGCTCCCTTCAGCTGAGGTGGTGGAGCCTTGACTGCCTGAAACTGTGTGCGTGCCACTGGGTGATGCAACGTTTGCTGCAGCAGGCTGGACCACCACATCGGAGCCACGGTTGTCCCAGCCCACTTTATGGTGACACTGTATATGTTGACGCAGGGCTGTGATGCCAACATTGGCACCCTGGCCACGCTTCACCTTCTGCTCACATATTATACATATGGCCATGTTCACCTCCTTCGGTGGCTTAAAAAAAAAACTGCCACATCGCCGAGTAGGTGATTTTACCCCCAACACTATGCAATGACTGACTGCTACTGCCGCTGCCTCTGTGAACCCGTGCACCGCTACTTCCCGGGCAGGTGGGCTCCTGCAAAGCGGGTGGTCTACCCTGGGCACGTTTGGCTCCCGACCTCCCACTGCTGCCACCCTGCTTACTCCCGGCCATGCTAGCAACTTGCTGGCTCCGCTGCTGCCACCCTCTTCTCCCAATGAAGATAAAGCCCCTTCGTCACCCGGCTCTCAAGTGCAATTAGCTACGTCATCATCATCGAGTAGTGTCTGCACGTCACTGATGTCCTACTCAACCGTCTCTGGGTCAGGAGCCTGAGCGCTCGCAACACCACCTCCCATGCCACTCTCCTCATTACTACTTGTCCGCCTAGTGGAGGAAGCGTCGGATGTCTCCTCCAGATATTGGCTGGGCAGTAGCTGCTAACCGTCCTCTAGTAGCTCGTCCTCGCTGTATAGTGGAGCTGAGCCCATAGCAAATAATACTTCTCTGGCTGAGGGAACAGAAAAGGACAGAGGCAGGTTGAGGACAGGAGAGGGCACAGGGACTGCTCCTTGGCCATGCCAACTAAGCGTTGTGTCTGACGAACCCACTGATGGTGTCTGATGTCACTTGCGACGAAGTTGAAGATTGAGTCAACCACTCAAGAACCGCTGAGTTGCTGGTCATGACACGACCGCTAGCTGACACTGCGAGCTCATGCCTTTGGAAGTGACCCCTGCTGCCACCACCCCTTACTCTGCTGTGATCTCTGCCTGTGCCAGAAACATTTACACCTCTGCTACTCCCATGTGCATGGCCTGGCACTTCTCTATCTGACATAATGCTAGATCAAATAAAAATAAAATAAAAAGGAAATTAATACACCTCAAATAAGCCCTTTTTTCCCACTAATACACTCCATAAAAGGCTTTAGAACAGATAACTGCACCGCTGAGCGGCAAATATTTTTTTTCTTTTTCCACTAACAACAGATAACTGCACCGCTGAGTGGCAAATATATTTATATTTTTCCACTAATACACACCACAAAAGGCTTTACAACATATAACTGCACCACTGAGCGGCAAATATGTTTTACTTTTCCACTAATACATGACAAAAAGGGCTGTCATTTTAGCACTTTACCACACAACGGCTAATAAGCCCTTTTTCCCACTAATACAAGCCAAAAAATGCTTTAGAACATATAACTGCACCGCACAAGGGCAAATAAGACATAAAAATATTTACTTGTAGTAAACCCTGGTAATGCCTGTTTCAAACAACACTTGCACCCTAATAAGAATGGTTTGCTGGAATTACAGAGCTGTATAATGGCAATTTGGATCCCTAGTTAGTGCAGCAAGGTGTAATAGGATTGTTCCTATTACCCAGGCTTTCACCTCCTCTACTGAACCCTGTTCAATATAAATTCCTCCCTATTCTTTCCCTACACCTTGAAGAATCTTTCTCTGCACTTGTAAATTTTTTTTTTTAGCACAATGAAGTTTTTTCTAACACTGTCCCTAGTTCCTGCAGACGTCTCTCCCTATACTAAGTAAACTGGTAAATGGCAGAATCCAAGATGGCTGACGCTATTTATAGGCCCCTGACATCACAGGGCTGGCTGGCTGCTTATTGGCTGCATGCATGGCATTATGGGTTGACCCCACCTTCCCAGAGTTCCTTTCTCCATATCCTCACACGTGCAGCAGCCATTTTAGGAAAAAATGTGATTTGTTACCACGAATTGTGAGAAAATTCGGCTTCTGTGTGAATCAAAGTTTTCCAGAAATTTGGATCGAATTCCACTTCGTCAGCTTTGATTCGATCATCTCTAGTTGGGATATTTTCTTGAAGTTGTCTGGCAGAACTAGGCCCTCCTACAAGCAGTATCAACTAATCAAGGCTGGGGTGAGGCTATTTGATCCCCCAACTCAGCCAATAAGTGTGGTCTTACTTTCCTCTATGGATTAATCCTGCAGCTTATGAACCTTTCCAGTCAGAATGAGTTCCACTTATCCATTGCTCCTCTCAGGAAATACCTTGTTAATTAAACATTTTAAGGACATTTAAAAATGAAGACTTGTTCTAAAAACATTGCAATCTCACACTAGAAAAACAGAACTAAGTAATATAAAAACTACAGAAGAAAAAATGTCCATAAACACAACTTAATTGGAAACATTTCTCACAACACTCACAGTTTTCCTTCGACAGTGGTGCAGATTTGTAAAAGTATCAGAACAACATAAATGAATGGTGGAGGCATCCTGCAGGTAATGACTGCCAGTCTGTCTAACTGATATTAACTACATAGTAAATAACACATAATCTGTTATACCTTCTTAGGAAGACCCTGTGACTTCAGATAACTGCAGGATAAATATTTGCTAAGTGCTGATTGGTCAGGTCAAGGTCTGTTCAAAACATGACTGAATCATTTGGGCATATGTTAATTGTTTCTATTCCTTTTGCCAGTTACATATTCAGTTAATTAGAGGAGGCTGAATAGTAGTCTTAAGAGGCTCTGCCATATATCACAAAAGATATACTGTACTCATTAACCTGTAAAGGGGGTGCTCCAGCATAAACTGATAAAGTTTTCTCCATCACACACCATATACAATAATGCAATCGAACGGATCCCGCGTTGCTGTTCACATCAACAGTTATGCACTAGTGAAGTCATTTTGACATTTCTGTTGTGCTTATATTTTATACTAATGTGTTGTTAACATTCTTTTACTTTGCAAGTACTGAGCCTTTAAAAATTGTTATATACTAACGGGTAGAGTAGGCTGGTGAGTAGGGTTGAGCGAACTCAAACTGTAAAGTTCGGGTTCGTACCGAACTTTAGGATACCGAACCTGAACATTTCAGTAAAAGTTCGGGTTCGAGTTCGGTTTTCGGCGATTTAATGTCGCTTTTTGAAAGGCTGCAGGGCAGCCAATCAACAAGCGTTTAACTCGTGTGCCCTTAGAAGCCATCACAGCCATGCTTACTAATGGCATGGCTGTGATTGGCCAGTGCAGCATGTGACCCAGCCTCTATATAAGCTCGAGTCACGTAGCGCCGCACGTCACTCATCTCTTACTAGTGTAGGGATAGGATGCTGCTGTTGTGAGGGAGAGAATAGGAAAGAATCTATCTGATATCAGAACTTGTTAACTCTGCGATCTACAGCAATTTTTTTTTTGTGGGTGCAATGCAACATTTTTGTACCCTGCCCTGAGCCCAGTGACACAGAAAAATACGTTTTATCCGTCTGTTAGTTAGGTGGGCGTTGGCGGCCATTTTGTGCAAGTTCAGTGCACCAGAACTACATATGTGCCAGGGACAATAATTTAATCCTGTTCTTTTAGTTCAGTGGGCAACATATACCTATTTTTTAAGTGCACCTGCACTGCATATGTGCCAGGGGAAGGGAAAATAATATAGGTAATCCGTCTGTGAGTTCAGGGACCCAGGGGGTGACATATTAAATTTTTTTTCTGTAAAGTACCCCTGTGCTGCATATGTGAGTGTAATCAATTCAGTAAATCCATCTGTTAGATTCTGGGGGGACAAATTATTTTTTTTTTTGCTAAAAAGTACATTTGCGCCCTCTACTGCATTTGTGATAGTGAAAGAAAATCAGTTAAATTCATCTGTTTAATTGTGGGTGAAAAATTCATATTTTATTTTCCATAAAGTACCTTTGCGGCCTGCACTGCAAATCTGATAGTGAAATAAAAGCAGTAAATCCATCTGTTTCACTGTGGGTGAAAAAATCTTATTTTTTTTCCAAAAAGTACCTTTGCGGCCTGCGCTGCATTCTGACAGTCCAATAAAACAGTTAAATACTGCTGTTACATTGTCGTTTGAAAAAAACTCACTTTTTGTGCAAGATAGTACATTTGCGGCCTGCGCTGCATTTCTGACAGTCCAATACAACCGTAAAATACTGCTGTTATATTGTGGTTTGAATAAAACACCCTTTTTGTGCTAGATAGTACATTTGCGTCTTGCGTGGCATTTCTGACAGTCCAATAAAACCAGTCAATACTGCTGTTACATTGTTGGTTGACAAATTCACATTTTTTGTGAGCGTGAAGTAATTGTATTAAATTCGCCTGTCACACTGTTGTGTGACCTCAAGAAATTTTTTCTCTTTATGACACCGACACAGCCTTACTGTCAGTGAACTTAACTATTGACTATTGGCGGTTACATTGTCGCCTGACATAAACCATCTGTTAGTTTGGTGGGTGAATGCAAAGAATGAGGAGAGCATCAAATAAGGGACGTGGCCCTGGTCGTGGTGCTGCTGGTGTTGGTGGAGCTCCTGTTGCAGGGAGAGGACGTGGTCGATCTGTGCCAGCTACGCGCACAAGTGAAACACCTTCCTCAAGTGCGAGTAGGCGACAGAACCTTCAGCGTTATTTGGTAGGCCCGAATGCCGCTCTACGAATGGTGAGGCCAGAACAAGTACAGGCGATAGTAGATTAGGTGGCTGACAGTGCCTCCAGTTCCTTCACATTGTCTCTCACCCAGCCCCCTGCTGACAGATCAGAGTTGGCACCTGCAGCCCATGGCCATTAGTCTTTCACCTCACCCCCTTGCAAATCAGCCAAGCAGTCTGAGCCCCAAGTCATGCAGCAGTCCCTTCTGCTTTTTGATGACTCTGCTAGCAGGATTTTCCAGGGCCATCCACATAGCCCTGCCCCAGAAGTGGAAGAGATTGAGTGCACCGATGCCCAACCACTTATGATTCAGGATGAGTACATGGGAGGACCACCGCAGCATGTTTCGGATGACTAGGCATCTAAGTGTAAAGCACGAGCTGCAGTGGAGTAGACACCTCAAAAACCAAGAAAGGTCTCTGGCTCCTCCTGCTTCCTCTTCTGCTGCCGTCTCGGCCTCTTCTTCCCCCTCTGGAGTGACAGTGGCACCTGCCACCCCTCAAACAGAGGATGTGCCAGCAATGCCACCACCTCGGTCACCAAGCATCTCCACAATGTCCCATGGAAGCGTTCAGCTGTCTATCTCCCAAACACTGGAGCAAAAGAGGAAGTACCCCCCTACCCACCCGCGATCCCTGTCCCTGAATGCCAGCATCTACAAATTCCTGGCCTTTAAAAAGCTGTAATTCCGTCTGGTGGACACGGACAGTTTTAAGAATCTGATGGTGATGGCTGTCCCACAGTACGTTCTGCCCAGCCACCACTACTTTTCAAGGAGAGCCATCCCTTCCATGCACAAGTGGTGGACAAAATCAGGTGTGCACTGCGCAACGCCATCTGTGGCAAGGTCCACCTAACTACGGATACATGGACCAGTAAGCACAGTCAGGGACATTATATCTCCCTAAAAGCACACTGGGTAAATGCAGTGGCGGCTGGGCATGAGGCGGATAGCAGTTTTGCGCATGTCCTTCCATCACCGGGGATTGCAGGGCGTTTCTCTTTGCCTTCTGTTGCTTCTTCCTCCTACTCCGTTTCCTCCTCTACCAGCTCCCCATCCAGTCAGCGCAACACTTTCACCAGCAACTTCAGCACAGCCAGGGGTAAATGACAGCAGGCAGTTTTGAAACTTATCTGTTTGGGGGACAAACACTAAACCGCGCAGGAGCTGTGGACGAGCATGGAACAACAGACCGATGAGTGGTTGGTGCCAGTGAGCCTCAAGGTGGTGTGCGATAATGGGCGAAATCTAGTAGCAGCTCTGGGACTAGACAGTTTGACGCACATCCCTTGCCTGGTGCATGTGCTGAATTTGGTGGTGCAGAGGTTCCTGAAAAATCACCCCAATATGTCAGAGCTGCTGCAGAAAGTGCAGACCGTCTGTGCGTGCTTTCGGCGTTCTCACCTGCTGTTGCTCGCCTGTCAGCGCTGCAGTGTAACTTCTGCCTTCCCGCTCACCGCCTCATATGCGATGTGTCCACAAGGTGGAACTCCACCTTGCACATGCTGGCCAGACTGTGCGAGCAGCAGCAGGCGATAGTGGAGTTTCAGCTGCAGCACGCACGGGTGAGTTGCTCGGCGGAACAGCACCACTTCACCACCAATGACTGGGCCTCCAAGCGAGACCTGTGTGCCTTGTTGCGCTGTTTCGAGTACTCCACCAACATGGCCAGTGCCGATGACGCCGTTCTCAGTGTTGCTATCCCACTTCTATGCCTCCTTGAAAAAATGCTTCGGGCGATGGTGGAAGAGGATGTGGCACTGGAGGAGGAGGAAGAGGGATCATTTACAAGGGTTTCTGGCCAGTCATTCACAAGTGTCTCCGAGGGTGGGTTCCTGCACCAACATACGCCAGGTACACAATTGTCCAGCCAGGGCCCAGTTCTGGAGAATGATGAGGTGGAGGATGAGGAGGAGGAGATGGAGGAGGAGGAACCTTGTTCACAGCAGGGTGGCACCCAAACCAGCTCATGGGCACCACTGGTGCGTGGCTGGGGGGATACAGAGGACACAGATGATACACCTCCCACATAGGACAGCTTGTCATTGCCTCTGGGCAGCCTGGCACACATAAGCGATTACATGCTGCAGTGTCTCCGCAACGACCGCTGAGTTGGCCACATTCTAACTTGTGCTGATTACTGGGTGGCCACGCTGCTGGATCCCCGTTACAAGGACAACGTACCGTCCTTAATTCTGTCACTGGAGCATGATCGTAAGATGCGCGAGTACAAGCGCACGCTGGTAGATGCGCTGCTGATGGCATTCCCACCTGACAGCAGGGGCACAGTTGAAGCACAAGGCGAAGGCAGAGGAGGAGGAAGAGGTCGCCAACGCAGCTGGGGCACCTCCAGCACCTCAGAAGGCAGGGTTAGCATGGCCGAAATGTGGAAAAGCTTTGTCAGCACGCCACAACAACCAGCACCACCAGCTGATATGGAACGTCTTAGCAGGAGGCAGCATTTCAGCAACATGGTGGAGCAGTATATGTGCACACACCTACACGTACTGACTGATGGGTCTTCCCCCTTCAACTTCTGGGTCTCCAAATTGGGCACATGACCTGAGCTTGCCCTTTACACCTTGGAGGTGCAGGCCTGGCCTGCAGCCAGTGTATTGTCTGAACGTTTGTTTAGCACGGTAGGGGGCGTTATCACAGACAAGCGCAGCCGCCTGTCCACAGCCAATGTGGACAAGCTCACGTTCATTAAAATGAACCAGCATGGATCCCACAGGACTTTTCTGTACCTTGTGGAGAATAGACATGTATACCTGCCTCACCCAGCCATCGTTATACTCCAGCGCACTTTCTCATTGTTTTATTTTTTATATTTCCCAATGTTTTGGGGTGTACCCTAATTGAAACAACAACAAAACAAAAAAAATACCAGGGTTGGCTACCTCCTCCTCCTCCACTTCCGCTTCCTGCTACACCGCCACGTCCACCGCCTCCTCAACCTCCTACTCCATATGGACCTCCACCTCCTAGATCAAGATTATTATTTTAGTATTTTTACGTATTTTATGTTATTTTAAGTCATTTCACTAATTCCCGTCTGTTACATTATTGGGTGACTTTCACCAATTTCTGGCTGTGATATACCCCTGCTCTACATAGTGGACATAGAAATACATTTTACTAATTCGTCTGTTACATTGTTGTTAGAAATTCACCAATTTTTGACTGTGATATACCCCTGCTCTACATAGTGGACAGGGACATACATTTCACTAATTCATCTGTTACATTGTTGTGTGACATTCACCAATTTTTGGCTGTGATATACCCCTGCTCTACATAGTGGACAAGGAAATACATTTCACTAATTCGTCTGTTACATTGTTGTGTGACATTCACCAATTTTTGGCTGTGATATACCCCTGCTCTACACAGTGGACAGGGAAATATATTTCACTAATTCGTCTGTTACATTGTTGGGTGAAATTTACCAATTTTTGGCTGTGATATACCCCTGCTCTACATAGCGGACAGGGAACAAAATTTCGTAAAAATGTCTGTTACTGATCGGAATATGCGCGACTACAAGCGCACACTGGTTGACGCGCTGCTGATGGCATTCCCACCTGACAGTGGGGGCTCAGTGGAAAGACAAGGCGAAGGCTGGGGTGGAGGAAGAGGTCGCCAACGCAGCTGGGGCACCGCCAGCACCTCAGAAGGCAGAGTTAGCATGGCAGAAATGTGGAAAAGTTTTGTCAGCACTAGGGATGAGCGAACCCGAACTGTTCACGGACCCGAACCCGAACATTTTCGTAAAAGTCTGTGTTCGGGTTCGGTGTTCGGCGCTTTCTTGGCGCTTTTTGAAAGGCTGCAAAGCAGCCAATCAACAAGCGTCATACTACTTGCCCCAAGAGGCCATCACAGCCTTGCCTACTATTGGCATGGCTGTGATTGGCCAGTGCAGCATGTGACCCAGCCTCTATATAAGCTTGGGTCACGTAGCGCTGCACGTCACTCTGCTGATTGAAGCATAGGGAGAGGTTGCAGCTGCGACGTTAGGGCGAGATTAGGCAGATTAACTCCTCCAAAAGACTTCATTCTGTGATCGATCTGCAGCTGTAAATCATTGAAGTGCTAATATTGACTTGCTCACTTTTTTGAGGCTGCCCAGAGCGTTTTTAGATCACTTTTTTTCTGGGGTGATCGGCGGCCATTTTGTGACTTGTGGTGCGCCAGCACAAGCTATCACCAAGTGTATTTAACCATCAATAGTGTGGTTATTTTGTGCTATATCCTACATCAGCTGCAGGCTGAGCCTGTGTCACCGAAGTGCATTTAACCATCAACAGTCTGGTTATTTTTTGGCCATATACTACATCAGCTGCAGGCTGAGCCTGTGTCACTGAAGTGCATTTGACCATCAACAGTCTGATTATTTTTTTGGCCATATACTACATCTGGTGCAGGCTGAGCCTGTGTCACCCAAGTGCATTTAACCATCAACAGTGTGGTTATTTTTTGGCCATATACTACATCAGGGGCAAGTTGAGCCTGTCACCCAGCGCCTAAAAAATAGACCTGACATTTCTATTCAACCAAATCTGTACTGTTTTAGCTGGTCAAGTTATTTGTAGTGACCGTAAAAGCACACTTTTTGTTCTGGGTTGAAAAACTATTCCCAAATTTGCCATTCTCAAAATAACTAGTTTCTGGTATATGAGGCCTACTTGAAATCTATCCCAAAAAGGATATCTTATATTGAAGGTGCTGATAGTGTCATTCAGAAAAACCTAAGACACACGCTAGCGTGCAGATAGAAGTCTGATTCTGTGATTAAACCTATACCTGTCACACAGCGCAAAAAAAAACAGGCCTCACATCTCTATTCAACCAAATCTGTACTGTTTTAGCTGGTCAAGTTATTTGTAGTGACCGTAAAAGCACTTTTTATTTTCTGGATTGAAAAACTATTCCCAAATTTGCGTTTCTCAAAATAACTAGTTTCTGGTATTTGAGGCCTACTTGAAATCTATCCCAAAAAGGATATCTTACATTGAAGGTACTGATAGGGTCATTCAGAAAAACCTAATACACACGCTAGCGTGCAGATAGAAGTCTGATTCTGTGATTAAACCTATACCTGTCACACAGCGCAAAAAAAAACAGGCCTCACATCTCTATTCATCCAAATCTGTACAGTTTTAGCTGGTCAAGTTATTTGTAGTGACCGTAAAAGCACTTTTTATTTTCTGGATTGAAAAACTATTCCCAAATTTGCCATTCTCAAAATAACTAGTTTCTGGTATTTGAGGCCTACTTGAAAGCTATCCCAAAAAGGATATCTTACATTGAAGGTACTGATAGTGTCATTCAGAAAAACCTAAGACACACGCTAGCGTGCAGATAGAAGTCTGATTCTGTGAATAAACCTATACCTGTCACACAGCGCAAAATAAAAACAGGTCTCACATCTCTATCCTGGTATTTGAGGCCTACTTGAAATCTATCCCAAAAAGGATATCTTACATTGAAGGCACTGATAGTGTCATTCACAAAAACCTAAGACACATGCTACCGTGCAGATAGAAGTCTTATTCTGTGATTAAACCTATACCTGTCACACAGCGCAAAAAAAAACAGGCCTCACATCTCTATTCAACCAAATCTGTACTGTTTTAGCTGGTCAAGTTATTTGTAGTGACCGTAAAAGCAGACTTTTTGTTCTGGGTTGAAAAAGCATTCCCAAATTTGCCATTCTCAAAATTGTTGTCAACGGGAACAATGAGGAAAACATCTAATAAGGGACGCGGACGTGGACATGGTCGTGGTGGTGTTAGTGGACCCTCTGGTGCTGGGAGAAGACGTGGCCGTTCTGCCACAGCCACACGTCCTAGTGTACCAACTACCTCAGGTCCCAGTAGCCGCCAGAATTTACAGGGATATTTGGTGGGGCCCAATGCCGTTCTAAGGATGGTAAGGCCTGAGCAGGTACAGGCATTAGTCAATTGGGTGGCCGACAGTGCATCCAGCACGTTCACATTATCTCCCACCCAGTCTTCTGCAGAAAGCGCACAGATGGCGCATGAAAACCAAGCCCATCAGTCTGTCACATCACCCCCATGCATATCAGGGAAACTGTCTGAGCCTCAAGTTATGCAGCAGTCTCTTATGCTGTTTGAAGACTCTGCTGCCAGGGTTTCCCAAGGGCATCCACCTAGCCCTTCACCAGGGGTGGAAGAGATAGAATGCACTAACGCACAACCACTTATGTTTCCTGATGATGAGGACATGGGAATACCACCTCAGCACGTCTCTGATGATGACGAAACACAGGTGCCAACTGCTGCGTCTTTCTGCAGTGTGCAGACTGAACAGGAGGTCAGGGTCAAGACTGGGTGGAAGACGATGCAGGGGACGATGAGGTCCTAGACCCCACATGGAATGAAGGTCGTGCCACTGACTTTCAGAGTTCGGAGGAAGAGGCAGTGGTGAGACCGAGCCAACAGAGTAGCAAAAGAGGGAGCAGTGGGCAAAATCAGAACACCCGCCGCCAAGAGACTCCGCCTGATACTGACCGCCGCCATCTGGGACCGAGCACCCCAAAGGCAGCTGCAAGGAGTTCCCTTGCATGGCACTTCTTCAAACAATGTGCTGACGACAAGAGCCGAATGGTTTGCACGCTGTGCCATCAGAGCCTGAAGCGAGGCATTAACGTTCTGAACCTTAGCACAACCTGCATGACCAGGCACCTGCATGCAAAGCATGAACTGCAGTGGAGTAAACACCTTAAAAACAAGGAAGTCACTCAGGCTCCCCCAGCTGCCTCTTCTGCTGCTGCCGCCTCGGCCTCTTCTGCTGCTGCCGCCGCCTCGGCCTCTTCTGCTGCTGCTGCCGCCGCCTCGGCCTCTTCCTCTGCCTCTGGAGGAACGTTGGCACCTGCCGCCCAGCAAACATGGGATGTACCACCAACACCACCACCTGCGTCACCAAGCATCTCAACCATGTCACACGGCAGCGTTCAGCTCTCCATCTCACAAACATTTGAGAGAAAGCGTAAATTCCCACCTTATCACCCTCGATCCCTGGCCCTGAATGCCAGCATTTCTAAACTACTGGCCTATGAAATGCTGTCATTTAGGCTGGTGGACACACACAGCTTCAAACAGCTCATGTCACTTGCTGTCCCACAGTATGTTGTTCCCAGCCGCCACTACTTCTCCAAGAGAGCCGTGCCTTCCCTGCACAAACAAGTGTCCGATAAAATCAAGTGTGCACTGCGCAACGCCATCTGTGGCAAGGTCCACCTAACCACAGATACGTGGACCAGTAAGCACGGCCAGGGACGCTATATCTCCCTAACTGCACACTGGGTAAATGTAGTGGCGGCTGGGCCCCAGGCGGAGAGCTGTTTGGCGCACGTCCTTCCGCCGCCAAGGATCGCAGGGCAACATTCTTTGCCTCCTGTCTCCTCCTCCTCCTACTCAGCTTCCTCCTCCTCTTCTTCCACCTGCTCATCCAGTCAGCCACACACCTTCACCACCAACTTCAGCACAGCACGGGGTAAACGTCAGCAGGCCATTCTGAAACTCATATGTTTGGGGGACAGGCCCCACACCGCACAGGAGTTGTGGCGGGGTATAGAACAGCAGACCGACGAGTGGTTGCTGCCGGTGAGCCTCAAGCCTGGCCTGGTGGTGTGCGATAATGGGCGAAATCTCGTTGCAGCTCTGGGACTAGCCGGTTTGACGCACATCCCTTGCCTGGCGCATGTGCTGAATTTGGTGGTGCAGAAGTTCATTCGCAACTACCCCGACATGTCAGAGCTGCTGCATAAAGTGCGGGCCGTCTGTTCGCGCTTCCGGCGTTCACACCCTGCCGCTGCTCGCCTGTCTGCGCTACAGCGTAACTTCGGCCTTCCCGCTCACCGCCTCATATGCGACGTACCCACCAGGTGGAACTCCACCTTGCATATGCTGGACAGACTGTGCGAGCAGCAGCAGGCCATAGTGGAGTTTCAGCTGCAGCACGCACGGGTCAGTCGCACTGTGGATCAGACACACTTCACCACCAATGACTGGGCCTCCATGCGAGACCTGTGTGCCCTGTTGCGCTGTTTCGAGTACTCCACCAACATGGCCAGTGGCGATGAGGCCGTTATCAGCGTTACAATACCACTTCTATGTCTCCTTGAGAAAACACTTAGGGCGATGATGGAAGAGGAGGTGGCCCAGGAGGAAGAGGAGGAAGAGGGGTCATTTTTAGCACTTTCAGGCCAGTCTCTTCGAAGTGACTCAGAGGGAGTTTTTTTGCAACACCAGAGGCCAGGTACAAATGTGGCCAGACAGGGCCCACTACTGGAGGACGAGGAGGACGAGGATGAGGAGGAGGTGGAGGAGGATGAGGATGAAGCATGTTCACAGCAGGGTGGCACCCAAAGTAGCTCGGGCCCATCACTGTTGCGTGGCTGGGGGGAAACACAGGACGATGACGATACGCCTCCCACAGAGGACAGCTTGTCCTTACCTCTGGGCAGCCTGGCACACATGAGCGACTACATGCTGCAGTGCCTGCGCAACGACAGCAGAGTTGCCCACATTTTAATGTGTGCGGACTACTGGGTTGCAACCCTGCTGGATCCCCGGTACAAAGACAATGTGCCCACCTTACTTCCTACACTGGAGCGTGATAGGAAGATGCGCGAGTACAAGCGCACGTTGGTAGACGCGCTACTGAGAGCATTCCCAAATGTCACAGGGGAACCAGTGGAAGCCCAAGGCGAAGGCAGAGGAGGAGCAAGAGGTCGCCAACGCAGCTGTGTCACGCCCAGCTCCTCTGAGGGCAGGGTTAGCATGGCAGAGATGTGGAAAAGTTTTGTCAACACGCCACAGCTAAGTGCACCACCACCTGATACGGAACGTGTTAGCAGGCGGAAACATTTCACTAACATGGTGGAACAGTACCTGTGCACACCCCTCCACGTACTGACTGATGGTTTGGCCACATTCAAACTTCTGGGTCTCCAAAATGTCCACGTGGCCAGAGCTAGCCTTTTATGCCTTGGAGGTGCTGGCCTGCCCGGCGGCCAGCGTTTTGTCTGAACGTGTATTCAGCACGGCAGGGGGCGTCATTACAGACAAACGCAGCCGCCTGTCTACAGCCAATGTGAACAAGCTGACGTTCATAAAAATGAACCAGGCATGGATCCCACAGGACCTGTCCATCCCTTGTGCAGATTAGATATTAACTACCTCCCCTTAACAATATATTATTCTACTCCAGGGCACTTCCTCATTCAATACTATTTTTAATTTCATTTTACCATTATATTGCGGGGCAACCCAAAGTTGAATGAACCTCTCCTCTGTCTGGGTGTCGGGGCCTAAATGTGTGACAGTGGCCTGTTCCAGTGGTGGGTGACGTGAAGCCTGATTCTCTGCTATGACATGAAGACTTATTCTGTGCTGACATGAAGCCAGATTCTCTGTTACGCGACCTCTCTCCTCTGCCTGGGTGCCTGGGCCTAAATATGTGACAGTGGCCTGTTCCAGTGGTGGGTGACGTGAAGCCTTATTCTCTGCTATGACATGAAGACTGATTCTGCGCAGACATAAGGCCAGATTCTCTGTTACGGGACCTCTCTCCTCTGCCTGGGTGCCTGGGCCTAAATGTGTGACAGTGGCCTGTTCCAGTGGTGGGTGACGTGATGCCTGATTCTCTGCTATGACTTGCAGACAGATTCTGTGCTGACATAAGGCCAGATTCTCTGTTACAGGACCTCTCTCCTCTGTCTGGGTGCCGGGGCCTAAATGTGTGACAGTGGCCTGTTCCAGTGGTGGGTGACGTGAAGCCTGATTCTCTGCTATGACATGAAGACAGATTCTGCGCTGACATAAGGCCAGATTCTCTGTTACAGGACCTCTCTCCTCTGTCTGGGTGCCGGGGCCTAAATGTGTGACAGTGGCCTGTTCCAGTGGTGGGTGACGTGATGCCTGATTCTCTGCTATGACATGAAGACTGATTCTGTGCTGACATAAGGCCAGATTCTCTGTTACGGGACCTCTCTCCTCTGCCTGGGTGCCTGGGCCTAAATGTGTGACAGTGGCCTGTTCCAGTGGTGGGTGACGTGATGCCTGATTCTCTGCTATGACATGAAGACAGATTCTGTGCTGACATAAGGCCAGATTCTCTGTTACAGGACCTCTCTCCTCTGTCTGGGTGCCGGGGCC
Source organism: Bufo bufo (assembly GCF_905171765.1). Classification (NCBI taxonomy): domain Eukaryota; kingdom Metazoa; phylum Chordata; class Amphibia; order Anura; family Bufonidae; genus Bufo; species Bufo bufo. Next base: position 52,844,558 of record NC_053394.1, read on the forward strand.
TAAATGTGTGACAGTGGCCTTTTCCAGTGGTGGGTGACGTGAAGCCTTATTCTCTGCTATGACATGAAGACAGATTCTGTGCTGACATAAGGCCAGATTCTCTGTTACAGGACCTCTCTCCTCTGTCTGGGTGCCGGGGCCTAAATGTGTGACAGTGGCCTGTTCCAGTGGTGGGTGACGTGAAGCCTGATTCTCTGCTATGACATGAAGACAGATTCTGCGCTGACATAAGGCCAGATTCTCTGTTACGGGACAGCTCTCCTCTGTCTGGGTGCCGGGGCCTAAATGTGTGACAGTGGCCTGTTCCAGTGGTGGGTGACGTGAAGCCTGATTCTCTGCTATGATATGAAGACTGATTCTGCGCTGACATAAGGCCAGATTCTCTGTTACGGGACCTATCTCGTCTGCCTGGGTGCCTGGGCCTAAATGTGTGACAGTGGCCTGTTCCAGTGGTGGGTGACGTGATGCCTGATTCTCTGCTATGACATGAAGACAGATTCTGTGCTGACATAAGGCCAGATTCTCTGTTACAGGACCTCTCTCCTCTGTCTGGGTGCCGGGGCCTAATTGTGTGACAGTGGCCTGTTCCAGTGGTGGGTGACGTGAAGCCTGATTCTCTGCTATGACATGAAGACAGATTCTGCGCTGACATAAGGCCAGATTCTCTGTTACGGGACCTCTCTCCTCTGTCTGGGTGCCGGGGCCTAAATGTGTGACAGTGGCCTGTTCCAGTGGTGGGTGACGTGATGCCTGATTCTCTGCTATGACATGAAGACAGATTCTGTGCTGACATAAGACCAGATTCTCTGTTACAGGACCTCTCTCCTCTGTCTGGGTGCCGTGGCCTAAATGTGTGACAGTGGCCTGTTCCAGTGGTGGGTGACGTGAAGCCTGATTCTCTGCTATGACATGAAGACAGATTCTGCGCTGACATAAGGCCAGATTCTCTGTTACGGGACCGCTCTCCTCTGTCTGGGTGCCGGGGCCTAAATGTGTGACAGTGGCCTGTTCCAGTGGTGGGTGACGTGATGCCTGATTCTCTGCTATGACATGAAGACAGATTCTGTGATGACATAAGGCCAGATTCTCTGTTACAGGACCTCAATCCTCTGTCTGGGTGCCGGGGCCTAAATGTGTGACAGTGGCCTGTTCCAGTGGTGGGTGACGTGAAGCCTGATTCTCTGCTATGACATGAAGACAGATTCTGCGCTGGCATAAGGCCAGATTCTCTGTTACAGGACCTCTCTCCTCTGTCTGGGTGCCGGGGCCTAAATGTGTGACAGTGGCCTGTTCCAGTGGTGGGTGACGTGATGCCTGATTCTCTGCTATGACATGAAGACAGATTCTGTGCTGACATAAGGCCAGATTCTCTGTTACAGGACCTCTGTCCTCTGTCTGGGTGCCGGGGCCTAAATGTGTGACAGTGGCCTGTTCCAGTGGTGGGTGACGTGAAGCCTGATTCTCTGCTATGGCATGAAGACAGATTCTGCGCTGACATAAGGCCAGATTCTCTGTTACGGGACCGCTCTCCTCTGTCTGTGTGCCGGGGCCTAAATGTGTGACAGTGGCCTGTTACAGTAGTGGGTGACGTGAAGCCTGATTCTCTGCTATGACATGAAGACTGATTCTGCGCTGACATAAGGCCAGATTCTCTGTTACGGGACCTCTCTCCTCTGCCTGGGTGCCTGGGCCTAAATGTGTGACAGTGGCCTGTTCCAGTGGTGGGTGACGTGATGCCTGATTCTCTGCTATGACATGAAGACAGATTCTGTGCTAACATAAGGCCAGATTATCTGTTACAGGACCTCTCTCCTCTGTCTGGGTGCCGGGGCCTAAATGTGTGACAGTGGCCTGTTCCAGTGGTGGGTGACGTGAAGCCTGATTCTCTGCTATGACATGAAGACAGATTCTGCGCTGACATAAGGCCAGATTCTCTGTTACGGGACCACTCTCCTCTGTCTGGGTGCCGGGGCCTAAATGTGTGACAGTGGCCTGTTCCAGTGGTGGGTGACGTGAAGCCTGATTCTCTGCTATGACATGAAGACAGATTCTGCGCTGGCATAAGGCCAGATTCTCTGTTACAGGACCTCTCTCCTCTGTCTGGGTGCCGGGGCCTAAATGTGTGACAGTGGCCTGTTCCAGTGGTGGGTGACGTGATGCCTGATTCTCTGCTATGACATGAAGACAGATTCTGTGCTGACATAAGGCCAGATTCTCTGTTACAGGACCTCTGTCCTCTGTCTGGGTGCCAGGGCCTAAATGTGTGACAGTGGCCTGTTCCAGTGGTGGGTGACGTGAAGCCTGATTCTCTGCTATGGCATGAAGACAGATTCTGCGCTGACATAAGGCCAGATTCTCTGTTACGGGACCGCTCTCCTCTGTCTGTGTGCCGGGGCCTAAATGTGTGACAGTGGCCTGTTCCAGTAGTGGGTGACGTGAAGCCTGATTCTCTGCTATGACATGAAGACTGATTCTGCGCTGACATAAGGCCAGATTCTCTGTTACGGGACCTCTCTCCTCTGCCTGGGTGCCTGGGCCTAAATGTGTGACAGTGGCCTGTTCCAGTGGTGGGTGACGTGATGCCTGATTCTCTGCTATGACATGAAGACAGATTCTGTGCTAACATAAGGCCAGATTCTCTGTTACAGGACCTCTCTCCTCTGTCTGGGTGCCGGGGCCTAAATGTGTGACAGTGGCCTGTTCCAGTGGTGGGTGACGTGAAGCCTGATTCTCTGCTATGACATGAAGACAGATTCTGCGCTGACATAAGGCCAGATTCTCTGTTACGGGACCACTCTCCTCTGTCTGGGTGCCTGGGCCTAAATGTGTGACAGTGGCCTGTTCCAGTGGTGGGTGACCTGAAGCCTGATTCTCTGCTATGACATGAAGACTGATTCTGTGCTGACATAAGGTCACATTCTCTGTTACGGGACCTCTCTCCTCTGCCTGGGTGCCTGGGCCTAAATGTGTGACAGTGGCCTGTTCCAGTGGTGGGTGACGTGAAGCCTGATTCTCTGCTATGAGATGAAGACAGATTCTGCGCTGACATCAGGCCAGATTCTCTGTTACGGGACCTCTCTCCTCTGCCTGGGTGCCTGGGCCTAAATGTGTGACAGTGGCCTGTTCCAGTGGTGGGTGACGTGAAGCCTGATTCTCTGCTATGACATGAAGACTGATTCTGTGCTGACATAAGGTCACATTCTCTGTTACGGGACCTCTCTCCTCTGCCTGGGTGCCTGGGCCTAAATGTGTGACAGTGGCCTGTTCCAGTGGTGGGTGACGTGAAGCCTGATTCTCTGCTATGAGATGAAGACAGATTCTTCGCTGACATCAGGCCAGATTCTCTGTTACGGGACCTCTCTCCTCTGCCTGGGTGCCTGGGCCTAAATGTGTGACAGTGGCCTGTTCCAGTGGTGTGTGACGTGAAGCCTGATTCTCTGCTATGACATGAAGACTGATTCTCTGCTGACATGAAGCCAGATTCTCTGCTATGGCATGAAGAGACTGATTCTGTGCTGACATGAAGCCAGATTCTTTGCTATGGCATGAAGAGACTGATTCTCTGCTGACGTGAAGCCAGATTCTCTGCTATGGGACCTCTGTCCAATTGATATTGGGTCATTTTAATTTTTTTAATTTTAATTTTAATTAATTTCCCTATCCACATTTGTTTGCAGGGGATTTACCTACATGTTGCTGCCTTTTGCAGCCCTCTAGCTCTTTCCTGGGCTGTTTTACAGCCTTTTTAGTGCCCAAAAGTTCGGGTCCCCATTGACTTCAATGGGGTTCGGGTTCGGGACGAAGTTCGGTTCGGGTTCGGATCCCGTACCCGAACATTTCCGTGAAGTTCAGCCGAACTTCTCGAACCCGAACATCCAGGTGTTCGCTCAACTCTAGTCAGTACGCCACAACAACCAGCACCACCAGCTGATATGGAACATCTTATCAGGAGGCAGCATTTCAGCAACATGGTGGAGCAGTATGTGTGCACACGCCTACACGTACTGACTGATGGGTCTGTCCCTTCAACTTCTGGGTCTCCAAATTGGGCACATGGCCTGAGCTTGCCCTTTACGCTTTGGAGGTGCTGGCCTTCCCTGCAGCCAGTGTATTGTCTAAACGTTTGTTTAGCACGGCAGGAGCGGGTTATCACAGACAAGCGCAGCCTGCTGTCCACAGCCAATGTGGACAAGCTCACGTTCATTAAAATGAACCAGGCAGGGATTCCACAGGACTTGTCCGTACCTTGTGCAGAATAGACATGTATACCGGCCTCAACCACCCATTGTTGTACTCCAGCGCACTTTGTCTTTGTTTTATTTTTTATATTTCCAAAGTTTTAGGGTCTACCCAAATTTAAACAAAGAAAAAAAAAAATATATATATAAAATAGTGTTGGCTACCTCCTGCTCCACCGCTTCCACCTACACCGCAACATCCCCAGCCTCCTCAACCTCCTACTCCATATGGACCTCCTCCTCCTAGATCAAGATTATTATTTTTTATTTTTACGTATTTAATGTTATTTGAAGTCATTTCCCTATCCCATTTTTTTGCAGAGCACTTGCCATGCACTTAACCACATTTTGCTTCCTTTTGCAGCCCTCTAGCCCTTTCCATAACTTTTTTAGAGCCATTTTAGTGCTCTAAAGTTCGGGTCCCCATTGATTTCAATGGGGTTCGGGGTCAAGTTCGGGTCTCGTACTCTTTTTTGCGAAGTTCGTCCAAAGTTCGTCCTGGAACATCCAGGTGTCCACTCAACTCCACTGGTGAGGTTTCTGATCATGTGGGCAGATACAATAGTGTGGCACCGCATGGGCTCCAGGCTAAGATAGTGCCAAAATATATAGAATATACCCAGAGAGTTAGGAGCAGCAGGGATTCTCCTGTTGTCTCGTCTTCTCCTGTCTATTATCATCATTTAGGGCAGTTGCTCTGCAACTGCCTTACGCCTGATCGGTTACTTACATTAGGTAGTAGTGTGTTTTTATTGAGACAGTACAGAGAGCTTGTGAAAGACAAATAGTGCATGGGAGTGACGTTAAAGCAGAGATCCAGAGGAGGTCTGTGAAGAGAAGTTGGGCCCTATAAGCATTCGTCACTAAAAAGGCTGTGACCCTGAAAATCCTGCTGAGTTGTTGCAGATCACTTCCATCATCTTGACCCTGAACCTGACTGCTATATTATTTGGGTCTGCAGGGAAGAGAGTGATCCATGCTCAGAGAAGTCCCTGAGTATGCTGTAAGTGGTTTTGGATCACTTTTTATGTTTTTCTGCATCATGGTCAGATGTTAGCCATGTCAGCCCTTCAAGTAACTGTGAATATAGAGCAATATATTGCCAAGCTCATGAAGACCCTGTGTTAATTAAACAATGTGAGTTGATCTGTGAATCCTACAGACATGTTAAAGGAATTTGCAGATACTTTTGTGATATCTGATTAGTAGGGATCTGACACCCGGACCCCCCGCTGATCAGATGTTTGATAAGGCATCAGTGCTCACAGTAGCACCACACCCTTCTCTCAGCTCACCAAGCACAGTGCTATGCATTGTATAGAAGCTGTGCTTGGTATCACAGCTCAACCTCATTCACTTTAATGGGGCTGAGCTGCGCCTAAGCCTTATGACTGATGAACGTGACATCACATGGCCTGGGAAAAGCTGCAAGAAGACCACAACACTACTGTGAGCACTGATGCCTTCTCAAACAGCTGATCATCGAGGATCCTAGTGGTCAGACCCCCACCCAATCAGATACTGATGACCTATCCAGATGATAGGTCATCTCAGAAAACCCCTTTAACCATTACGTTGGGTGCCCATTAGAGACTGTATCTGTCAAGCTATGTGCTCATTACAAACTGTAACAGACAAGCTGTGTTCCCTTACTAGTGCCATCCAAACTGTATGTCCAGGTGAGACTGTAACCATCTAGCTTAGTGCCATTATTTGTAACCATTTTGCTTTAGTCGGAGTAAAGTTCTGTTCCTTTAAACTTTGTTGTATTGTCTTGTGTCTAGAATTATTTATTTGTACAGTATATCTGCATTATTTATATGTGCTATATGGTGACATTAGTTATGTGTCTTCCTAATGAAGACATAGATTGTATATATTTATTTTTATATGTGCTGCTTCCTACCAATGAAAGTCCCTTGACAGGTCCCTTGAAAGTCCCAGTGACAGGCTAAGGCTACTTTCACACTAGCGTTCAGAGCGGGTCCGTCTGATGTCTGCTCAGACGGATCCGCTCCTATAATGCAGACGTTTGTATCCGTTCAGAACGGATCCATCTGCATTATAGTTAAAAAAAAATTCTAAGTCTGAAAGTAGCTTCAGACGGATCCGTCCAGACTTTACATTGAAAGTCAATGGGGGACGGATCCGTTTGAAGATTGAGCCATATGGTGTCATCTTCAAACGGATCCGCCCCCATTGACTTACATTGTAAGTCTGGACGGATCCGCTTGCCTCCGCACGGCCAGGCGCCGAGCGGAGCGGAGGCTGAACGCTGCCAGACTGATGCATTCTGAGCGGATCCGCGTCCACTGAGAATGCATTAGGGTAGTACGGATGCGTTCGGGGCCGCTTGTGAGCCCCTTCAAACGGAGCTCACAAGCGGAGCCCCGAACGCTAGTGTGAAAGTAGCCTAAGACCTCTTTCACACTACCGTTTTTCTTTCCGTTTTGCGGGCCGTTTTTTGCGTTCCGTATACGGTCCATATACGGAACCATTCATTTCAATGGTTCCGCAAAAAAAAAGGAATGTACTCTGTATGCATTCCGTTTCCGTGTTTCCGTTTTTCCGTTCCGTTGAAAGATAGAACATGTTCTATTATTGCCCGCAAATCACGTTCCGTGGCTCCATTCAAGTCAATGGGTCCGCAAAAAAAAAAACGGAACACATACGGAAATGCATCCGTATCCGATCCGTTTTTGTGGAACCATCTATTGAAAATGTTATGCACAGCCCAATTTTTTCTATGTAATTACTGTATACTGTATATGCCATACGGAAAAACGGACCGGAAAAATGGAATGGAGACGGAAACACAACGGAAACAAAAAATGGAACAACGGATCCGTGAAAAACGCACCGCAAAACACTGAAATAGCCATACGGTAGTGTGAAAGAGGCCTAAAGCAGGATCTAAAGCAGGGGTCAGCAACCTTCGGCACTCCAGATGTTGTGAAACTACAATTCCCAGCATGCTCCATTAATTTCTACGAGAGTTCTTAGAAGAGCAGAGCAAGAATGCATGCTGGGAGTTGTAGTTTCAAAACAGCTGGAGTGCCGGAGGTTGCTGACCCCTGATCTAGACGGTTAAGTGCATACATCCATCAACTTGATATCCTGTCTTGGTAATGCCCAGCTTGTGTCTTCTATGTGTCTATTCCTGTTGCAATAGTAACAGGATCCCTTGACGCAGCAGGTTTCCGAGCAGTGTAGCAGCGCAATAAATAATCAGGCTAGGCTAACAGAAAACAGTTCTTTATTAAATGTTCAAGTTCAGGCACATTAATCATAGTTTCAGCATGCAATAGACTGGCAGATGTTATAAACATGCTATTTCCACGGATCTTACAGTTCTCATGGCTGGAATTTGAGTTAACAGGCACGGTTGTCTCTCTGGAGCAATTTTCCTTACACCGCACTACTCTAGCTACGTATCTTTTGTACAAGCATCCAGGCATGGGGTGTAACACTTCAGTTTCTTTATGTAATGCAACCACAGGGCGGTCCCCTAATGTAAGACTATGCTCTGCCCCTTTCATAAGATATTCTCCCAGACACGTGGCAATGGAAACTCAGTGGTCCTTGTCAGACAGCAATTCTCCAAAGAACTTCTGTACACCTGCTCTTTCCATCTAGTATGTTCCTAATGTATATCTTTTCTCTGCTTCTTCTGCATCTTTGCTTTGCTTCTGGCTGATTCAATCCGGAGCATGGATCAGCTAGGTCTGCTCCTCACAGTCTAGACTGTTCTGCTGACTCACATGGGACCAGACTACACTGCCTCTAGAAGTTGGGAAGTCTAAAAGACAAATCTTGTTTTGGTGTGGGCCTGGCAAATGCTACCTACTGCACTTACGACCTATCTGGAGGATAGTTTATCAATATATGATCGATGGGAGTCTGTCACTCCCACCCCCACTGATTATCTGTTTTGGGCTACCACAGCACCGTAAATTATCTATGGAGCTGGAGGCAGACAACTCCATACACTGTGTAGTGGCCGTATGGAGTACTGCAGCTCAGCTCCCATTCAAGTAAATGCGAGTTGAGCTTCAGTATTCGTGTGCCAAATGCTTCCGTTTCATGCAATGTTAATGGCAGCCTGAAATACCTGATCGTGGGGGTGCCAGGTGACATATTCCCAGCAATAGGTCATCAATGTATGTAACCCGGACAACCACTTTAACTCTGTTGAACTCCTTTGGGATGGACTGGAAAACATAGGACTCATGCATATGACAGTTGGCTGTTTTGCGGACTGGAAATTGCGGATCTGCAATTTCACAAATGTTCTTTTGGCTGAATGTTTAATCTTGTTTTGCAGCACAGTAGTTCTAGTATGTACCAAATAAGCAGGACACAAAACTGGAAAACCTAATGAACAACATATTGATATGTGATAAGTGATTTTTGGATGACATGATCGCAAATGTGCTCTTAACACTGACTTTTGGGAAATCATACACCCACATGTATATTTGATAACACCATTTGCTTTGGCTAGCTGATTAACATCAGTCATGTGAACTATCTCAAGTGTGTAAATTGGTCTTTTACATAATTGACAGAAAAAGAAAACTACATTGGTAGGTGACTTTGGAGTCATTTGCCACTAAGGACTATTTTACAAATAACCAATCAAACTTTGTAGGTGTGTACGATGCCAATGTTACGGGCAGTGAATGTGGACCCAATGTGCCAACTAACTGGTTTAACTTAGGGCTAGTCCTGACGGTGTTATTGTAACAGTTCCCTGTTTTTTAAACCCTTTAACTCCTATACAGGGATCTTGCCTTCTCTTGGAATAGTCCAGGTGTGGTTGGCTAATGAGCCCTGTAAGTAAGTAACATCAGTACATGGCAACAGGCAAACCCATAGTAAATAACAGGATAGAGTTAGGACGGGCAAATCCATGAAACAGTCCAAAGTTTGGGGCAAGCGGCACAAGGTCAGTACAGTGAACGGGCATGGGCCAGGTCAGGCAGCAGAGAGTCAGGGTCCAAGTATCAGGCAGAAGTCAGTACACAGGCAGACTCACAAATTATAGCTCTTTTACAAGCTCTAGTAAGAGAGACCTAGCAAGATCTAAGGAGACTAAATTGCTTGGGCAGATGAGCAACTGGAACCAGTCTCGCAGCAGCTCACAGAGCAAGAGAAGGTTAACCGTTGCAGTACTGCAACTGAGGAGAGATACAATGAACAAAAGCCCTAATTCACACACAGAAAGCCGTGGCCCATGTGCAAAGGACAGCAGTGGCCATGAATCACCATTGTAGCAATTAATAAAGTAGAAGGAGCGGAAGGATCCAGCATGTTGTATGAAATCCATTACTTTATTGATTTCTGTAAAAATACATCTTCCTAGGAAAAAGCTTTGAAGTCTCACATGTTTCAACTGTTTACTGCTGTCTTAGTCATAGCATGAAACAAAACTAGTGTTGATCGAGAACCAAAGTGCTCATGTGCTTGAGTAGAACACTTCCCGATGCTCTCCAGGATTCAAACTCACAATCTTCTACATTAGCCAATAATCTTAACCACTACATTATAGAGCTGCATTCCCAGTTCCTAAAAAAAAATTATATAAAAAATATATGAGACTTCTGCTGTATAGGAATACTTATTAGTAAGTAGTAAGTATTCCTATACAGCAGAAGTCTGATTTTATTTTTTATAACTGGCCATGCAGCTCTACAGTGTAATGGTTAACATTCTGGGCTGTAATGTAGAAGGTTGTGAGTTCGAAACCTGCCAGAAACTTTTCAGAAAGAGAGGCTAAATTAGATTTAAATACACTGAATCGAGCATCACGATGCTCTAGCCGCACTGGTGTTCAGCCGAGCATGCTCGTTCAACACTAAACAAAACCCCTATAGTATCCTATTTAACCCCATGTGCTGATAACTTTAGCTGGGCAAATTAGCAACTTGTTTAATATAACACCTAGTTCAGATTGTAACACAGAAGGGGAAAAGAGGAGCAAAAAAAATTCAATAAAAGTGGCCTCATGGGATATTTAATGTATATGGATACACTATCCATATATATGATAATAAAAATGTGCAAATTGATTATCGGGAAAGAAGCTTTCCTTCCTGAAAACTGGCTGATTGATCAGTGGGGGTGAAGCTCTGCATTTATATCCAGCGATCACCTCCACAGTATGAGAACAAACAATCGCTATTGCTTGTCCTCATACATCTGCATTGTTTCTAGGCAGCAGATCACTGTTTAGACCACAGATGTGCTGCTGAGAAATGATAATTTACTTACCTGCACGAACAACAGCTTTATTCGTTCATTGGGTGATTGGTGCACCTTTAGACGGGCAGATTGTCGGGAACAACCATTTGCAGGAACAGTTGTCCTCGATAATCTGCCCCACTATCCGACCATGTAAACCCGCCATAACATCCTCCATGATCCGAACCTCTGACTCCTGACTTCTCTTGAGCTGCACCAGTTCTCTGGAATGCCCTACCCCAAACAATTAGGCTAATTCCCAACTCCTACAGTTTTAGGTGCTCCCTAAAAACACATCTTTTTAGCATTGCCACATCCCCTAATGTAACTCTTCTCAATTCAACATTATATTTCAGAGCCTGATCCATCATCCAACACTATCCACCACATGGAAAACTGTGAAATGGGAAAAAAAGTAAAAATAGATGATTCAACATTTTTTAGCCTCTTCTTCCACAATTTTTTTTAATAAACAGTAATAAAAAGCCATACACACACCAAAATGGTATAGATGAAAAGTACAAATTGCCTTGCAAAAAATGAGCCGTCATACAGCTCCATACACATTACTACAAAAAAGTTATAGGGGTCAGAATATGGCGATGAAAAGAAGAAAAAAAATGTTTTTCAAGTTTTTACTTTTTTCAGTATTACTAAGCAAGAACAATTATATATATGTGGTATTATAGTACTGACCTGGAGAATGAATGAAACTAGTCAGTTTTACCGTATAGGGAACACTGTAAAAACAAAACCCATAAAACTGTTGCAGAATTGTGTTGTTTTTTTTTCCAATTTCATCCCATTTGGAATTTTCATATGCAAAATTAAATGGTGGAATTAGAAAGTACAACTTGTACCGCAAAAAACAAGCCCTCCTACGCCTGTGAACAGAAAAAAAAAAAAAAGTTATGGCCCCAGAAGGGCAGGGAGTTGTTGATTTGTTTGTTGCTATGTAATAAATGGTTTTAGTACATGAGAACTCTGATTGTAAAGTGCTGCGGAATATGTTGGTGCTATATAAATAAAGATTATTTGAATTATTATTAAGTAAGAAATGCGTTTTCCTTCTGAAAGTTCATCGACACAGAACATGAGATTTGCGTTTTTCATTATTATTTTATTAATATCAGAGCAACAGATCTCAGTGGTAGCTCTCAGGAACAGATGATGTATACAGCCAGGTCTTATCATCAATTTGTTGTATTATCTGTAACCAGAGCAGAAACAAAAGGGTTACATAGACAATCAGGCAATCATGATTATTGAGCATGCTTAAAAATCATCCTTTGCCGGCGGTAGATTGTGCTTTCTAATTACTATCTGCTGCCGGCAAACAATGAGTCAGTAGGGGGACTAGCGATGGCATTACCTAGCGCTTCTCCCCATACTGTGGAGGAGATCGTGGCATGTAATAGCAGCAGTCTCCTCCACTAACAGGCAGGCGATTTCCAGGAAGGAACGCTTCCTTCCAGACAATCATCTGCTAAATCTTTTAATGTAATACAGCCCTAAGAGGGAAGCTGAACCAAAGATGTGGATTGACAACTGCAGTGATCATAAAAAAATATATAATACATTTCCTAAAAGTGTAAAATTTGATGACAACTTTAAATATATGTTCACAAATGCCAGAAGTGTAGCAAGCAAAATTGGAGAGCTTGAGGCCTTGGTACTGGAGAAACATATTGATGTAGTTGGTGTTGCTGAGACATGGCTGGACTCCTTTCATGATTGGGCCATTGTCACGGTCATATTGGTGTTTGACAGTGACGCGGTTGCCGTGCAGACTCGTTGCTTGTGGCAACGTGTAGTTTGTGGTTTGCACGCGCACTTTTCCCTTTAAGTTGTGTCTCCCGGCTGTGTGGTGTGTGGAGGGGTGAACCATAAGTCTGTAGTCAGTGCTGCCTGGGGCTGCCGTGCACCTTGCTGTATGGGGCCCAGGCAGTATCAGGAGTGCTGGATACCTGTGTGTGGTGTTGTTTGTACGGAGTCCTGTTTGGTGTGTGGGCTCCTGAACGTATGCTCGGGTTCCAGTCGTGGTGGCAGCGGCAGGTAAGCGTGTTGTCTTGTGTTCTTACCTGCCGACTCTGTCGCTGTATTCAGTCTCCCACTTTTCCCTGCAGCTAGGCCATTTGAGACTTCGGTTCCTCCGTGTCTGGGAAGAACAGGTCGCCTCTCCCCTGCTCCTATGTGAGGGATTCTCAGGGCGACTCAGGGCCAAAGGTATCCAGGGTATGAGCCGTCCTACCAACTAGGTCCGCTCATACGGTAAGAAGTTAGGGCGAGGATTAGGGACGCAATAGGAGGTCACCTGCTCCCTTATCCTTGTGTCCTGGCCTAGCTGCTCCCTCTTTATATTTGACATTGTACGGTGGGGGGTTTCCCCCACTCCCCACCGTGACAGTATGTCCTACAAGGTGGCCCTCAAGGACTGGGCAGACAGAACACCCTGGACTGGAGCAGAGCTCCAGCACCAACGACGGCTGGAGTACCACTGACTCCAGCCAGGGAGCCACAGGTAATAAAACGCAAGTGACCACACCCAGTCAGGGAGCTAACCCTTCCAGCACCAGAAGGAGGAAACCACTAAAAGGGGAAGTGCACACACCAGCCAACAAGCAACACGTTACCACAGGCAACAGCATGCGTGGCAACCATGTCACGGCGCAAACAGCAAAAGCAGAGACACTGCCACCACATGCCATAACAGCAACACGTCGCCCAGGGCAACTGCAAGCGTGGCAAAAGTGTCACGGCGCACACAGCAAAGGCCGTGACACTCCCACCCCTCAAAGACCCAGTGCAAGGAGGTCTCTCCAAGACTGCCGCCAGCATGCCGGAACCACCTAGAAACCGGCCAGCCAGCCAGCCAACAAACAGCTCGCAGAGACCACACTGAAAGCTGCTTCCACCTCAGACCCAGTTCACACAAGGTCGCTGCCAGCAGGCATTCCCCAACCAGCACACAGCCAGAACACCAAAGGAATGAAGCCAGCAACACAACACAAGAAACGAACCACTGAGACATGGACAAGGGGAGACACAAACACCAACTGCAACACAGAGAACTGCACTGTTAACAGCATCTCACACCATATACCCTTCCTCCGGAGGATAAGCATGCACACCAGAAAATGGCCAGCACCAGACAGGACTCCGTACAAACAACACCACACACAGGTATCCAGCACTCCTGATACTGCCTGGGCCCCATACAGCAAGGTGCACGGCAGCCCCAGGCAGCACTGACTACAGACTTATGGTTCACCCCTCTGCACACAGCAGAGAGACACAACTTAAAGGGGAAGTGCACGTGCAAACCACAAACTACACGTTGCCACAAGCAACGAGTCTGCATGGCAACCGCGTCACTGTCAAACACCAATATGACCGTGACAGCTATAAATCGTCAAGGTTTTACACTCTTTAGAAACAATAGGGATAAACGCAAAGGTGGTGGTGTAGGTTTGTATGTCAGGAGTGATATGAAAGTAAATGTGAAAGAAACATTTGTGGATGAAGGTTGTGATGATGTTGAAACCTTGAGGGAAAAAAATAAAAAATAATTGTTGGTGTGGTCTATAAACCCCCACAATATCACTGAGGAAATCAACAGTACGTGCAAATGGGGCGGGTGGCATAGGCTAGCACAGTAGTGAAAATGGGAGATTTTAACTATCCAAACATAGATTGGGAACATGGTTCTGCCTCTGCTGCAAAACCGAGAAAATGTCTTAGTATTTTGCAGGATCATTTTATAGGCCATTTTGTAGAAGATACTACTAGAGGCGATGCTTGTCTGGATCTAGTAATTTCTAACATTGCAGAGCTTGTGAGAAATGTCACTATCCATGAAAACCTTGGTAATAGTGACCACAATATAATTATATTCCAACTAAACTGTAAAAAACAAACTTAAGTCGGTAATTTCAAAAAGGCGAATTTCCCAGGGTTGAGTGCTGCACTTTAGGACATAGACTGGGAGCAACTATTGTCACATAATGACACTAATGCTAAATGGGAGTGCTTTGAATAATTATATTGTTAAATACATTCCTAGAGGTAACAAGTACAAGTGAATAAAATTAAACCCCACATGCCTTAAAAATAGTGTAAAAAGAGCAATATATGACAAAAAGAGGGCCTTTAAGAAATTTAAATCGGAAGGCTCAGCTGTAGCCTTTAAAAAGTATAAAGAACTAAATAAATTATGTAAGGGGGTAATAAAATCAGCAAAAATACACAATGAAATACAGGTGGCCAAAAAATGTAAGAATAACCTCAAAACATTCTTCAAATACATAAATATGTAGGACCTCTAAATGATGGTAACAGGGTGTTGGTCACTGGGGATTGAGTGACTGAATGTGGATATGGTCCTTAATATGCTAAAAAAAATAAAAGTGAACAAGGCCCGAGGTCCAGATGGATTACACCCTAGAGTTCTAAAGGAGCTCAGTTCAGTTATTGCTTTTCCTCTGTTCATAATATTTATAGATTCTTTAATGACAGGCATTGTACCAAGAGACTGGCGCAAGGCGAATGTGGTGTCCATTTTCAAAAAGGGTGCTAGGTCTTCACCAGGAAATTATAGACCAGCACGCTTAACATCCATAGTGGGGAAAATGTTTGAGGGCCTTCTACGGAACTATATACAGGATTATGTAACTGTCAATAATATAGTAAGTGATAGCCAACATGGTTTTACTAAGAACAGAAGCTGTCAAACTAACCTGATTTGTTTTTATGAGGAGGTGGGTAGAAGCCTGGACAGAGGGAAGGCTGTCGATATTGTGTTTTTGGACTTTGCAAAGGCGTTTCATCCTGTCCCACACGGATGACTAATGAGTAAAATGAGGTCTATTGGTTTAGAAAATATAATTTGTAATTGGATTAAAAACTGGCTTCATGATCGTATCCAAAGAGTTGTGGTCAATGATTCCTCCTCTGAATAGTCCCCGGTTATAAGTGGTGTACTCCAAGGTTCTGTGCTGGGTTCGCTATTATTTAACTTATTCATTAATGACATAGAGGATGGGAGTAGTAGTGCTGTGTATTAGTAGATCATAGACTAAATAAGAGGCATGGACTCGCAGGACAGGAATGTAATATTGCCACTATACAAAGTATTGGTGCAGCCTCAACTGGAATACGCAGTTCAGTTCTGGGCACCAGTCCATAAAAAGGATGCCCTGGAGTTAGAAAAAGTACAGAGGGCCTGGAAGATCTTAGTTATGAGCAAAGATTAAATGAACTGAACTTCAGTTTTTTTAAAAGACATCTAACAAATATATAAACTGACCATATAAAAAATATCAAGGGAAATTATTCTGTGTTAGACCCCCTCAAAAACCAAGGGGCCACTCCCTATGACTGGAGAAAAAAAGATTTAGTCATAAAGGGCGACAAGCATTCTTTACAGTAAGATCTGTGAATCTCTGGAATAGCCGAAGGAGCTTGTAGCAGCAAATACAGTAGATGGCTTCAAAAAAGGTTTAGATTACTCTTTAATTCAAAATAACATTGAGGCTTATGACAATGTATAGAAATCTTGTTCTACGCACCCTTCCCCTTTGGCCCAACCCATTTTTAAAAGGAAGATAGACATTGATCCAGGGATCGATATAGCAGGATTACAGGTTGGACTTGATGGACTTTTGTCTTTTTCCAACCTTAACAACTATGTAACTATGGTTAGAGAGTATTTCAAAACTGTTTATTCTGTAGTTGTTGCAGGAATGGATATATTTTACATTAAAGATTGCTGAATCTATTAGTGCTCTTAATGAGTGGCACTGGCTATCATTCTAAACAAAATGTATCATTGCAAAATACTTTTTTATTCACATACAGTTCATCTTATTTTTATTTTACTTTTGTTTTTAATTTTTTATGTAACTGAATAAAAAAAACCTCAAATTTTCATACTAGTAATTGGAGGACGGACAAGAGGCTGACACTTACAGATTTTTTTTTTGCAGTTCACTTTCATCTTTGCTGTATAGATTTGAGCAGGATCAGCAGAGTCACCTCCTTTTCATTACAGGACAGGCAATTTAAAGACTATAGGCACTGTTTACTGTTCATTTGCTTCCTAAATGCAAAGTGTAGGATCTTTCTATATAGTCTTCATTAAGCCCTTTGGGTTATGTGCCCAATAGTGCTCAATAGTGACCACAGCATCTGAGTGGTTAGACAGAGGGAGGGAGCTACCTTTGTCCTCCAATAGGCACCCTGTGCACTCAATCACAGGGTACCAGGTAGATGTTCTGGCAGCCTGCTGCCTTATGAAGGACCCTGAGCCTGCCATGTTCTTGCCTCTGTAGCATTATGTGTCTGGCAAAATGTAATAATAATCCCTATACACTGTAATACAGAAGTATAAAAGTGCATGGTACAAGCAATTAAATGATTGCTGGTTCAAGTCCCCTAAGGGGATTAAAATATGTGAAACAGATGAATATATTTTAAAAAAATATCAATAAAAATATTACAAAATAAAGAAAAAACTTTTCATTTCACATGTGTAAAAAAAAATATATAATTGGTATTGTCTTGTCTGTAATGACCCTATATAATAAATGATCCCTTTGTTTAACCTTCAGGGTTAATGTTGTAAAAAAAGAAAGAAAAAAAAAGAAAACAAATGCCAGAATTGTAATTTAGTCACTTAATCTCCCAAAACAAATGAAAAAAATTATCAAAAGGCTGAATGTATTAAAAAAAATGGTACTAAGCCCTCAAACAGCTCTTTTGGCACAAAATAAAGTTATGAAAGTTGAAAAACTAACTTATTAATTGTTTAAATGCAGTAAAAATAACAAAGACCATACAAATTTGGTCTCCGCAATGTCTTTCTATTATGCAGTGAAACGCTAAAAACAATGTGAAATTGCATTTTTTCCACAGTCATTCCAAACAATATTTTATGTTTCAAAGGTATTTACTGATTTTTATAAATTAATATATTTATAGCATACAGTATTCTCAGAAATAAAGGATCACACATTGGGTACACAAAAGCAAGTAAACCTCAAAACATGAGCCAACAAAGTCAACATGTCAATGGGTATGAACGTAGAAACGTGATATGATCAATTAGTCACTGTTATTATGGCAAAGTAGTAGGCACTCAGGGCACAATAAGCCAGCAGGAACCCCAAACAATATTTTAAGAGTTGTACAATACAGAAAGGTGCCTGAAAATGGTGCCATTAAAATGTAAACTCATCCCATATAAAATAAGCTCTCCTATGGCTTTGTAGAAGAAAAAAGAAGAAGTGTGTCTGTTAGTCCTGCATAGTGATGAGCGGCAGTAGTCATATTCGAATTTGCGATATTTTGTAGAATATTCGGCGAATATTCATTATATTCTACGATTTTTTTACTCGAACAATCGAGAAGGTAACAATCGCGTAGTATGCAAATGTAATGCTAATTTGTATCGCAAATTTTTAAATTGCCGAGCAAAAACTTGATTCTTCCCTGCTTCTTGCTTGTGGGCCAATGAGTCATAGCACTATATTGAATATATTCATTTTTCGAATATTCGTAATATTCTAAAACAAGAATATATAGCAGGGATGGCCAACCTGAGGCTCTCCAGATGTTGCAAAACTACAACTCCCATCATGCCCAGACAATCTACAGCTATCAGCCTACAGAAGGGCATGGTGGGAGTTGTAGTTTTACAACAGCTGGAGAGCCGCAGGTTGGCCATGCCTGATATATAGCAATATAGAGAATATTAGAAAAAAAAACTAATATAGAGCAATTTAGCTAATATAGTGCTATAATCTTTTTTTCAATAGTTGAAATTTTTTTCCAATCTAAAATTCAGATGAGAAAAAAATTACAACTATTAGACAAAGAATATACACTATATTAGCTAAATTGCTCTACATTCGATTATTTTCAAATATTCGCTATATTGCTATATATTCTTGTTTTAGAATATTACGAATATTCGAAAAAACTAATATATTCAATATAGTGCTATATATTAGTTTTTTAGAATATTCATCATTTTTCCCATTTAAAGTCATGATTCCTCCCTGCTTCTTGCTTGTGGGCCATTGAGTCATTGGCCCACAAGCAAGAAGCAGGGAGGAATCATGTTTTTACTCGGCAATTGAAAAATTCACGATAAAAATTTGCATTACAAAAATTCGCAATAAAAAAAATCTAGAATATTCGAAATTACGAAGATATATCACTATATTCTAAATATTTGCAAATTTTCGAATTACCTATATTCGCGATAAAAATTTGAAATTCGAATATTTGTGATCAACACTCGTCCTGCATTGAGTTTCTGGTACCTCAGAATGTGACATAAAATGGAGCAGAGCAGTGCCCTTGTTTCTGACTCCTCTTTCTGCTCTCTAGCTCCTTTTTCTCAGAGATAGCAGCCAGGGCTGGGAGGAGGAACCGGTTTATATGGCATATCAGAGTGTGGAGAGAGGGAATGAATCCAAGGTGGACAGTTTACACAGGCGGTAGATAGTGAAAAAAGCACATAAGCTAGCTAGCGCTTACCAGTACTGCAAGGGAGAGTGAATTCTGTTGTGGCTTGTTCATCTGAAAATTAGAAATAACAGTTTTTGGCTTTGTATGGTCACATGGAGTCATATTGAATATTACACATATGAAGCAATATGTACCATTGATATTGATAGTACAGTAATATTGATCTATACTTGAGCTATACTGTACATTTGTGTTTTGTAGTAGCCAGACTGTAATATTCTTAAAGTGAATCTGCCACCAGGAAATTCACTGGTTAACCAGGCACAAGGTCTTGTAGCTTAACTGATTGCAATTATATCTTTCACTTAAAGGGGCTTTCCAGTTGG
This sequence comes from Bufo bufo, assembly GCF_905171765.1. Taxonomy (NCBI): domain Eukaryota; kingdom Metazoa; phylum Chordata; class Amphibia; order Anura; family Bufonidae; genus Bufo; species Bufo bufo. The sequence goes on from NC_053394.1 coordinate 52,863,897, forward strand.
TTAAAGTTATCCCCTATCCTGTGGATAGGGGATAACTATTATATTGGTAGTGGTTCTACCACTGGGACCCCCATCGATCACAAGAGCATGGGCCCCGTACCCCCTGCAGCTCTCCTGAAATGACGGGAGTGGAAGGTCGCACATGTGCACGGCCGCTCAATTAATTTCTATGGGAATTCATGGGAGATAAGATCTGTAGAACTCCTATAGAAATGAATGGAGCAGCCATGTGTATGTGTGACAGGCTGCTCCGGTCATTTCAGGGGATCTGCAGGGGGTAAAGGGTCCCATTTCTTATGTTCGGTAGTGGTCCCAGCGGTAGGACCCCCACCTATCTAATAGTTATTCCCTAACCTGTGGATAGGGGCTAAATATAACAAACCAGAATGCCCCTTTAATGATCCCATACTTAACAAAATCAGAGCATCTATGCCCTGCCCCTGTGTACTCCCCAATCCTGCCTGGAAATACCCACTTGTGGGTGGGTTTCAGTGAGCCCTGCCCATTTTTGGCCTGAGACACTGCAAATTTTCCAGGACTGTCTCTTAAAATCAAAAGCAGTCTTGCTATATTTGTGACAGTTGGCAACTATCCCATCCATTTCATCATTCTGGAGAAAAAAGTACTTTTACTCTATAAGCAAATGAGCAGTTTTGTGTCTACAGCTCCTATGTAGAACTATGAAGATTTATTAAAACTGGTGACAGGGTATAAGAAAACTGGCTTAATTGCCCATAAAAACCAATCAGACATCCCCTTTCAATTTCCAAAGAAGCTCTGAAAAATGAAAGGTGAAATCGTATTGGTTGCTATGGGCAACTAAACCAGTTTTCCATTACATCAGTGTGATAATCTAAAGACTACAAACAAACCCTGTGTTGTCTGATCCTGCAGGCTTTGGAAATGTAAAGAGAATCACCCACGTGGCCATTCCAAGCCCCAGAAAATTCTGAAGTTAATATATACAGGTCTCGTAATATGACATTAGAGAGGAACAATCTTGCTCAGGAGAATGTTTCTGGTGGGACATTTATTGTAGTGCACACAAGGTTACTAGAAAAGGAGAGTTTCTGATCTCCATGTTTGATTCATGGTTATTCCTTATTGCAGATGACAATGTAAACAAAGAATCTAAACCGTAACCACATTAGTGTTAATTCATTAGGTGTGCAACACATAATGAATCCATCTGTCTGCTGTGTCTTTATAATGTACATTGAAAGTGCACATAAACGAAAACTATCCGGTCTAATATTTAATTACAGCAATACTTTATTATATATTTACCTGTCTCGTAGTAATCGTATACTTTTGCTGTAGATGGTTTTAGGTCTTTCACCGTTATGTGCTGTTCCACTATGAAGGAGAGGTTTAACGGGTTGTGATCCAACTAGGGTGAGAAAACATAAAACACGCTATAAAAGTATCCAAAATGTAAGATAAATCAGGAACCTTTGACCACCACCTACATAACCTGAAACCCAGGTAGGTATAAATATGCTGTACAGTTGGCCACACACTTCATATAACTGTCAACCATGACTTGTTTGGCCGACAGCTATTTCCTCTAAAACCAGATAAAACTCTATATGTTGTCATTTAGCCTTCTGTGCATGAGGCCTTAGGTTAATTTCACATTTGCGGCACAGCTCTCTGCCCTCTGTTTTGGCAAAGAACAGCCTGCCAGAGTGTCACGGCGGGGCGTGGGAAACCCCCCGCCATGCAATGGCGGTGGCTGCTAGCCAGGTAGCAGGGAACAGGGAGCAAGTCACCTCTTAATGTAACCCTAGGTTCTCCCTAGACTCCTAGCGCATGAGCCGCCTCAGATGGTAAGGGGGCTCATGCTCACCGACCTAGGACCCTGGTAATCCCTGCTGTGCCCTAATCCTGAAGACAGGGCAAAGACCACCCATTCATCCTTCACCACGGATGAATGGTGTCTCCTGAAGCCCAGCAACTGACCACCAACTAGACAGGGCCACAGCCAAAAGACAGGTAGGTCTATAAGACAACAGACAACAAAAGTTATCAGGACTTACCTGTCGCCGACGAGATGGACCGGAAACTCACAGTCTAGCTGTTTGCTTAAACCCCTCCAGGAAAGCAAGCCCCATTAGGAGCACACACACCAGCAAACAAGGCCCACACCATACAACATACACCACAGGTGGGGAAGGGTAAACAGAAGCAAGCAGGAGGGAAAGCAAGGGAAAACAATATAACAAATAACGGTGGCTCACACAGACATAATCACAACAGCCCAGGAGCAGAGCTCCACACCAAGCTGACAACAAAATACAAACTGACCTCACACTCCACCACGCCAACATATAAGGAGGCCTGAGGTCACACCCACCACACCTACCAAACACACCTTAAGCCCGTGCACACCAAAGCAGGAAAAACACCATAACAAATACACGTTGCCGGAGGCAACAACATGCAAGGCAACCATGTCACGGCACACACCACAAAGGCTGTGACACTGCCCCCGCATGCAGACACAGCAACACGTTGCCACAGGCAACAGCAAGCGGCCAAGTGTCACAGCGCACACCAAAGGCCGTGACACAGAGTTGCCGAAGCCTTGTGTCACGGACGTTCCCGCGACAGATGGCAGGAGATCGGTGAGACTGGCAACACGTTGTTTGATCTGACATGTTTTCCGTTTGGATCAAATGACGTCTGTGTTGTTTCTGGTGCTTGCCACACCTTATTTCCCCAGGTTTGGCTATTATGGTCATTTAACCTTCTCTATTTATTGTTGTTTCTCCCACTATGTTATGCGGTTTATAGCTTCTGTTGGACTTGTGGATCTCGGCTGAGCTCCTGGTGCTGCCATAGCCACTTGAAGTTAAGTGTTTTCTTTCCCTTTTGTATTTTGTTTGTGTTATTTTGTGTGTTGCATTTCCCTGTCATTTTTATTAAGGCCTGAGGAAGACTCCTGTTCGTCCTTCCTTTTGGAGGAACAGGTTGTCTCAGTCCTGATATTAGTACCAGGGTCCTATAGGGTGAGTTAGGACCCTAGGTATTACTGTGTATGAACTCACCTACCTCTGGGGTCTAGTCATACTAGTAGTTAGTCAGGACGTTAATTAGGGTTTTACTAGGAGGTGTCCATCTCCTTTCCTTAGTTTCCAGGCCTTATTACCTCACCCCTTTCCGTCCTATGTTAGGTGTGGTGTTTATCTCCCACACCCGAACGTGACACCTTGCCAGATGTTACTTGAATGCCCACCGGCCCCTTTGAATATGATGAGGTCATCCAGAGATTTGGCCACTACCTGGCAAATATGTTGGCATTTGGCTAGACTAAAACCCCTCCAGGCGATTTCCGGCATTCTATGATGGGGCAGCATACCGGAGAGCTATGCTGCAAATGTGAAAGAAGCCTTGGGCCACATTTGTAAACACCATATTCTCTCCTTCAAGCAATAATATCTAGCAGAGAACTTCTCTGTAAGAGGCAAATATTAGGCCAGGCAACTATATTTTTAATCCATGCAACAGTGATCCATAATTCAGAAGGCCCCTAAAAATGAATTTGGGTTTTTTAATCCACAAAACCTCTAAAAAATGTGATGCTAATTCAGACCTGTTCCAGGTAAAGGGTCACCATGTCAGTCTGGATGTCACTTCTCTTTATCAATTTGTCTTCTTTCAGCTGTGAAGAAAATTTGATATTACAACTGGTATTAATATTATGCCAGGAAGGCATAAAAACTGGAAAATAATTGGTGCTACTGTATTTCTCTTTAGGTGGTACAGCATTTAATTTAGTCTTCTTTAGGTTAATGACATAAATATACCTTGAGAAATGCAGATCTCCTGTCTTTGTGTATTGCTGTTTCTTTCTTTGTTGCATTAGTATGTTTTTTTTCACTTGCAAAGAGCAGTAGGTGCCCATTTAAAGACCACTCCATTGGCTATTACACTATAATCTCTGTCCAACTGAACTATTAAACGGCCAACCATTCACTTCTATAGGTATCAATGCACATGTACAGTAGGTTTAAATATTGTCTTATAGGGGTCATTGCATCTGGTAAACTATACCTTCTCCCAATTATATCAGCTGAATGCCATGGCAAAAAGGAGTTGACATGTTCTTAGGAGAAAGAAAATTAAACTTTTCTTTGCCATAATGCAATGCTTGATGAATCACAAACAGGAGGTGGCAGGGGTATAACTATCATTACCACTGGATTGGAAAGGGATTTGCCTAGTAGAGCCCCCATCCCTCTGCTACGTCCTTGAACTCAAATTTTCCAGCCATTCAATCAGATAGTATAGATATTACACGTCATAAAAATGGTTAGCATAGCACGCTCAGCTCTGCAGTGTCTACAAACCGATATAGCCATAGCCATTTCACTGTGCCTTGTTTGATTTGTTTCAAGAGATGCTTAAACGGGTTGTCCAATCATAATTATATAAAAAAGCAAGAAAAATGATACTGGCCTGAACAATCACCTGCGGCTCACAATCTTAACTGGTCCCCTTTATTTCCCTGCCCCTCTCGACACCCAGTACATGACCACTCAGCCAATCACTTGTTCATCACCACTAGTTGGGTAATCACTGTGGCCAATGATTGGCTGAGGGGTCAGTGTGCCGAGATGGACTAGGAACATCAGTGAGGACCCAGGAAGCATAGCAATGGGAGTAGGGGGGGATATGTGAGGTGAGTATCAGTACTTTTGTTTTTTTATGTCATTCTAATTTCTGACTCTTATTTTAAAATTGTTACATGTTGTAATTTGTCTAAATAGGAAAATCCCAGTCACTTACTTTCCTTAATGTGCTCTTCACTGGAATATATCCAGACAACATCTTGACTTCAATAACGGCCATGTTTGATTTCTCCCGGGCACCAATATAACTGCAGAAGGAAAAGTACAGATGTTTTATTTTTTCCTGAATTGTAAAGTGCTGCGAAATATGTGGTGGTTATAAAAAGATAATAATCATAAGAAGAAGAACAAAAGGGTGTGGCTCATCAACATCGCAATATCCGGTGATAGCAGCGTTGGAGAGAAACTACATGGAAAAAAAAGCTAAATACAAAGATTTAAAAACTGAAGTGCAAAGACTCTGGCACAAACCAGCAGCTGTGGTGCCAGTGGTGACTGGCACATTGGGTGCCATCCCCAAAGACTTCGGGAGGCACTTAGAACAACTGAATGTTGACAAAATCACCATCTGCCTTCTAAAAAAAAAACACTGCTGGGATCTGCACTCATTGCTCACCGATACATCACCACGTCCTACACTCCTGAGAGGAATTCTACAAGTGATGAATATGAACACCAACTGTGATCTTGTGTTGTACCTTTTTCTTGGTTAATAATAATAATCTGCGCTAAAACATTTTGTCAGAGTTTACACATGCAGTGCCATTCTACAGAAACCTTAATGGAGCAACAGATGATTATAAACCCATAGGGCCCATGAGGAGAGCCCTGGCCAGTGGTTGACAAAATTGGAAAAAAAAAGTGGTTCAAAGTGACTCAAATTTGTGAATAACCATAGACACTGTAAAACTGGATCAGCTTTGGGTTGTGTATTTATTTAGGCCGACTTCTCTGGGCGCTGTGGGTCAGCTTTGTGGTCTGTATTTATTTAGTGGATTGCTCTGGGGGTCCATATTCATCTCAGTTGATTTTGTTTGGTCTATATTTGTTTTCATGAAACTTAAGCTAGAGCTACATGATTCACAAAATATATAAATTGTAATTATCTGGAATAGCGTCAAATTATATTCAGCCTTTATCTGAACGTTATTGCTGCCACCCAGATTTCCTAAAGTCCAATTTAAAATGGCATGCATAGATGACCATTTAGTAGAGCTCACGTGACTGACTTTAAACATGCTGTTCTAGCTTTCTTCAGGAGCAAATCTGCAGCAACATCTCCCCTAACCCCAAAAGTGGCAGTTCATACAGTAAATGTAGATAAGTTGGGAGAGAATATTGAACAGAGTTATAATGGCCAACTCTTTGGTTGTCACCTAAATTTTCGAAAAGGTGGTGTCATGGTCCCTCCCATGACAGAGGTTACAAGATCTGAGAGACTGTCTGCACGTTAGGTCAACTGTTTTCACTTCTTGCAGTGTTGTTGGTAATGACCACACCTCTTGTCTCAGGTGTAGCTTATGGTCATTACTGCTCTTCTATTTTGTCTGGACTCACACTTCATACCATGCGGTTTCATTCTTTGCCTGGAGTTGGAAGAGCTGGTGTGTGGTCCTCATCTGAGTTCCTGCTCATCCATTTTCTATTGAAGATAAGTGTACTTCTCTTGGTATTTTGTTGCTCCCATTTGCTCATTGTTTACTAGCCCTAATGGAGACGCTGGTTCGTTCATCTGGGAAGGAACAAGTAGTCTGACCCTGTCACTAATCCTAGGGATTTTCAGAGTTACTATGGCCTAGGTTTCCTGTGTATGAATATTCCCACCTTCAGGGTCTATTCATACTGACAGGAGTCAGGGCTAGGTTTAGGGTTTCCTTAGGTGGTCACCATTTCTCTTTACCTAGCCTTGAGGCCTAGTTCCTGGTCATTTTTCTTCTGTTGTCATTCTGGTGTTACTCCCCTCCCCCTACTTTGTGACAGGTGGATGTACAGTAAGTATAAAACAGCTGTTTGTAAAATAGCATCCTTGAAGAAGTTACCCAACTGGAGAATCCCCATCCAGATCAGACCCCAGAAAAAACACCCTTAAAAAAACAAGATTTCTAAACAAATAAAGACCACTCCCCCCAGACCAGACCCCCTAATTCTGATCCGTGATTTGATGCCTCTGCCTTCAGCCATAGACTTTTACTGTATATAAGGCACACACCTCCAAAAGACCACTCCCGTTGGGTCTGCCCGTTCAAGGAGTTTTGGAGCCAGACAAGTAATTTCTGTCAGGCAAATCAGCAACAAGATGGGCACTGCTTTACGTACAGAATGTTTTATACTTATATCCGCCTCTGTAAATACCGGTTGACAGCAAAAGTGGCAGTTATTATAGCTTTCTTCAATACTCTCAGCTTTCCCACATCATTCATGCAGCACTAAAAATCTTTGTCGTCATCATTTGACGACAGCACATCACCTTGTATAAGCAGGGATGGGCTGCTGACAAACAATTAGGGTGTATGAGGACAAACGATCATGGTAGTGATCATTTATCTCCATAAGAGGTGATTGCTGCATGCAAATCAGCTAACTCACGGACAATAGTTAGAAATTAATACGCTCATTATCATTCCTGATAGACATAATTGGAAATCTAGATCAAACTTGAACAAAAGTAAAAAGAATAACTCACGCGGCAGTGATGAGTATTTCAAAATGTGTCACTGGATCCAGCCGACATTGAATTCTTGAAGATGTTGTAATGGCTAATGAAAAAGTTGCTTCTCTCTTTGGTGGAGGGATGTTGTACCTCAGTACAGCCTGTGGATTAAAGATTTTTTTTTACATATAGTTGTTCAGGCATAGTCTCCTCCCTGATCTGACATTCAGCATGGAGACTGTCAAGGTGGGGAGTGGGGACGACGACGACGACGATTCCCCACCTAACACCGAAGGAAAGTGGGAATATAAACTAGGCTTGGACACTGGGCTAAGGGAGCAGGTCACTTCCTAGAGCCACCCTAATCCTAGCCCTGACTCCTAACTGTATGAGCGAACCCAGATGGTAGGAGGGCTCATACACAGTAACCTCGGGCCCTACTAACCCTAATGATCCCTGGAAGTAATGTCAGGACTAGGGACAACCTGTTCCTTCCCAGATGAATGAACAAGCATCTCCCTAAGGCCTAGTTACCAGCAACAACCGGAAAACAACAAAACTTACTGTCATGTCCTAGAGCGAATCCATCTGACCCCTAGAACATTACACCATAACAGTAAGACACCGCTCTCACAAGTGAGATGACAGTGAGAAGCAAACTGGATCAGCAGGTAAGAGTCCAGTGGCAAGAATAACCACTGACCCAAGAACACCGGAATACTTGGTCACTTGCCTGCCGCGGCTGCTTGAAGGCACACGAGGAGTCCGCACCACAACTGGAACCCATGCATATGTACTGGTACCAAAACACCGTACCAGACTCAGTACAAAACAACAAACACAGGAACCAACTCACCAGCAACTGCCTGAACCCCCAAGCGGACAGGATGCCTGGCGGTCATTCGTTGTTCCCCCTCCGGGGACATTTATCAAGCCCTATACTCCACAATTGTGGCATAAAAAAGTTGCAGATTATGGCACACGGCATCTGTGCACCTTAATTTGCGAATTTTTGAGCTTCTCTGTACTTTTCTGAAGTGACAAGAAAAGGGGCATGACATAGTTGAAGGGGTGTGGCTTCGGTCTGCCGCATTTACTATAAATTTTGGCAGAAAGTGCCACAAGTTATAGCTGAAGTCTACGCCAGCCTGGAGCTGGCATAGACTTCACTTTCTGGCACATGGCAGGCACATGGCAGGTCACAGATGCACCTGATTTGTTAAGAGGCTTCTCATCAGGCGCATCTCACGCCAGTGCTAGGAAGTCAAAACTTGTGGATGGATCCGCCAGACTTGATATATCTCCCCCATTTTATTTAAAGAACCCATTGGTTATGTTAGAGAAATGTTTGTTTATGCGTTCCCTTAGGCTCATGGTGGTCCTACCAATGTATTGCAATCCACAAGTGCACTCTTGGAGATATATAACAACAGTTGAGAAAAGGCCGTATCTCAAAAGTCTCACCTGTAGTGTGACTTTTGAAGCAGCACTTGCATCTTGCGGGAAAAGGGAATTGCACTGATTTTCTTGACTGGTTGTCTCAGTTTACTGGGAGCTATTTTACTTTTTATGGTTCTAACTCTTCTAAATGTGATACAGGGCCTGTTGGAAATGGTTCCTTTTAGAAATGGATCATTTGTCAAAATGGACCAATACTTTTCCATAATTTTCCTGATACTGCCATGAGATTGATTGTAGGTTGTGATGAAGTTGGAATTAAAGTTGTTTATAGTTTAACCTGTGTCAGGTGTTGTTACGCCTTTTCTCTTTGAAATTGGCCAAAGGGGATGTTATTCTTCCATTTGTGCCAATGAGAGCTTCTGTAGTCCAGAAGACTATTGCAGTCTACTTTTTTGAAAAATGTCTTTGAGATTTCATTGTTTCCATCTGTACTTAAAAGTAGATCTAAATATTCAAGACTCCTGAAAACTTGAGGCCCCATCGGTTTTGATTAAGAAAGCTGGAAAATTTGTCAAAAGCCTCCTGAGGGGCCTCCCATATAAAGATCAATCCAACAATGGTGCAGTCGGCACTCCGTGTGTTCAGTGGCGTGGTGCACATGTCCCAGATCAATCTCCCATGCACGCTGTACAAAACAAGACCGGCACTCATTGCTGGTCTTGTTTTGTACACTAAATAAAGATCAAATCATTGATATATCATTTATATAGGCCAACATGGTGGAACTAGCGATGGGGAGCATATATGTATGACTCTTCAAAGGCACCCATGTACAGATTGGCATAACTTGGTGTGAAACCTTTCCCCATCGTGGTTCCCTGGGTGTCTATATATATGTGTCTCACTTCAGTAAGTGGCATTTATCATGTAGAGAAAGTTAATACAAGCCACTTACTAATATACTGTTATTATCCATTTTGCCTCCTTTGCTGGCTGGATTCATTTTTCCATCACATTATACACTGCTCGTTTCCATGGTTACAGACCACCCTACAATCCATCAGGTCGTGCTTGTACAATATAGGTAAAAGCACTAGTCTATGTGCTCTCCCATGGTCCCGGCCACCAGAGAGGCTGATGCTTTTTCCTATAGTGTGCAATCATGACCACCACTGATGGATTACAGGGTGGTCTGTAACCATAGAAATGAGCAGTGTATAATGTGATGGAAAAATTACTCCAGCCAGCGAAGCAAGCGATATGGACAATCACACTACATTAGTAAGTGGCTTGTATTAACTTCCTCTACATAATAAATGCCACTTACTGAAGTGAGACAACCCCTTTAAGCATGTTGGAAAAAAGTGTACAAACCCTAGATATGGCAAATTGCACCCCATTTTTTTAGACAGATCTTTGGCACAGACACTTGAGTAAATCTGGATCACTGTGTGCTTTATAAAGTAAATGGCTTCCTTTATGGAATTTCTGCTCACCTGATAAAGCAACAATTTATGATTTAGATGCAATTCTGATTATTATTTTCTACAGGTATCGTATATTATGCTTCCACAAGGTGACATTTTTTTATCAAGAATGCCCACTGTGGGGTGGGTGCCTTGTTAGGGACAATATCACAGGGTTATATGGCATATCATATTCATGGGATCTCACTGCTCTTTCACCCCTAGGTATAAAAACGTGTGGTCTGGAATTATGACATGTGATAAAGAATTCCCTGTCGTCACTGCAGCCATCAGTGTTGGTGTTTACTTCTTGTGTAGTAAACATCATGGCACTGTGGGGGAGATTTATCAAAATTGGTGCAAAGGAAAACTGGCTTAGTTGCCCATAGCAACTAATCAGATTCCACCTTTGGTTTTTCAGAGCTCCTTTGTAAAATGAAACAATCAACCTCATAGGTTGCCATGGGCAACTAAGCCAGTTATTCTTTGCAGCAATTTTGATAAATTTCCCTGCATTTGGATATCTGATGTCCTGTCAGTATCTGCTCAACATCATGGATGACTGATGTAACTGTTTTTCGCATTCTACGTCTACACATAACTGCATTTCATCGGGTTAAATCGGGAGAAAGAATACCGTGTCATTGTTCTACTTGCCTGAACAAAGATACAACCAGTCCCTGTAGATGTCACTGTGTAGTCTCCAGGGATAGTTGATAGCTTGGCCTTTTGGAGAAGCAGACGATTATTTTTGTCCACATGAAACTTCTCGATTAATCCCGTCTTGGAACTGACGGTAACAGTCACATCTCCTTCATCAGTGAACGTGACTTCTGCATACTTGGCCAGGGCCTGAAGAGCCACCACCGTGTCCTTAGAAATAAAAAGGAATGTGAGCATATGTATAATTTGAATTTAAAAGCATTTTCCAGGACTTAAAGGGGTTGCCTACTTTACAAAAACACGCATTTTTATACCTGAAAGAATTCTGAATTCATAGAGAAGGGTCCTATATTCAGGACACCTTGTGATCAGCTCATTGGAGCATTTTAAAAAGTAAAGGTTGTCCAGATTTCCTTTAAACACAGATTGCCTATCCATGCCTTTGCTAGATCATCAATATCTGATCAGTAGGGGTCCAACCCCTTGGATCAACCACCAATCAGCAGAATGAAGAGGCTGCTTCAATTTTTACCCAGGCACAGCCCCACAAAAGGATATGGACTGTAGCCGCTGTACCAGGAACACTTGTCCATATTGACAAAAATATGTGCCTGTGTAATCAGTAAAGTGTATATGGTGAACACTGGATGCCATTCATTCTGCTATGAGATCTGGGGCGTCGGACCCTCCACTGATCAAAAACTGGTGGCCAATCTTAAAGGGAACCTGTCAACCCACCATATCAGCCCCCTAACTGCCACAAGTACTAAGTTTTCTTGCTCAAGTGTGCATTCATGTTAACTGGAAATCCCTCCATATTTTAATTTAGTAGAAAAATGTTTTTATGTACCTTGCGTGTTATATGCAAATTGTGCCTTTAAAGTCAAGGGAACAGTGGAGCTCATGCTACAAGTCAAGCTTTCCACTCTCCCAGAGATTCTCTTCAATGCTGATTGATGTCTTAAAATTAGCAAACATCAGAATCTGTGTGCCAAGATCCTACGCAAGGGCCGATAGCGATTTTTCTTGCTGCCTACACAGGTTGCCCAGATGCTGTCTATTTGACTTCAGGGGCAGCACAGCTCACAGCACAGGTACCACATTCCAGGGTGCTTTTGGTCCCGAGATGTGGCTCCTGCGCAGAGAGGTTCTAAAGCCTAAGAGACTACAGCTGGGGAAAACTGTGCAGGCACTGAGAAGAATCTCTCAATGCACAAAATGCCTCTTGTGTGGAATCTCAGACATATTGTGTATGATGTCTGCTGGTTTACAAAGGTCCATAAGCAATTATTAGAGATTAGCGAAGTTTTGCAAAAATTTGATTTGGTTGCTTCACTGAATTTCTCCCAACAATTTGCTTTGTTACAAATGAATTAATCACAGAGCACTTTAAGTCAGGTCTCTCTCAGCCTGCAGTTAAACTTTAGAGAGTGTACATCACTGTGCATTTCAGCGACATTCATAGCTAGTCCTTTCTGGTAGTGAAACTGTGGGTCAGAATTATAGGTAGGTCACATATATGGACGTACACGTCATTGTGCCATCCGAGAGTAGGCTTTGCTCTTGGATTTGTCTCACAAAAACTGATGGAAATAACTGGCCAAATAGTGTGAACTCAGCCTTACAGGTCAATATTAGCGTCGGGGCTAATTTATCAAGTCAATATTAGCGTCTAATTTATCAGTATGCCCTTAACCATGGAGTGGCCCAAGATTCAATTAGTGGCCCCATGACAGTGGGGGAGTGGTCAGCAGTAAGGCTGTGTTCACATAACTGCTTATTTTTCCGTTCTTCTTTCAGCATTTGATCAGAATTTGTAAGGTAAAAACAGGAGTGGGTCCAAAACAGAAATAGTATATGATGGAAATAATTGCATGTCTTCAGTGTTTTGGACCCACTCCTACTTTTGGCTTCCAAATCATGATCTAATCCGAAAGCAAAATTCTAACTGTGTGATAGAGGCCTCGTGCTCAATCTGCATGAGTTTGGCTTCAAAATCATGACCAAATCCTGATGCAAAATACTGACTGTGTGATAGAGGCCTTATGGACGCTCCAACAACAGGATCCCTGATCTGATGGATCAGAAGAATGGACAAATAAACAATGATGTCAACACAGCCAAACAGGGACACTATTGGCCCTGTAACAGACTGGTGAGGGTGGCAACAGCATGAAGAGTTACAATAGTGACCCCGGAACAAAGTGTGGGGGGGGGACAGAAGTGGCAGCAACAGCACAAGATGGCGCAGATCACAGTATGGACAGATGGCAGTAGAGGTAGCAGGTGTGTGGAATCAGGAGGGTGGTAGAATTTGAGTAGTGGCAGCTGCATGTGGACAGAAGTAAAGGGCCATTTGTCGCAATGTTTCACCACAGTCAGATCACTACTGCTAGAATTATGTAGTCTGTTGTATCAGGCAACCATGTCTGGAAATCCTGGTTGATCTGCTGCTGCTGGGTGGTTTCTTCAGTAGGTAGCTGAAGAAAAGTACTCATTAGAGACTCAAGATTTAAGTTGCTGCTGATGGAGCTCGTGCTGCTCCTGCCCCGCGCCAGCAGTCAGGGCAATGGAGTGTGAGCTCAGAGGATCCACCCAGTTAAACCTTGATGGGCGATGGCACACGTAGGTAGCTACCAAATGACTATATAGGCTGTCTCGATAGTAGTTGAGTTTTTCATCCCTCCCAGAATGTGCGAAAAAGTCCCCCCTTTTGGACCAGTAGTGAGGGTCTAACATTGGGGAGAGTCAATAATAATCTCTGCCAAATGCAAGCAACTCAGCATGCACCTGGTCATTAGTGTTGATCACGAATATTTGAATTGCGAATTTTAATCGCGAATATCGGCACTTCTAGAATTCGCTAATATTTCGAATATCGCAAAATATATTCGTAATGGCGAATATTCGTTTTTATTTAATTTTATGCGAATTTTCGCAATAAAGAAAATAATGCCTGGAGATCATGAATTCGCAAATTCTCGAATATATGGCGAATATTCGGCCAAATATTCGTGAAATATTGCGAATTCGAATATTGCCCCTGCCGCTCATCACTACTGGTCATTTGCAGAGGGTCTCCCTGCCTCCATCTCCACTGCATACTGCCATGGTGTGTCAAGGTCATCTGCATCATCTTCGTCATCACCCTTTAGCTCCTCCTGCTCCTTCTGCTGCTTTGGCAGATTAACCACCAAATTTTGTAAAAAAAATAAAATTACTATTAAAAACGCATTTATAATTCATAAAACAGTTTCTTAGGGCCTTTTCAGCCCGCATATACACACATCCTCATTCTTAGTCCCTTTAAACCGATCACATGTTTCTGGCAACCAATCCTCTTTGGAGTTCCCACTTAACATTTACTGCATGAACTCGCTCCAACCTAATGGTCTGATAATAGACCTGGATCTAAGGCCATGTATTACTTGAAGTGAACAGAGGAGAGGAGAGTGCAGTCTCCGGACTAGTTTTTATGAATGAAGAAGTGATGTGTTTATTATAGGTAGAAGAGTATGTAAACCCAAGTATGATATTGAGTAATGTTGTTAAGGGGTAACTCCAAAGAGGATTGTTTGCCTCAATGATCGACTGCTGGTGAAACACGTGATGAGGAGATGGAGGAGCATCAGGCTATCACGTGTGATCGGCTAAATCATTGTACACTAATGTCTGTTTGTCACATATGTCACCTTCACTATTATCATTGTCACATCCCTGACCACTCACAACATGTGCTCCCACAGGTCATCATCGCTAGTTTCACGCCTAAGGGAGGAAGCAGTGTACCTCTCCTCCATGGCTGTGCTAGACCTGTAGCTGTTGATTGTCCTCACTAGTGAGGGATGAACATCGGCCGGGAAGATTCCCTCAAATGTTCGCGAACAACAAGATCGCAGCCGGCCCCATTTACTTTAATGGCAGGCGAACCTGAAAAACCTTCAAGTCATATTTTCAGCCACCAAATACTTACTAGAAGTGCACAAATCGTCCCACAACATGGACAGTGACATACCAGAGGGGGATCAATGGCAAAAATTCCCACAAAAAATATGTATTTAAATCAGGGGCCATTTTTATATGTCTTAAAGGGACACTCTCAAAAATGTGCCCTGCTGGAGCCTAGAATTTTTTTATTTTAGGCCACGGGAGTACAGGTCCCAAACATTAGGCATTCACCCGACAAAAAACATAAAGTGATTATGTGGCTGGAGGTATATTAGACGGTCAATGGAAATCAATTTTACTGCAGGCCAGTGGACTACAGGCCCCAAAAATTATTCGTTCACTGGACAGAAGACATTAATGATTATGTGACTGGAGGTATATTAGACGGTCATTGGATATCAATTTTACTTCAGGCCAGTGGACTACAGGCCCCAAAAATTATTCATTCACCGTACAGAAAATTGATAATGTGGCTGGAGGTACATTAGGCGGTCACCGTATAACAATTTTACTGTTGGCCAGTTACATTGTAGGCCCCAAAAATTATGCATTCACCGTACAGAAAAGATCAAGTCATTATGTGGCTGGAGGTACATTAGGTGGTCACCATATAACAATTTTACTGTTGGCCAGTTAGATTACAGGCCCCAAAAATTATGCATTCACCGTACAGAAAAGAATAAGTGAATATGTGGCTGGAGGTATATTAGACGGTCATTGGATATAAATTTTACTGCAGGCCAGTGGGCTACAGGCCCCAAAAATTATGCATTCACCGTACAGAAAAGATGAAGTCATTATGTGGCTGGAGGTTTATTAGACAGTCATTGTATATTAATTTTACTGCAGGCCAGTGGAGTACAGGCCCAAAACATTAGGCATTCACCGGACAGCAAACATCAAGTGATTATGTGGCTGGAGGTATTATAGACGGCCATTGGATATCAATTTTACTGCAGGCCAGTACAAATACATGTCAAATACATATGTTTAAAAGAACTACAAATATAAAATTGGATTCAAAACATGGCTAACGAAATCCCCCCTCTTGAAAAAACCTCAAATGGCAATAGGTGAAATTCAATTAAACATGGTCGTCACAGGTGTTGAATTGCTCTGAAATCCATGCCTCATTCATTTTTAGAAATTTAAGGAAGTCCACACTATCGTGAGCTAGGCTAGTGCGCTTATCGGTCACGATCCCCCCTGCTGTGCTGAACGGCCTTTCGGACAGGACACTCGATGAGGGGCAAGCCAAGAGTTCCATGGCAAATTGTGCCAGGTCTGGCCACAGGACAAGCCTGCACACCCAGTAGTCAAGGGGTTCCTCGCTTCTCAGAGCGTCCACATCGGCCGTTAACCCAATGTTGTTCTAGGAATTCCCTGAGGCTGGATCCGGAGGGCGGCTGTCAGTGGGTTGGCTGCAAGAATGATCTCATATCCGAAGTGACCAACCAACACATCTTCAAACCGCCCTCTTCTTGCATGCGCGGTAGGATTGGTACCGGCAACTGTTTCTCTGTGGGTGGAAATTCCTCTGCCAGTGCCCACAACAGCAGAATGCAGCATCTCTCAAAGCAAGGCCTGGAAATGCTGCATTCTGACAGCCCTTTGTGATGCTGGTAACATGTCCGCCAGTTTGTACTAGTGGTCTAAGTACGTTGCCACCCAGTACTGTTCCTTGCCATTTATGCTTTTTATACGGGGGTCCCTCTTCAAACACTGAAGCATGAAGGCCCCCATTTTGCACTAAATTGGAAATGGTGGAGCGGCCTGGCTCCTGCTCATCGCCCAGGAGAATGTCGTCCTCGGTCTCCTCCCCCTATCTACGGACAACATCAGGGATCCCAGAAAAGTTTAAAGCCTGCTCTTCTTGCTCCTCCTCCTCCCCCCAGTCACCATCCTCCTCTGACTCCTCTTCAGACTCCTGCTGACTTGTCTCAGATGGAGTAGCCCCCCCTGGGAATTCATTCAGCATTGCGACTTCCTCATCTTCCTGATCCTCGATGGTTTGATCAATGACACGACGCAATGCACGCTCCAGAAAGAAGGCGTAAGGTACGATGTCACTGATGGCGCCCTGGCTGCGACTGACCAGTTTGGTGATCTCATCAAATGGTCACAGAAGTCTGCAAGAAACCAAGCTCCCCAGAACCTGTCGTGCTGCAGATTTCGTACAGGTAGTCATTAATGCTATGTTGTTGCTGGAGCAGCCTATCAAGCATATACAAGGTGGAGTTCCACCGCGTCGGGCTGTCACAAATCAGACGTCTGACGGGCAGGTGGTGTCATCGTTGAACGTCAGCAAAGGAAGCCATGGCCAGAGATTTTCCTGGCCTGCCACAAGACGTACTGGACCCTGGGGTATTTGGCAACTAATCACTGCATGACTAAGTTCAGGACGTGTGCCATGCACAGCATGTGTGTCATTTTGCCCTGTTTTAGTGCGCTCAGCAGATTGGCACCGTTGTCACACACCACTTTACCAACTGTCAAATTGAGCGGGGTGAGCCACTGATCGGCCTGTGACCGCAGAGTTGAAAGCAGTGCAGGACCGGTGTGGCTCTTGGCTTCCAGGCATAACAACCAGAGCACAGTATGGCAATGTCTCACCTGGCACATCGAAAAAGGTTCTGGGGAGCTTGGGGGGGGTGCAGTGGAAGAGACGGCAGCAGTGGAAAAGGAGGAGTCAGCCGAGGAGTCAGCCGAGGATGGAGTAGGAGGAGGAGAAGAAGAGGCAGGCCTGCACACAATCCGTAGCGGTAACACCAAATCCACACGGGTGCCACGGGTTGCATGTTTGACAGCCATCAGAAGGTTCACACAGTGGGCAGTAAAAGTTATGTACCTTCCCTGCCCGTGTTTTCTAGACCACGTGTCTGTGGTCAGATGTATCTTGGCACCGACACTGTGTGCCAGAGATACATTCACTTGCAGCTGAACATGGCCATATAGCTCTGGGATGCACTTCTGGTAGAAATATTTCCTTCCGGGCACCTTTCATTGCAGTGTGCCAATGGCCACAAATTTTATAAAGGCCTCCGAGTTCACCAGTTTATATGGCAGTAGTTGGCGGGCTTGCAGTTCCGACAAGCCAGCGGTCAGCTGTTGGGCAAAAGGGTTATCCGGTGTCATCAGATTTTTACGTTCGAACATTTGGGCCACGGAAGCCTGCCTTTTGCCAGATGAACGTGACAACGGCACGGTAGAAGGTGGAGTGGAGGACAAATGGGAGGAGACAGGAGAAGGAGAAGAGACAGGACGTGGAGCACCGGGAGTGTGGCTTTGTGGGTTCATACGGTGTTGCTCCCACTGGGCTCGGTAATGGGAGGCCAGGTGCCTTCTTAAGGCGGTCATCCCTAGATGAGTGTTAGGCTTACCGCGACTTATGTGTTGACAGCACAGGCTGCAGATCGTAACACTATTGTCAGCAGCTGACACGTTAAAAAAAAAGCCCACTCTGTGGAGCCATGTGCCAGCGTCCTGTCAGCGCCAGATGCATGTTGCATGGTGGATGGCTCGCTCCAGATACATTTGCAGTCTGCTTTTTGCCTCCTGTGCACTGCGAGTTCTGCCTGCCATCCATCGACACGTCATCATAGTCACCTTCACCCCGACTGACAGTAGAGATCTCGGAGTAGGCAGCAACAGTAAGGACCTCCGTCCTTGGGCTGATCTGGGTACTGTCGTCAGACCACTGGGTGGCGGCCGTTTCTACCTCCTCTTCCTGATCCGATGCCAAGAATGGCTGCGCATCGGTAAGGTCTGGGAATGGATGGGAAAATAATTCTTCTGACTCGAGTGGAGAGGCTATGGTGGTGGTGTCTTTGGGGGTGCACACAGCAGAGAGTGAGGAGGGTGCAGATACAGAGGATGAGGAGGGTGCAAAAGCGGAACGCTGAGTGAGCCACTCAACCAACTCTGGTGCGTCCTTTGACGTAATTGCACGCACCTTCTCCAACTTCCCACTTAGGCCTGGTGCACCTGCCCGACCCCTACCACCCCTGCGGAATGGCCTGCCTCTTCCTCTGCCTGTAATTTTCAAAATGACCCTGTGACAAAGTCTCTATAGAAGAGCAGTATTTGTGGAAGCAGGTATATCGCAGGCCTCAATCAATATTTAGTGGAAGCAGGTATATCAAACCCGTTAATCAATATTTGGTGGAAGCCGGTGTATCGCAGGCCTCAATCAATATTTGGTGGAAGCTTGCAAATCAATCCCTTCTATCAGTATTTTGTGGAAACAGGTATATAGAACCACTTAATGAGTATTTTCTGGAAGCTGGTATATCAAACCCCTTAATCAATATTTGGTGGAAGCCGGTGTATCGCAGGCCTCAATCAATATTTGGTGGAATCCGTTATATCAAACCCCTCTATCAGTATTTTCTGGATACAGGTATTTTGAACCCTTAATGAGTATTTTCTGGAATCTGGTATATCAAACCCCTTAATCAATATTTGGTGGAAGCTGGTGTATCGCAGGCCTCAATCGATATTTGGTGGAAGCCGGTATATCAATCCCCTCTATCAGTATTTTGTGGAAACAGGTATATAGAACCCCTTAATGAGTATTTTCTGGAAGCTGGTATATCAAACCCCTTAATCAATATTTGGTGGAAGCCGGTGTATCGCAGGCCTCAATCAATATTTGGTGGCAGCCGTTATATCAAACCCCTCTATCAGTATTTTCTGGATACAGGTATATTGAACCCCTTAATGAGTATTTTCTGGAATCTGGTATATCAAACCCCTTAATCAATATTTGGTGGAAGCTGGTGTTTTGCAGGCCTCAATCAATATTTGGTGGAAGCCGGTATATCAATCCCCTCTATCAGTATTTTGTGGAAACAGGTATATAGAACCTCTTAATGAGTATTTTCTGGAATCTGGTATATCAAACCCCTTAATCAATATTTGGTGGAAGCCAGTGTATCGCAGGCCTCAATCAATATTTGGTGGAAGCCGTTATATCAAACCCCTCTATCAGTATTTTGTGGAAACAGGTATATTTAACCCCCTAATGTGTATTTTCTGGAATCTGGTATATCAAACCCCTTAATCAATATTTGGTTGAAGCCGGTGTATTATAGGCCTCAATCAATATATAGTTGTTTTTTTTTTGGGGGGGGGGGGGGCAACAGGTATATCACATCAGTTGCAATTAGTTATTCCAATAGCGTTTGTCCCTCTATCTAGCAGAAATGCACACAACTGCTGCACAATACAAATGCACTATAATATACTTTCTAGGTTAGAAAGTATGTATATCACACCCCTCAGTATGTCACACCTATCAATAGCACCCCTTTACCAGTCCTTAAAAAGACTTTTGTGGCCCTATTAGCTAGCGTTTGGTGTCCCTAACAGTCTGTCCCTGCTCTACACAGCAACCTCTCCCTACACTGGCAAAAAACAGAATTTAAAATGGCTGCCAGATCGGGTTTATTTATAGGGTAGGGTGTGTGTCCATGTGCTGAAACTTCTCAATTGGCTGTCCTGTCTCATCTGATGGATGTGTCATGGGTCAAAGTTCGTCGCTATGGAAATAAATATGGCGATTGCGAATATCGCCATATGTTCGCATGTTCAGCGAATCGCAAACAAGCAAAGTTCGCCGCGAACCAAGGCCATCTCTAGTCTTCAGATCACTCCTCACATACAGGCACATGCCATTGCCTTTTCTATTGACCCTGTCTTTACTAAAAAGTGTTAAAACCCTGAATATTACCAGACCAGTCATGCGAAGAGTCCAACCATGTCTCAGCCACACCAACTACATCTATGTGTTCTTCTAGTACCATAGCCTCCAGCTCCCCCATTTTGCTAGATAGACTTCTGGCATTTGTGAAAATACATTTTAAATTACTATTACCTGTAAAGTGAATATCCTGGATTTTCTTCTTATCTTGGTTGATGTTTGTATGTAACAGGTACTTGTATTATGTTCCTTTTAAGACTATGTATTACTCCCCAAGCAGAAAGAGCAGCAAAAAAACAAAAAGAGGCATTTGCAGGACAGGTGAGGGCACCAAAGGTTGTTCCTGGACCAAGAGGACAAGTGTGGTGTCAGAGGCACCACCGATTACTGGCTGGGTGTATCTGTTGTCACTTGAGATGATGTTGAAGAGTGAGTCTGCCATTCCAGTACAGTTGGATTGTTAGTCAATACATGACCGCTGGATGACAGTGGCAGTTCTGGCCTGTTGCTGCGGCTACTGCTACCACCACCCCTTCTTCTGGTGCGACTTGTGCTGCCTACAACATTTTTTCCACTGAATAACAGATTAAATATAAATGGTGCAGAAAATGAACTATATAAACACGCCTATATATTAGACCGCCTGTTGATGCTGAGTCTGATGCACAGTAAGTCTATGTATAACTGAACAGATTAAATATTAATGGAGCAGAAGATGAACTAGGTAAATGTGTCTATATAGACTTGCTGTTTAGACTAAGTCTGATGCACAGTAAGTCTATGTATAACAGAACAGATTAAGTATGAATAGCACTGCAAATGAACTAGAAAAATGTACAAATATATTAGACCACCTGTTAACAATGAATCTGAAGCACTTGTTAGGTTTCTTTGAATGCTCAGTTTACAGTAAAATCAAGGAGACTGGCAGGGTGAGGCTTTTTATAGGGCTGTGACATCACAGGGGAGCTGATTGGCTGGGATAGCATTATGGACCATATCATAATCCCAAGGTTCTTACTTTCAGTTTGTTACAAGTTTGTATCTGCCATTTTAGGAAAAAAAAACAATTCGTTACCACTAAGAGAAACACTAAGAGATAGGAAATTCAAATTTGTGGCGAATCTAATTTTTCCTTAAATTCGAATCGAAATCAATTTGTTTGACTTCAATTCACTCAACACTAAAGAGGATGTCTGCTGCATGACAAGCATGAGCTATGCTGCCTCCTTGACTTCAAAGGTACAAATTGCACACAAGTTATATAAAAACATTTTTCTACAAAATGAAAACTAAGGAATCTAAGATTAGAGGAAGCATCCTACAATTTTCTACGAACTGAAAACACAGAAATGTACAGTTCACATGAATGGAAAATTGAGCAAGAAAGCTATAAGGCACTTGTGGCAGATGGAAGGGGGTGATATGGTGGTGACAGGTTAATATTAAGGAAATGTTCCAGAAAACTTCTAACAATAATAGGAAACTAAGATTAAAGGAAGCACTCTACAATCCTGTAGATCCTCGGAACAGCACAGCACCTGCAATTTATGGCCTTTCAGTTCTAAGCGCTCTACTGCTTTACTTTCTCTTCACCTGTGTAGAAGAGAATCCTCCATACGGGTTCTGCTGTTTGCTCAACCAATTCACAATCAGGGAAGCTTTGCCAAAGTCTTGAGTGGGACCAGACAGCAGAGCTAAAAGCACATAGGAGGTCAATTCTACTTCTGCTGAAGGAGCTCGGCACCAATATGAGACTTTAGAAGGAGGAGGAGAGTCCCGCTTCCAGTGTAATTGTCCATCTGCAGATAAAAAATACAAAGATAAGATGTACTGTATGATAGATTAGATATGTAGATAGATGGACCTCATATGTGCTGAAAACAGTTTGCTGAGAATATGGGACCCCTGTCCTCAGAACTGGAGAGGGTCCCATTCGTTTTCACGAAACATTTATGGCAGATGCTATTGATATGTGGGGATGAACCTATTTATCAGCACTGATGATGTGCATTGAAACAAATATCTTCTTGTCTTACCTCCATGTACTGCCTTTTCTTCCAATTTATCCATCAAAGTTTTTGTAAGTTGTGTGTCTCCAGACAATGTAAAGGTATAAGCCAGAAGGGCCTGGGTGTAAACATTACTGGAATTCACAGAAGCTTGCTTTAAACAAGACAGAGCATTCCTTACCAAGGGATCCTGAAAAGGAATAAGATAAGCTTCAAACTTGGCGTAAAAATCTGTTTTATTTATTTTTATATCTTACATTTACTGTACATGACCACTTACCTGCACAGACACTCCAGATTCCAAAAGAGCAAGAGTTATATAAGCAGAAAAGGAAACTTCATCTTCTACACCTCCCTGAAACATAATTATATTGTTGTCAAATTTTCATAAGTACACTGGACCTACTATGGTTGTAAGGTCATAGATAGGTATTTCCCCAGTTTAAGTTGTACTGCTGCTGGTTAAATGTTTACATGTGTATCAACTGTTTTATACAGATTAACATGGTGGCAGGTAATATACCAGAGGGGTATATATCTCAGCGAGATTGCTGAGATGGGTGAGGTAAAAGAATCAAAGAAAGATGGGTGGTTTCACCAAAGTGTAGTTTGCTCTGGCATTTTTCTTGAAAGTGTTTTATGGGCCTGGATTTTTATGGAACGGTAGGTAGGTTGGTAGAGGGACATGCCATTCTCTTCCTCACTCCAGTACAACATTTTCCCCTAGCCAGAAGTAATCCCAGGTGCAGATGCTGGGCTCATTACTGTGGGAGAAATACAGGGCTGAAATGTTCATTCAGGGTCAGAGCCTGGAAGCTAGTTGGACTATGGCTGTGTGAAGCCTGATTTACTGGTGATTGCGGAAGTACCTAGGTGAGATAAACTTATGTATAGTTAGCACTCAGATGGGCAGGTATTTGATTTTCTGTTTGTGTGTCTGTGAACTGATTCCCCAAGTGCATGTTACACTTTGTCTGCTGTGGACCACAGTATTTGGAGAAAAACTAAATTGTTTTGGAGTTTTAACCCTAAAGTCTGTGAAATCGTTGCTGACCCTACCACAAGCACACATACTGCAACAACAGGCATTTCACCTAAATATCACCATCTGTACATATTTGTGCTATATACTATAGGTACACAGTGCCTTTAATCTGTGACATTGCTTTTATATATATTTTGTTGGAAGTTGGAAGTTTGGATGGCTTTTCCTTTTTGGCACTTGTTCCCTGCTCAGTATGGTGCAGAAAAAGTATGGTTCCAGATCCCATGTTTGGGGGAAAGGCATACCTCCTTAACTATACCAGGTTGAGAACACAGTATCGCAAGTTTGGCACATTCTCCATAATGGCTGGAGCTAGTCAAGTTACTGTATATAAAGTATTTTTTCCTGCCAGTAGGCTGGTTAGAGTTTAGTGGACAGCAGAAGAATACATTATGGAGGTCAATTTCAACCCAGGAAAGACACGAATAGGTTAAGGTGGACACTAGTTCTGCTAAAGCATCGCGATGTTCGGCACATCGCGGTGTTCGGCTGAATACCGCGTGTGCTCGAGCGCGATGCTTGAGTCTCCTCTCCGCATGTTTGTTGGCTGCTACGCAGCCAATAAATGTGCAGGTAAGTACTGCCGCTCACTGTAATGCTGTAGCCATGTTGGCTGTTGTATTACAGTGATTGGCTAGCCGTAACATGTCATCGGGTGCTATATAGCACCCGATGACACGTGTTCGGCTCAGTATTAGTCAGGGAGAGCTGGAGAGCAGAAGGGAGAGATAGTGTAGGGATTGAAATAGCAATATTTAAGTTTTTATACTTGTTGTAGACCTAAAATTACACAGACTATTGTGTGTGGCAGCAATATTTAGTGCAACCTGCACTAAATTGCTAAAACTTGTTAGAGACCCAAAAGTCCTTTTAAGGACTATAGTTGTATTTGACAGCAATAGATATTTTTAGCGCAACCTGCGCTAAATAGCTTGCAATTGTTTGGCCGCTGCAGACAGAGACATTATCTGTGCTACATCTCCTGTAGCCTAAAAATATCAGTGACATCCAGTGTACTTTTTCCATAGACGGTGTCCCCTGCGGACAGTTACATTACCTGCGCTTCATCTCCTGTATAACGTTGGCGTATCCGAAATATCAGTGACATTCAGTCTAATTTTTTGCTGCTGGTGGCAGTGACATTACCTACACTACATCTCCTGTATAACGTTAGCGCATCCGAAATATCAGTGACATTAATTCAGTGAAATTTTTTATTAGCCGGTGGTGACAGCGACATTACCAGCTCCATATATCTTGTATAACGTTTGTGCATCCTAAATATCAGTGACATTCATTCAGTGTAATTTTTTATTAGGCGGTGGTGACAGTGACATTACTTGCGCTATACCTCCTGTATAACGTGTGCGCATCCTAAATATCAGTGACATTCATTCAGTGTCATTTTTTATTAGGCGGTGGTGACAGTGACATTACTTGGGCTATACCTCCTGTATAACGTTTGTGCAACCTAAATATCAGTAACATTCATTCAGTGTAATTTTTTTATTAGGCGGTGGTGACAGCGACATTACTTGCGATATACCTCCTGTTTAACGTGTGCGCATCCTAAATATCAGTGAAATTCATTCAGTGTAATTTCAGTACCAATTAATATGTGCAAGGCGAGCAGTAAGGGATGGGGAAGTGGCAGTTATGCTGACGGTGCATGCAGAGGCCGTGGCAACTGTGCCTGCTGCCAGAGCACAAGAAACACACTCATCCACGATACCTAGCTTCATGTCCCAGTTTGCAGGGCGGCGCAGGACACCACTCTCGAAGTCACACCAGTGCGACCAGGTGGTCGGTTGGATTGCAGAAGATAATGCTTCCAGTCGGTTAAGCACCACCCTGTCTTCCGCAAAGTCCAGTCTCAGTAGCGAAGAGTCTGGTCAGCAGAATCCTCACCCTGATACTCCTTCCACCCACCATGGAGAGTCTTGGCAAACAATTGATCCCACACTCGGATATTCCGAGGAGCTCTTTTTAGCACCATTCCTTAATTTGGGCCTCTCGCCAAGCCCGCTTGAAGAGGGACATGAGGAGATATTGTGCCCTGATTCCCAAACTCTGGAGCATCCACAGTCAGAAGAAGATGATGGTGGGGAATGGCAATTAATGTTTCACGAGGTGGATAATGATGATGAGACACAGTTGCAAATAAGTCAACTGCAATTAGTGTCTCAAGAGGTTGATGATGAGGATGAGACACAGTTGTCAATAAGTGAGGTTGTTGTTAGGTCAACAAGTTAGGAAGATGACCAGAGTGAGGAAGTGGAAGAGGAGGCGGTGGACGATAATGTCACTGACCCAACCTGGAAAGGTGGCAAGACGAGCGAGGGCAGCAGTACAGAGGGGGAGGGATCCGCAGCACCGCAACAGGCTGGAAGAGGCATTGGGGTGGCAAAAGGTAGAACGCGGGCCACACCAAACAGGCATGCAACTGTTTCCCGGAGCACCCCCTTGCGGCAATCTCCCTTGCCAAGAAGTAGGTGTTCCGCAGTCTGGGCCTTTTTTAAGGAAAGTGCGGACGATAAAAGAATTGTCAATTGCAACCTGTGCCGTACCAAAATGAGCATGGGCGTGAAGACTAGCAACCTCACCACCACCAGCATGATCCGCCACATGGCATTAAAGCACCCTAATAGGTGGGCCGAACGCCTGGGTCCACAACCAGTGTCTGCGGGTCACACCACTGCCTCCTCTTCCCCTGTATTACGTGCTGGCCAATCCCCTGTCCAAGACGCAGGCCCGGATGCCTCCCGCCATGCACCTGGACCTTCGCAAGCACCATCAGCTAGCACATCTACTTCTGTGTCCCAGCGCAGTGTACAGATGTCTATACCCCAGGCCTTTGAACGAAAGCGCAAATACCCAGCCACCCACCCACAGGCCATAGCACTAAATGCACACCTTTCCAAATTGCTGGCTCTAGGAAATGTTGCCATTTAGGCTTGTGGACACTGAGGCTTTCCGCAGCCTGATGGCGGCAGCTGTCCCCGCGGTACTCTGTCCCCAGCCGCCAATATTTTTCACAGTGCGCTGTCCCAGCCTTACACCAGCATGTGTCTTGTAACATCACCCGTGCCCTGACCAACGCAGTTATTGGGAAGGTCCACTTAACGACTCACATATGGACAAGTGCTTTTTGCCAGGGACGCTACATTTCTCTGATGGCACACTGGGTGAACGTTGTCGAGGCCGGGAACGAGTCGTACCCTGGGATGGCACAGGTGCTACCAATGCCAAGGATTGCGGGCCCTACTGCCATCAGGGTTTCCACGCAACCTACGTTAGTGGCTGCAACCCCACCTCCTCCACCTCCTTCTCCACTTTCCTTCTCCACTTCCACCTCTGAATTATCATATTGCAGCACCAGTCAGCCATCCGTTAGTAGCTGGAAGCAGTGTAGCACTGCAGTTGGGAAGTGGCAAAAGCTCGGCAAGCTCACACACATACCATGCCTAGCCCACGTGTTCAACCTAGTGGTGCAGCATTTTCTCAAAACCTACCCCAATTTGCCTGAGCTACTGGTGAAGGTGCGCTGCGGGTGTGCCCATTTCCGCAAGTCATCGACAGCTTCCGCCGGTCTGGCAACGCTGCAGCAGCGCTTGCAATTGCCAGCTCACCGACTGATGTGCGACGTGAACACGCACTGGAACTCCATGTTCCACATGTTGGCCAGGCTTTGTGAGCAGCAGAGGGCAGTAGTGCAATACCAGCTGCAACATGGTCGTCGCCTTTCCAGTCAGCTTCGGCTCTTCACAAGCGACGAGTGGGCATTGATGTCTGACCTCTGTGAGGTTTTACGCAACTTTGAGGAATCAACACAGATAGTGAGTGGCGATAACGCTATTATCAGCGTAACCATCCCACTTCTGTGTCTACTCAAACGCTCGCTGCTCACAATTAAGGATGACACTTTGCATGTGGAAGAGGTGGAAATGGGGGAAGACATTACACAGGGTGATAGCCAGACCACCCTCAGTTCGTCTTCTCAGCGCAAATTGGACGATAAAGAGGAGGAGCAGGAGACGATTGCCTCTGCTACAGAGGGTAGTACCCATGGAAGTTTAATTCCATCTGTTCAGCGTGGGTGGGCAGAAGAGGAGTAAGTGGCTGAGGATATTAAGAGTCATCCTCCTGATGAGGACAGGGAAGTCTTGTCTGTTGGGACTCTGGCACACATGGCTGACTTTATGTTAGGCTGCCTTTTCCGTGACCCTCGCGTTGTACGCATTTTGGCCAACACTGATTACTGGTTGTTCACCCTTCTCAACCCCAGCTACAAAGAGAACTTCTCATCTCTCACTCCTGTGGTGTAGAGGACGAGCAAAATGGTGCAATACCAGAAGGTCCTTGGGGAAAAATTGCTCCAAAAATTTCCAGCTGACAACGGTGGCGGCAGAGTACGTAGTTCCTTGGCCAACCGTGGAGGGGAGGCGAGGGGAACACACAGCAGTTCCAACAGAGGAAGGGCAACTCTCTCCAAGGCCTGGGACAGTTTTATGACACCCTCAACCTAATGCGCGGCCTACTGTCACAAGGATGGAAACATTTTGGAAGATGGTGAAGGACTACGTGATATCTCTGTGCCTTACAACTATTGGATGTCCAAGCTGGACACGTGGTACGAACTTGAGCTCTACGCCTTGGAGGCGCTGGCCTGCCCTGCCGCCAGTGTTTTGTCAGAGTGTGTATTTAGTGCTGCTGGGGGCATAATAACTGATAAGTTCATCCGCCTGTCCACTGAAAATGCTGACCGGTTGACTCTTATAAAAATGAACAAGGCCTGGATTGCCCCTTACTTCTCTACTCCACTAGAGGAAAGTGGCTGAACATAAAGGCTCTCTAAATTTGGCTTTTTTGGTGTATTGAATACACTGTATTCCCATGCACCCCTTCCACCACTAAAAAGGGTATATGGTTAAATCTCCCTTTTCTCTTCCTCCTCCTCCATCATATCAACATGCTTATTTGGCTGCCCTCGCTCCTAATGTTTTAGAGGGTCAGCTCAGCAGCAGGCCCTCGGCCACAAAATTTTTAACATGGTCAGCTCGGCAGCAGGCCCTCTCCCACAACATTTTTTAGATGGTCAGCTTGGCAGCAGGCCCTCGCCCACAAAATATTTTTAGATGGTCAGCTCGGCAGCAGGTCCTCGCCCCTAATGTTTTAGAGGGTCACCAGCAGGCCCTTGCTCCTAATGTTTTTAAGGGGCACTAGTAAGCCATCAATCATAATTTTTCAAGGGTGTGCATGATGCCCTCCTTTATGTGTAATAAAGGATGTATTGGAGTGCCGGTTCCTTGTAATTTTTGGCAGCACTTGCACTTTATATACAAGTAAATATACATGAAAGAATGTTTCCTAACAATTTTTCCTCTAAAATCGATTTTATCTTTGGTTTTGTTGTGTATTATTGTCAGTCTGTAAAAGTGACGTACTACTCAGACAAGATCATTCGCAGCAGTGACCAGGGAGTCCAAGATGCATCCAGACATCCTCCCCATGCTGTTACCGAACCATTTTGGTGGTGTTTCCATCAATTTCTGACCTTTTCCTATGAACCAGATACCCAACCTTCTTTAGAGCAGGGGGTGCCTGGGTTATTGCTCGGGTTCTCCCATTGATTTCCATTGCCAGAGCATCCCAAAGTGTTCTACTCGAGCACCCGAGCACTTTGGTGCTCGACCAACACTAGTGTTCCTCTCCTAAACCCCATGGCCACTTCTCCTTCCCAACTGGGCTGTAGCCATGATGTATGGTTTTGACTGCACATGCATTAAGTGTCTTAGACTGGCAATGAATAATATGCATCATGCAGTCTGAGAAGCAGTACAGCCCTCTTGGGTGGCAGAAGAGGAGCCCAAAAATCTGCAACAAAAAAGATGAAAGGGAAGCATTAGATAAGTTTTCTGTTCGTTACTCAGTTAATGTGAAATATTTGTCACTTTAAATTTTGAGCCTACCTACAGTTTGCCCATAAAACTTTTCAACTTGCTGTTCCTCTTTAAGGATCTACAAAGTACGGAGAACCTTAGAAACATTTAGGGAACCAGAGCAAAAGACACTGCCTCGTATTTTGTATTTTCAGGTGCATAAGTTTCTGTATTTTCAATTATTGGTCTACATATCAGTATAGTATTATGATTCACCTGCATAATTCAAGATTATGTCATGTCACCTTTGTCACAGCCCTACAACAAAAAACATTCTCATTTAAAGCACCTTCATGGCATTATTGAAAAGCCTCCCCACACTCCGGAAACATCCAGTGTCTTGCTGGCTATTTTTCAGCCAGAGAAGGGAGTGGTTCAGATGACTTTCATCTATGAAGATATAAGGTCTAGCTTTGCTGAAGGACTTCAGCACAAATCCAGTCAACCTGTGGAAACACATTAGAGTTTAATATATTGTATATCTGTAACAATAACCAACAACGAATGGAATTCCTCGAGCTTCTCTACCCATCTCTAAACCGTCCAGTTTTATATTTCCAAAGCACCACTCTTGCCTATCATCCAAAAACAAACATAATTATGTATGTATGTGAGTACGTCACAATTCATTTTCAATAAATTGATTTGAGAAGTATGTTATAGCCTACTGTCTAACCTTCAACTACAGGTGAAACTCGAAAAATTTGAATATCGTGCTAAAGTCCATTTATTTCAGTAATGCAAATTAAAAGGAATTGCATTAATGCAGCTTAAAATTCGAATTTTGTGAAAAGGCTCAATATTCTAGGCTCAAAGTGTCACACTCTAGTCAGCTAATTAATCCATATCCCCTGAGCAAAGGGGACCGTACCTCAAAATTGTGACTTTGGGGTTTCGTAAGCTATAAGCCATAATCATCCAAATTATAACAAATAAAGGCTCGAAATATCTCGCTTTGCATGCAATGAGTCTATCTCATATGTTTGTTTCACCTTTTAAGTTGCATTACTGAAATAAATTAACTTTGCACGATATTCTAATTTTTCGAGTTTCACCTGCATATCAAAGTCAATCACAACACATCACAATGCCAGTATTGCTCACTGCTCCATGTTCTAGTGCTACGCTCTTGCTCCCAAGTTACGGTTTGTCCTTCATGGTGCTGTCCCACTCTGCTGACCTCCATTGATGACTTCATGTTCATGGCAACTGGCATGTCCCAAAGACAGCACCTCATGGGGAATTTCTGTAGGTATTTCACTCTCCAGACCTTGTCTGAACCTTAGATTAAGTGATCCTGTTCTTGTGTAATTTTCAGTATTTTATATCCTGAATCTGGTAATGAAAGTGGTACACCCAGACTATGCTCCTGTCTGTCCTTGGCATCCTTGTACTTTATTAACAAGTTTGACTCAAGTTTTCTGACTATAGCACTCTGATCTCTGGTACTTCTCCTTGACTTGGGCTATCCTCACAGTACAGACTCTTGGTCATCCTGACCTCTGCACTCATTTTTAAATCCAGTCTGTGTCTAACATCAATCAATTGGTGGCTTCTTCCGGGAACTTCCTGGGGATTCAACCAAAAAATCCATACTTTTGTGAAGAGGTTAAGAGTGGAGAACAGAAAAAATGTTTAGACTTCCCTGCTCTGGTTTAGTGCTGAATTAGCTGTCGAAGAAAGAGTCCATTGTCTTAACAAATTCCATAACATCAAAGTATATATCTTATTACATCTGGGTAAAGTGCGATTATTTGTGGTAAATGCTAAAATGTAAGGAATATTCAAAAGAGATAAAAAAGAATATAAAGACAAATCCACTAACCATGTGTTTCCCTCTTTGTCACTTTTTCCAAAGGCACTGTATGACCCATCATCGTGTTTATACCTTAGCTGACGCTGGTACCCTGTGAGAATAAGATACAATATAAATAACTGCTTTAATACTTTCATACTGTATGTAAAACAAAACTTTAGAATAACATGTAAAGTACAGTATTCATCAGCTTAACTACAAAAGGTCCTACAATAACACTTAATACAACTCTGTTCCAAGGAGAACCTACAAAACAGTATGGAATCCAATGGCTTTCTTGCAAAATCATTTTATTTTGTATTTGCAGACCATTCCAAATTTCACGCTGGTTTGTCCTTTCAGTGAATCTCCATGTCAATTTTTCCCCACAAAAAATTAGGCATGTGCATACAAACACAAACATACCCCCCAAAAAACATGCATTTACCATTTGAAATCATTGCTCATATCATACAGTATCCACATCAAACCAAATAATAATAATTTGTAGCATAATGTCTGTTTAATCTTATGTGAAAACCACTCCGATATAAATTTTCAAACCACCATGGTGGAATTGAATTACAGTACCTAGCTATTTTGTGAGAAAAAAATGAGTAAACTTTAGAACAGGGGTAGATATATTCCTTTGTCAGATTTGTAAATGGAAATGAATAATAAAATTATAGAGAAATTCATGCTAATAAAAAGAAAAGCAATGGATGAAGGATTTCTCACCTTTCTCCAGGAATGTTTTGGCTTTGCTCTGAATTTCTTTGTTTAGTTGATGTGATTTTTCTAGATACTGCAGGATGTAGATATTAGGTGCAAACAAAACCATATTCTGTTCTCCACAACCATATGGCATGGCCAGGAGACGATCAAGGTTCTGCATAGCTGTGCCCATTAGATCTCCTGCAATGTAATAACATCATTCAAATATAACAATAATAGCATATTGATGACATCAGAGAAATTTTACTAAGCTAGATGTGCTAGACTTACGGGTATGGCTCAATTTGACAAAAAACTGCATGCAGGCCTTGCATCACATTATGTATTTTAGCCATTTTTATATCTCAGTAGGCAATGGGGTATGGCTTAGAGTGGGTGGGTCATGACTTACCAAAAGGAATATGGCTTAAAATGCAAAAGTGTGCCAAAATTGTGTCAATTTTGGTGCAAACCTTTGGAGCAAAGTGAGCCAACCAATAGGTAGTGTAAAGTTAGACAGTCATACAGTGCCAGCCACTGTGATACATTTGTCATCTATAGACTGCCTGGTCCAAGTTTAAATTGGCTAAATATTACCCAAATCTGCCCCATCATATTCAGCATTGAGGAGCCTGGGTATGTGAGCAAATTAGTGGTCATCACTGATCTGTTACCAAAGACCACCAAGAAATTGCTACTCATCCACTTCCATAGACCACCATAGATGCTGACACTAACTCCTCCTCTTCATTAGACCACCATGGATGCTAACAATAACCCCTCCTCTATATTAGATGACAAAGGATTGCATTGGAATTCTAAAAAAGACACTATTGTCAGTTGTCAAGCTCTTTAAAGACATGTCTTCTAAACATCTGTCAGATGGGGTATAGCATACTCTAATAGTTTATATAGATCATAAATCATAGATCTTACCCAAAACTGTTATATATGCTCTTGCAGAATCCTTTAGAATATTTTCAGGGACCTTTAGTGATAACTCTTCTGGTTTAGGCTGATCTGGAATATAATGTAAAAGAAGTTGTGCAGGATTAGAAAAACATGGTTGCTTTCATCTGGAGCAGAGTGGGAATACCAGACAATTATAAAATACTGTATTAATATGTACATATAAACTAAAAGTAAATGTAATATCCTCCCCAAAAACATAAAGGTAAGGATTTCTTACCTCCTTCTTTGATACAGATCAGATTGCTGTGTGCTTTTTCCTCAAGAATACCTCCAGGCTAAAAAGATCACAAATATGGGGTCACAAATATCAAAAGACACACAAACACAATATATCACCACAAAACTGCAAAGTTAGAATAAGGCAAATAATCGTTTACCGGTATAAAATCCAATGGGAATTAGAAGAAGGTAGCAACAGCCTCTGCAGAACTTATATGTATACTTCACAGCTTAAAGTATAGCAGATTTTTTTTTAGTTTGGATAATGGCTAAGCTGCATCGTAGAATCATAACTATGAAGGAGCAGGTGTTTTTGGGCTTCCCTAAAGGTTTTTTTCAGCCATATTATCCCTATTTCAGTTACACAGTTAGGCTAGATCTACACAACGACATTTTGTCGCACCAATGTCGCGAGGCAATTTTTATAATGATATGCGACTGTAGCAAAAAATCCATC
Source organism: Bufo bufo (assembly GCF_905171765.1). Taxonomy (NCBI): domain Eukaryota; kingdom Metazoa; phylum Chordata; class Amphibia; order Anura; family Bufonidae; genus Bufo; species Bufo bufo. The sequence continues at coordinate 52,897,513 of NC_053394.1, forward strand.
CAAGATGGCAGCGTTTTGGTCTCCGGCTCCAGAGCGGAATGGTGACTGAATGGAGGCAAACTGATGCCTTCTGAGCGGATCCTTTTTTATTCAGAATGCATTAGGGCAAAACTGATCTGTTTTGGACCGCTTGTGAGAGCCCTGAACGGATCTCACAAACGGAAAGCCAAAACGTTAGTGTGAAAGTAGCCTTACAGACACAAAGGAGGCTCCTATAATGTTCATAAGCTGTATAGAAACAGTTGTTTTATCAGGCTTAGAATCTCTGCTAGCTTTGACATGTCTCCATTTCCTGTGAGCCATCTTCTGAGTCTCTGTTACTAGAGATGGATTTTGCCTGACAACATGCAGTGAACTGCAAATTAGGCGGAAGTGCAAACCCTAGTGGCCATGACTTTACTTTTTTTCAGGTGGATGCAGACATATTTATTAAATAAAGTGATTTAAAAATGTGCTGTTTATACCATTCTCTAGGCGTTAAATATTGATGACTTATTCTATGGATAGATTATGAATATTAGATGAATGGTGGTCTAACTTCAGGCACCCCTACCGATCTGTTCTTAGAAGACATTGTGGCGCTCAGCTCAAAAAACTCCCTTAGTATTATGAGAGCTTGTGCTACTCCTAATAACCTCTAATGTATTATAGTTTTCCACAACATCCAAGTTATACATAATATCATGCCTTGACATCTATGGTGTCCTACTGCACCTTCATATGCTTCTGATATTGTACGGAGTCACATAGAGGTGTTTTAGTGTTGGATTCCATATCAATCTTACTGTAATACAAATTATGCATGTCAAAGACCAGGGACTCTATGTGCCTCTGTACAGCCTTCTGTACCTATCTTGTATGTTTTGACTGAAATCAAAAAGACTCATTACTCAACTAACATCTATAGCCATCCTAACCAATGACCTATTGGAACCTGGCCCATTGGAGCACTCACCCTTGAACTGTCTCCTATTAAATGTCTGGTCATTCTTGATGCAAACCACAAAGTTTGTGGGCTCTTCTAATCTGTCTTGTGATGTAAATTCCGGCAGGATGTTCTGGTAGAGAACAGCCTGCTGGAATTCACCAGATCCAGCACTGCCAGATGCCGACAGAATGGCCGTGGGCCCCATTAAGTATAATGGTTTGGGTGGAGATCCGGCCGCATTCCAGAAGACAATGCAGGAGATCGGCTGGACTCAATTGATAACATTGTCTGCATGAACAGCTCAATGGAATTCACACTGGAGGTGTGAAACTAGCCTTGGAATAAAAAGATTGCACACTCACCTGTATGAGTACTGACTTTACAATGGTATCAGTTCTGCCTTGCTTTGGGACAATCGGTACCTCATTTTCACATAATTCCTCAGTGTCCACAGCTTCTGTCTTTACTGTGATATTCACATCACCTCGGAAGGGATAGAAACATGGTATAATATTGTTAGATAATGGTTGTGGAACCACTGTGCCAACTAACTGATTTGACTGTGGGCTGCACCTGAAGGCATTATACTGGTGGTCCTGTGGTTTTAACCCTTTAACCCCTATACAGAGATCTGGTTCTCGCTGCAGGGCAGCCACCAGGCCACTACCTCTTGGAATAGTCCTGGTATAGTTTGAAGCTGACACACGGATCAGAGACTCCAGTGCAAAACACAGGAAGCACAGCCAACATCATACACAGGGCCAGACAAAGAATTGGCAGGATATAAGCAAGTCCAAGGCAAAACATAGACAGAACCAGAATGAGGATAAACAGGCAGAGAACATGCAACGTTGATGGAACAGACTTCAGGACACGGTTTAGAAATAGCAGATACATTAGCAGAAACTAGTAAGATGGAACAGGCACATAACTCTTGGTCACAGTTCAGACATAACAGGTCCAGGTACACGAATATAAGCGCCATCACTAAACAAAAAGAATCTTTGCAGATCGAACAAAATCTGTGTTCAGAATCTGAGTTGCACAACCAGGGGCAAGACACAAACTCAGGACATGTATTTTAAAAAAATAAGACATGTGCAGAAAGATTATCCGTGCCACAAAAATCGATTCCAATAAGGTACAATTGATTGACCCCGGTATGTGACAAGCCATGGGTTGTATCATATGTCATCCATGCAATAAAGTTAAAACCTCCATGTATTATTCAGAATAAATGATGACATTTCATTCACTTCAGATTTTTATCAAATTATATCTAGCTAGTCAAGTGGTGACCAGAGTGTTAGTATACATTGGTTGGGCTGGAGGATGCTTAGGCTGAAAACTTTTTTCCCAGTTTCTTTCTCATTTTCTGTCCTTATTACAGTGACATTTTGTTACATTGTATCTACATTAAATAAAGCAGGTTTAAGAAAAAACAAAATGTGGTTTATTTTCTGTTATATGTCTCCATGGTAACAGACTACAAATAAACCTTGTGTAATCTGAACCTGCAGTCATGTTCTCTTCCATATAAACTCTTCTTTTGCTAACCTACCAAAGGTATGCTAAGAAGTAGTGTAAAGCAATATGACTGCAGGATCTGACTACACAGGGTTTGTTTGTAGTCTGTTACCATAGAGAAATATAGGTCTATATAGACACAAAACAGTACAAAAAATTAGTCAGGACTGTTTGTAAAGTGGCTTCATATTTCATGTTAGATGCCCTGGAACAATAAACAGTTTGCAAAGGGGATATAAGTGTAGCCGTGAAGCTGAAAATCCAAGTAATCTAGACTTGGAACAGGTCATTGTTAGGCAGTTTTAACCTAGTATGCAGCCTGTCATACATGACAGCTGTTAATATAAAAGCACGATTGGCACTTAGCTAAAGGTAGAAATCTGCAATCTGAAATATTTATAAAACTATCAAAGTAGTATTTTTTTTTAAATGAACAAATTTTTAACGGTTTTATCTATTGACATTGAATACATTTCAGAAATTTTACAGTTTTCCAAATCATGATGGGCTTCATGACTTTTACCTAGTTTAGAGGCTTTTAGGTTCCAGTAGAAGGTTTTGCTCTCATCTTCACACAGACAACTGATATACTGACAGTCAGGGCATGGTTTTTGTTCTAACTCATCAGTGGTCTTCAGAGTGATTTGCACCTGACAAAATATGTGAGAACAAAAGGATATTTAGATCTACAAGACTTCTGGCAAAATAAAAGTCAAGTCAAGATGCTTTTTGCTCTTTCCACAACTCCAGTAGACGTCAATGAAGGGGGCTGTACACTTTCTCCATTTAAAGGGAACCTGTCACTGGGAATTTGTGTATAGAGCTGAGGACATGGGTTGCTAGATGGCCACTAGCACATCCGCAATATCCAGTCCCCATAGCTCTGTGTGCTTTTATTGTGTAAAAAAACATTTGATACATATGCAAATTAACCTGAGATGTGTCCTGTCCCTGAGATGAGTCCAGCGGGAAGGAGCCCAGCACCGCCCTGCTTCCTCAGAATCTCCTCCTTGCTCCCCAACGTCAGAAAGCTAGATCCCTGTAATCTCGCGATGTGCGAGCTAGCGCATGCGCAGTGTTGTCATAGTGTTCCTTCCCTGTGCTAGCATCAGCCTCAGGGAACAAACTGCGCATGCGCTAGCTCGTGCATCGCGAGATTACGGCGCTCTAGCTATCTGACGTCGGGGATCAAGGAGGAGATTCTGAGGATGCGGGGCTGGACTCCTTCACGCTGGACTCATCTCAGGGACAGGACACATCTCAGGTTAATTTACATATGTATCAAATCGTTTTTTTTTACACAATAAAAGCACACAGAGCTATGGGCACTGGGTATTGCGGATGTGCTAGCGGCCATCTAGCAACCCATGTCCTCAGCTCTATACCCAAAATCCTGGTGACAGGTTTCCTTTAAGGCTACTTTCACACTAGCATTTTTTGCGGATACGTCATGGATCTGCAAAAATGCTTCCGTTACAATAATACAACTGCATGCATTCGTCATGAACGGATCCAGTTGTATTATGTCTTCTCTAGCCATGACGGATCCATCTTGAACACCATTGAAAGTCAATAGGGGACAGATCTGTTTTGTATTGTGCCAGATTGTGTCAGAGAAAACGGATATGTCCCTATTGACTTACATCTATTTGGCTCCGCCTCGTCAGGCGGACAGCAAAACGCTGCACGCAGTGTTTTGGTGTCCACCTCCAGAGTGGAATGGTGACCGATCGGAGGCAAACTGATGCATTCTGAGCAGATCCTTTTCCATTCAGAATGCATTAGGGCAAAACTGATCCGTTTTGGACCGCTTGTGAGAGCCCTGAATGGATCTCACAAACGGAAAGCCAAAACGCTAGTGTGAAAGACTTTGTCAACTCCGCCCCCCTCCCAAACTACAATAATCAGTAAATAGCTTAAAAGCCTGCAAATGTATAATTACACATTCTTTTGTATTAGAGGCCGATGAGATTTCTTAAATGAAATATCCATAGCACTTACATAACAAGTATACACTGTTACAGTATGGGTGTTATATGTAGTGCTCTATTAAGTAATGCTGAAAAGGACTTTTGGGTGGAGCATTGTTTGAGAAGCCTTGCCGTCAGCTCCATAAGCAATCTGTATGGTCAGGAGAGCTCACATACTGTGCCTTGTTTCATCACAAAGGCACTACAGAGGGGAGATTCATTGTTCATTTGTAATTATACTATTGTGTCAGTTGTCACTTTTGTTACCTTTATACATTGTTTCAGGTAGTTAAAGACTGAGGCTTTGAGGGTAAATGACTCTCCTCTGACAACAGAGTACGGGAGGGTAAGATCGACAAAGAACGGCTGGAAAACTCTAAGGGATGACGAAGGAGAAATGCCAAATCCACTGGGTCCCATACATACGGCTCCTGCATTCCAGTCAGTGATGGTATCTGGAGCTCGATAGTGAAGTTCTGTTTTGCCCGATTCTCTATATAGAACAAATTGAATACCTTTTTAAAATAATATATTAATCCAATGGGGGAGGGTAACTCAAAGATTGACACTCTATCTTGTATCAGCATGTACAGTATACAGATATAGCTGTCAATGACCTCCCACTGGAGGCAAAATACAAGTTTTACTGAATCTAATTCCTCAGAATTATGTATCAGTCTTCCAGCTATTTAACATCCTGCCTGCCTATTGGACAGCATGTGGTAGGTTAATAAATGTGTACCAGAATTGGTACTCATAATACAGTTTGATTTAGCCACAGAAAATTTATACCGGCAACTGAGAAGTGCTGTTAATTCTAAAGGAGCCTGGATGCCACTCTGGCCAAAGCTAACACTGTGAGCCCACAAAGAGTGATGGCCATTTTACTCTTGCCAATTTACAGGCCCCTGATGACACAGGGTAATATGTTGCCCAGAAACAAGATGACAGATACAATCATCTGAGTGTTTGCTCATTCATTGGATGATTGGTAGCACATTCACACTGGCCAATTATCGGGAACTAGTGATCCATAAAAGGGCCTTAAAGGGAACCTGTCATGTGGATATTTGATTATAATATAACTAATTATATACAATCATTAACTACTAAAAAGTGCCTTAGATGTATTCACTTACTGGTGTGACAGATGGTTACCTCATATTATGCACACAAAGATGCCACATGCCGCATGCTAATGAGCTGATTTGAGTCCAGCGTGATGTCATTGAGTCCAGCGTATATATAATTCAGAGCTATAGCCACTCCCCTGCCCACCTGCTGCTGATTCATATGGAAAATCACTGTCATTCAGCAGCAGGTGGGCGGGGAGAGTCAGGAGCTCATGAATATTCAGGAGTCAGGACTCATCGTTATCAGCTAGAGCTTTTCAATACAAGATGTTAGCAGATTGACTGGGTCAATTAAAGAAAGTGACCCAGCATTTTGAAAAGAAATAGTCACTTATTTATGTTACCCTTAGTTAGGACACCATAAAACTAGTGACAGGTTGCCTTTAAGGAGCAAATTGTGAATTTGATGGTCATTTGGAATTTATGTTACCTGCTGTCACACTACTAAGAAGATAAAAATGGTTGGAAAATAAATTTGCCATCTCTCATAGCAAAAGAGCAACCTCCATAAAGTGGGTTGAATTAGATAAGACATAGCTCTTTCATTAGTCTAATGGACTGGATCTAAGTATTCATCCCAGCACAGATTTTTTTTTTCAACAATGATGTCTCTAAAATGGTTTCTATGGGAAACCAAGAACAAAGTTTCACATGTTTTCCTGATGCCTTTTGTGATTCTATGATGATGAGCTGCTGAGAACCTGATACTCAAAGCAGCCCCAAACCATAACATTTCCACCAACATACATTACCATTTTATGTCTGACTCTTTGAGTGAAATGTTGTCTTTCATTTCTGCCAGTTGGGTGTTCTGCCAGTTCTACTCGTTGGGTGTCTTGTCTCTCCGGAGCACATGGTTCCAGAAATTCTAGTGTTTTCACAGGTAATCTATGGATAATCTATGTCTTGATATTCTGCACTTTCTGGACTACAGTATTTTTTCTTGGCACCTTCTATACAGCCTCTTATTAATAGTAGACTGATAAAAAAAAAGTAGGCAGAGCTACCAGTAGATCCTGTGATTCTGGGGTTCTTAGAGACTTACTTCAGCATTTTGCATTCTACTGGGCTAAACCTGCTAAAATGGATTGGCCTGGGCAAGCCGTCTCCACAGATGATCTGTCTGAGAGTGAAATGATTGAAGCCCAATGGTATGGTAATTATTTTTAACCCTATTCCAGACCCAATTGCATCCATAACCTTCTCTGTGATGGTCTTGAGGATGTGTAAGTTCTCAGGGGATGTGTCCATTTGCTGCTGCTTTCTCCATGTAACTGTCACACTTTCTAACAGTAGATATAGCTGGTGACAGTTGAAGGATGGAACTGAGCATGTGGACAAACAGCAGGTGACGCTATATATATATATTTTATTGAACAACTCAATGGCTAAACAAAATTTTTAATTACGTACATGCAATTACCAAAGCATTAAGATTCACTAGTTGGTTCGAAAACTGTAGAATATTTTTCATAGGACAAGCCCTTTAATTTTTCGACAGAAGGAATTACATATCTGCTAATTTTTATGTTCAATGGGGTAGCTGCAAGAGTTGCAGAAATTCAGAATTCAAGTAAGCTTCCTTTAAAGGGACTATCCCATTATTAATGAATAAAGTGAAAATCAGACAACACAAAGTACGTACATGAAAATCTCTTTCTAACAAAGGTAGAACCTGCCCTGTACTACACATGTAATGGTGAGCGAATCGAAGTCCACGAAGGATAAATTTCAGGATAAATTTCTCCTTGAAGCCGAATTTCCTCATGCTGGTGGCGAAACAATTTAACCTGAAATAGTGTAAAAAACAAACAAAAAAAAATCCTACTTACATGATCCATTAGCTCGCCACAGGCCAGCGGCCTCCATGCTTGAAGATCTAGCATAAAATCCTGAGCAAGCTGACGTATGACATCACCACGCCAGCCAGTGTGATGAAGTAATCTCGGGCCGTGCAAGATTTCATACCAGAACGTACCGTAAATGGATCAGGTAAGTATTATTTCTATTTTTTTTTATTCTACACTCTGTTATTTATATCAGATGCCACGATCAGCTATGAACGTGGCATCTGAGGGGTACAAGGACAGGGGGCAACGCAATCTCCCATCCCTGTCATTGCACCCACTAATTACAAAGAAATGCGCTTCGTGACAAAGTATTTCGCCACAAAGCAAAATTTTTTGTAAAATTCGGCAAAGAAGCCAAATCAAATTTTGCTGATCTCTACTCACATGAACCCTGATATCGCGCCCCCCATTTATTTCTTCAATTGTTCTGGTACATTTATTTCAAGCTGGCAGATGAGGAGGTGTGTCCTTTCTCAGAGGATGTGTCCTTTTTTCTGTGGCACAGGGAATGTGTCCTTTCACAGGGGGTGTGACCTTTCTGATGCAGCTTTCTGCCTGTAATGCTGGGTTCACACCTGAGCGTATTCGATAAGCGCTGTTTACAGGCGTTTTTATCGGGCGTTTTTGAGGCGTATTTTGGGGCGTTTTTGTATTTTGGAAATGCGCGTACTTGCTATTGACCACAGTGGCGTACAATGAAAAACAGAGGTGTTACGCGCGACAATACGCCCCAAAGAAGCTCCTGTACTTCTTGGGCGTAGGGCGTTTTACAGCGCGTTCGTACGCGCTGTAAAACGCTCAGGTGAGAACCATACCCATAGGGAAACATTGTTTTTTGCCTGTTGAGCATTTTACAGCGCGTAGGAACGCGCTGTAAAATGCTCAGGTGTGAACCTAGCCTATCTGTCACAGCCTCTAACAGTAGATAGGACTTGTGTGAACCTTTCAGTAAGATTGACAGAGAAGTAAGAAGAAGTGAGGGAAAAAAAAGCAGGCGGCGCGATACAGTTAGATTTTATTGAATAATTTGGTGGCTCCAGTGGCGTACCAAGGGGGGGGCGGGGGGGGGGGCGGCCCGCCCCGGGTGCCACTCACAAGGGGGGTGCCAGCCGCGACTGAGGATAAAAAAAAAAAAATGTGGCGAGTGGGCCGGCCCAGGCGTGGCGCTGTGATAGGGGCAGGGCTCCAGATGGTCTCTCCCTCCCCCTGTACAGCTGCCGCCGTGGCCAATAAGAAGAGGGACAGGGCCGGGGGAGGGGCTGTGGCCACTGCGCCACCAATGAAGATAACTGACCTGTTAATACAAATGCAGGAGGCGGGTGCTGGAATCAAATAGCCGGCACCCGACCTCTATGACAGGAAGCTGCGATCAGCCTCATCAGCGGCAGTTAACCCCTCAGGTGCTCCCTGTCATAGAGGTCGGGTGCCGCTATTTGATTCCGGCACCCGCCTCCTGCATTTGTATTAACACTCAGTTATCTTCATTAACATTGAGTGCGGCCCCCCCCCCCCCCAGTATAATAAACATTGAGTGCGGCCCCCCCAGTATAATAAACATTGAGTGCGGCCCCCCCAGTATAATAAACATTGAGTGCGGCCCCCCCCCAGTATAATAAACATTGAGTGCGCCCCACCCCCCCAGTATAATAAACATTGGTGGGCAGTGGGCAGTGCCAATGAGGGTTAAAAAATAAAAAATTAACTCACCTCCTCCAATTGATCGCGTAGCTGCTGCCGGTCTCCTTGTAATTTCTTCAGGACCTGTGGTGACGTCACTGAGCTCCAGCCTCTATCACATGGTCCAGTGACATCACCACAGGTCCTGAAGAAAGTACATGAGACCGGCTGCTACGCGATCAATTGGAGGTGGTGAGTTAATTTTTATTTATTTTTTTAACCCTCATTGGCACTGCCCACCAATGTTTATTATGTTGGGGGGGGGGGGGCGCACTGTGCCACCAATGTTTATTATACTGGGGTGTTGGGGGGGGGCGCACTGCACCACCAATGTTTATATGTTTATTATGCTAGGGAGGGGCGGCGCACTGCACCACCAATGTTTATTATGTTGGGGGGGGCGCACTGCGCCACCAATGTTTATTATACTGGGGTTTAAGGGGGGTGCAGGTTTTTATTTTATTAAGGAAGGGTTAAGGGGTCTATTAAGGGGTGGTTAATGGGTTTTATTAAGGGGGGGTTAATGGGTTTATTTCGTTAAGGGGGTGTGCAGAGGTTTATTTTATTAAGGGGTTTTATTTTTATTTATAAATATTATTGAAAACATTGAAAAAAGTTGTGCATGTTTTCTTAACTTTCTTGATGTTTGCTTGTGAAGTTCCCCCAAAGCAAAAACTGACTTTTATTCATATGTAAATTAGGGCTCGCAAGTGCCCAGGGCGGCGCTCACCTCGTTGGAGCCCAGGCTGTTCTGCCTCTTTTCGTCATATCCCTGCCCCAGCCTCTTCCTCTGCCCGCCCCGCTCTTCCTTTGCGTCCTCCTTCTCTGCAGCGAGATCCCGCACCTGCGCTATCCATTGCTTGGCCGGGGCATGCGCACTGCGATGCCCATTGTGGGCACGGCATCGCAGTAGCTACTACGCATGCGCCGGCCAACGGCGAGAAACAGTGGCGAGGAGGCGGACCAGAGACACCCACAATGGGCATCGCAGTGCGCATGCCCCGGCCAAGCAATGGATAGAGCAGGCGCGGGATCTCGCTGCAGAGAAGGAGGACGCAAAGGAAGAGCGGGGTGGGCAGAGGAAGAGGCTGGGGCGGGGATATGACGAAAAGAGGCAGAACAGCCTGGGCTCCAACGAGGTGAGCGCCGCCCTGGGCACTTGCGAGACCTAATTTACATATGAATAAAAGTCAGTTTTTGCCTTGGGGGAACTTCACAAGCAAACATCAAAGGTACCATTAGAATCATAGACTGCTATGCTAGAGCGCTATGTAAGCGGTCTATAAGGTCACAATCTGGTGACAGACTCCCTTTAATTACATGCATAAACAAAGGTATTTAGATATAGGTTAACTTTTTAAGGTTTTCTGTGACATTTTTACAAATACAGTATATTTATTTCTTGGTTCCTTTGTTTTATGAGTTCGTAGTATGTTAAAAGTTAGCAAAAATGCATTTATAGAGAGTTTTCTGAAACCAACTCACCCTAGAGTAATTAGTTTCCAAATCCAAGTCTCAGGGAAATATGCTCTCACTTTTTCAGTTTCTTGTGATTCCTTTCTTAAAGCTCGTCTTGCGTCTGGTCTCATGACTTCCACACCACTTAAGGGCGTTATGTGAACTCCTTTCAAAGCAACAGATGCATTGTAATAAACATTCACAATAGTAACTTTTCTTTATGCAGCTTAGAAAACCCATTTTTCCAGATCCTAATAGGAATTGTTTATTTAATATGGGGGTGGGGAAGGTTGCTTGTTCAAGGTGCTTATTAGAGATGAGTGAATCCGATTTACACCGAAGCCAAATTTCCTTGCGCTTTGTGCTAACGAATAACATTTTTTCCTAAAATGGCTGCTGCACATGTTAGAATATGGAGCGAGGGATCACCCACAATGCTATGCATACAGCCAATCAGCAGCCAGCCAGCCCTGGGATTTCACAGGCCTATATATAAATCTTAGATTCTGCCATTTTCCAGTGTACTTAGTGCAGGAGAGACGTCAGCAGGCGCTAGGGACAGTGCTAGGAAAAACTTAATTGTGATAAAAAACGATTTACAAGTGCAGGGAAAGATTATTCAAGGTGTAGGGAAAGAATAGGGAGGCATCATCTAAACGATAAAAGGAGAACAGGGTGCAATAGGAGAGTGTACAGCCTGGGTAATAGGAGTGATTACTATTGTATCTTTCTGCACTAATTGGGGATCCAAAATGGTGTTATACTACAGTCATGGCCGGACTGGGGGCGCAGCCTTAGGGGAGGGCATCATGACGGGGGTTTGGTTTAGGGAGACCCCAGTTAGTAGGTTAGGTGGAGATTAGAGGGGATGGGAGAAGGAATCTGTGGAAGTGGGGGATTGGGTGGTTTAAGTGTAGGGGTGTGGTTAAGGGGTTAAATAGGGAAGCTGAGGGGAGACCGGGGGCCATTTTGTCAGATCCTGAAAAAAGCTGGTACCTTTGCTGTGAGCTGGTGACCGAAATGGAGCAGCTGGAGGAGACCATCGCTCGTTTGAGGGCAGCAGCGGAGGTCTGCGGCGCCGACTGGATCCAGACGCAGGTACAGCAGATGCTCCAGGGGGCGGCTGAGGCTCCGGCTGGGCCTCAGCCAGTGTTAATCCGGCCACGGCGGGGCGGGCCAGGCCGCCGGCGCGCTATAGCCCGCAGGCTTCTCTGCCCAGCCCCCTTCCAAGGCTCAGCGCCGCAAACGGAGCCCCTCAAGGGACCCTCCACGCCGGGGGTCGGTGGGGAACGCTTCCTCCAGTACTCCCCGGCGTGGGAGGAATCCGACTAGTAGGCAGAGCCTGCGAGGTGGCCGGGCCCGGTCACCTCGTTCTGCTGTGACGGACGGCGTGGGAGAGGGACCAGAAGCGGGGGTCTCCAGCCCAGGATCGGAGGCTGAGACCCCTCAGCGTGGACAAGTCGGCGGGAGGAACGGGGCTGCTGCAGTCGTTTCGGGGTCCGGCAGCAGGCCCCTGTCTTCAGTGATCACTGCGCAAGGAAGAGGAAGCCCCGCCCACTCTCTTGCAGCCCAGGAAGATGGAGGGCCTAACGTCTCTAGCCTGGGCCTGGCTAGGGGACTAGAAGATGAGGCGGCAACGCGGAGGAGGGATCAGCTGGAGTCCGGATCTACGGCTGGTGGGGACACAGCACCCAGGCAGCCAGGTGAGGCCTCTTGGGGAACGCAAGCGCAGTTTGTTGGGGGGGCTGGGGGTGTTGGGGGGGTCCCCAGTAGATGTTAGCAGGGGTTTAGGGCAATTGTTGGGGGGCTGGCAGGTTTGCTTGCAGGATGGGGTATGGGGGGAGCGTCTCCGTTACCAGCGTGGGGGGTGTCCGGGCCCTCTGGGGGAGCGAGTGCGGTTGGGGGGGGGCGGTGTGAGTGGGGGGGCTGCGATGGCGTCGGTGCAGACGCAGGCGGGGGGCGCGGTAGAGGAGGAGACGGTTCAGATGGACGATAGGGCAAGGGGAGAGGTTTATGTGTGCTTTGAGGGCCTATTGAGGGCACATTTGAAGCAAGAGGTAAGGGAAAAGATTTGGAGGGGGGAGTATGTAGAGATTTTTTCTTTGCTTCCTCTAGACAAATTTAACTTGGATAGGGCGAGACGGGATGAGGGTAAGAAGGAGGAGGAAGAGAAGCGTAGGTACCGCCTGATACCGCGGACCTTTGCAAACTGGCTGCAGGCGTTCGCGATATTAGCAAGCGTAATTGGGGAGAAGGCGCCGGAGTGCTGTTCGGCGTTGTTTTGTTATTTGGATGCAGTTGGGGAGGCGTACAGGGTGTATGGGGGGATAGCGTTGCTGCGGTACGATGAACAGTTCCGGCAGCGGAAGGCAGTGCGGCCCGAAATTAAGTGGGATCACAAGGATATAGCTTTGTGGTTGAAGGTGACCGCGCCGGTAAGACAGGGTCAGTTCTTTCGGGGGGAGGCAGGAGGTAGTGGGCAGCCTAATGTTGCGTCAGCTTCAGCAAAGGGGCTGTGTTTTGCATTTAATGACGGAACATGTCAATTCGGAGCAAAGTGTAAATTTAAACACGAGTGCTCGGTGTGCGGAGGTGCACACGGTGCAGCGCGGTGCTTTAGGGGTAACAGACAGAGGGGGGGGGATTTCAATAGCAAAGGGGGAGACGCCGGTACGTCTGGGAAGGATGGGCCCATTTCTAGACCGGTATCCGGATAGGGAGGCTGCAGCTTTGTTTTGGGAAGGTTTTTCAGTTGGTTTTCGGATCCCGTTTGTTCAGTGTGAAGCGGTCTTGGTTAGGAAAAATTTGAGGTCAGCCAATGACGGTATAGACCCTGCCTTATGTTCGGTGGTTTATACCTCATTTGATGCGGCAGTGCAGTGGGTTAAGAAGTTTGGGAGGGGGGCGCTATTAGCGAAGACTGACATCGAGGCTGCGTTTAGGTTGCTGCCAGTGCACCCAGACTGTTTACACTTGTTGGGATGTTATTGGGGGGGGGGGGGGGGGGAGTTTTTTGTGGATAGGTGCCTGCCAATGAGCTGTTCCCTGTCCTGCATGTATTTTGAGGCGTTCAGCTCATTTTTAGAATGAGCGGTGGCGGACTCGTCGGGGTGTGAGTCCATCATTCATTACCTGGACGATTTCCTATGTATTGGTCCGTCGGGTTCTAGGGTGTGCGCCTTGTTGTTGCATACCTTGGAGTCGTTGTTTGGGGTTTTTGGGGTCCCGTTGGCTACGGATAAGACGGTAGGGCCGGTTACGGAGTTGAGTGATTTTAGGGATAGTGATTGACACGGATAGGATGGAATGTAGGTTGTCCTTAGATAAGTTAGAGGATTTAAAGGGGGAGGTTGCGAGGGCGTCTCGCTTGAAAAAGCTGCAGTTGCGGGAGCTTCAGTCGCTGCTCGGAAAACTCAATTTTGCATGCCGGATCATGCCTATGGGGAGGGTGTTCTGTAGGAGGTTGGCTATGGCGACGGGGGGGGTGGTTTCACCACATCACTATGTGCGTTTAGGAAAGGAGTTGAGAGTGGACTTGAGGGTATGGAGTTCCTTCTTGGAGCGTTCTAACGGTCGCTCGTTATTTATGGGTGATGTGGTGAATTCTTTCGATTTCGAGTTGTTTTCGGATGCAGCGGGTAGCAAGGGCTTTGTGGTTTATTGCCGGGGGCAGTGGTGTGAGGGTCGGTGGCCTGACAGTTGGGTGGAACGAGGTTGGGTAAAGAACGTGGCTTTGTTGGAACTGTTTCCCTTTGTGGCGGCGGTGGTGTTGTGGGGGGAAGTGTTCCGAGATAGGAAGGTAAGGTTTCACTGTGATAACCTGGGGGTGGTGCAGGCGATAAATGGGTTGTCAGCTTCGTCGGGGTTGGTGGTGCGGTTGTTGCAACGTTTGGTGTTGGAGTGCCTGTTGAACAATGCGTGGGTGGTGGCGGTTCATGTGCCGGGAGTGGACAATGGCATAGCTGACGCTCTTTCTCGTTCACAGTGGGACCGTTTTCGGCAGTTGGCTCCAGACGCGGAGGAGTTTGGGAGGGAATGCCCGAGTTGTCTATGGGAGGTACTGGAAGAACGGTAGCAAGTCTTATTCAGGCATCGCTGGCACCTAGGACGTGGGAGTTGTATCTGAAATCGTGGCAGTACTGGGAGGATTGGTGCAGTAAGTTGGGTGTTGGGGAGGGGGAGTTAGAGGTCCCAATGTTGTTGTTTGTGGGTCGCTGTAGAGAAGAGGGTTGGTCCGTGGCAAAGATGAATAGCTGCATGGCCGGATTGGCGTTCGGTTTTAAGTGTAGGCAGCGGCCGGATGTGACTAATTCATTTTTGGTAATGCGGGCGTTGAAGGGGTGGCGAAGGGCGTGTACGGGGGGAAATAACAGGAGACCTGTGTCCTTCGGGTTGTTGTTGAAACTGGGGGAGCAGCTGGGGGTAGTGTGTTGTTCCGCCTCAGAGGTTCGGTTGTTCTGGTTGGCTTTTTCCTTGGCGTTTTTCGGGGCGTTACGGGTGGGGGAGTTGGTGAGTCCGTCGGTGCGTAAGGCTGGGGGGTTGCAGAGGGCGGATGTGGAGCTATTCCAAGACAGGCTGGAGTTCGTTATTCGCCGGTCCAAGACGGATGCGGAAGGTCGGGGGCGGAGAGTAGTATTGTTTGGGGTCCCGGATTGCGCCATGTGCCCGGTGGGGAGTTTACGGGATTACTGGGGTGGCAGGAGGAGTGGGATGTTGCCGTTGTTAGTGCATAAGGATGATTCTTTTTTGTCGCGTTTTCAGTTTGTGGCGGTCTTTTCGAAATGTCTGGTTCGGTTGGGCTTGGGGCCTGAGGGGTACTCGAGTCATTCTTTTAGAATTGGGGTGGCAACGGAGGCGGCGAGGTGGGGGTTGGGCGACGAGATTATAAAAAGGATTGGGCGGTGGGAGTCTGTGCGGTTTAGATCGTACATTCGATTGCACAGTCTATAGGGGAGCGGCCGGCGGGTGATGGGGTAGGATAGGTTGATGGTGTTTATGCAATGTCATTATTGTTTGTTCTTGGGTTTGTTTTTCATTGCAGATGCAGTGCCGGCCCTAGTTTGGATCCTCAGACATTCTTATGTCTTTTGGGGGGCTGTCCGGGCAGCGGTTCGGCCGGATGGTCAGCAGCTGGGGTTCTCGAGGTCCGTGGCGGTGGTGAGATGGCTAGGGCGGAGAGGTATGGTTTGGGCCGGGGTGTTGCCGGAGATTCACAGGTTCGTAAGGCAGGATAGGGCACCCGAAGTTTTGGTTCTGCATGTGGGAGGTAATGACCTGGTGGCGCGGCCGTTCCGCGAGTTGCTGCAAGGGATCAAATTCGACTTGCTGCGGTTGTGGGCCTTGTTTCCGCGGATGGTGACGGTCTGGTCAGATATTGTTCCTAGGATGGTGTGGAGGGATGCACGTTCGGTGGTAGGTTTGAACAGGGCACGTGTTAAGGTGAACCGGGCAATGGGTCGGTTCATGGCCAGGAATGGGGCGGTGGCAGTGAGGCATATGGAGCTTGAGAAGGGTGTAGGGGGGTTTTGGTGGGCGGACGGTGTGCATTTGAATGCGGTTGGCTTGGACATGTGGAGCCTTGCAATCCAGGAGGGGATTGAAGTAGCCTTGCATTTGTGGAGGAACGCGCAGACTTAAGGCGGTCAAGTCTGTGCGTTGGTGGCGGGGGGAGGTCCTTGAAGTTGGTCTGATTCACAGAGGAGGATGCTGGGAGGGCTCCATGGTTGGGGCTGGACTCCCAGTGGTGACGGATTTAAAAGGGGCCATTCAGGGGTGCTTCTGAGCTGGAGGGCAACGGCTGGAAGCAAGATGGCTCACCCACTGGGGTATTTGCGGTTGTTTGGGGGCTTCAAGGACCTCCCCTCGGGGGGAATTGTTATTTATTATATGTTATGTTTATATGTTAATAAAAGACGGCTGCTGTGGCCGATTTATTCCAAGCCTGGGGCATGTTAGAGATGAGGTATGGGTGAGGGCTGGATACGGGGTTTGGAGGAAAAAGAGTGGGGTATGGTTAGGGGTCGGACGGCTGATAACCAATACCACCGTCAAGTCATGGCCGGACTGGGGGCACAGCCTTAGGGGAGGGCATCATGACGGGGGTTTGGTTTAGGGAGACCCCAGTTAGTAGGTTAGGTGGAGATTAGAGGGGATGGGAGGAGGAATCTGTGGAAGTGGGGGATTGGGTGGTTTTAGTGTAGGGGTGTGGTTAAGGGGTTAAATAGGGAAGCTGAGGGGAGACCGGGGGCCATTTTGTCAGATCCTGAAAAGAGCTCCCGCCCACCCTACCTTTATTTAAGGGGTTGGGGGTGGAGGTTTAAGGGGGAATGGGGCAGGTGGGGGTAGTTTTTGGTGTCACGGTGGCTGTGGCGGGGGGAGGTCCTTGAAGTTGGTCTGATTCACAGAGGAGGATGCTGGGAGGGCTCCATGGTTGGGGCTGGACTCCCAGTGGTGACGGATTTAAAAGGGGCCATTCAGTGGTGCCTCTGAGATGGAGGGCAATGGCTGGAAGCAAGATGGCTCACCCACTGGGGTATTTGCGGTTGTTTGGGGGCCTCAAGGACCTCCCCTCAGGGGGGGGGGGGAGAATTGTTATTTTTTATATGTTATGTTTATATGTTAATAAAAGACGGCTGCTGTGGCCGATTTATTCCAAGCCTGGTGTCCGTGTGTCATTTTGGGGCATGTTAGAGATGAGGTATGGGTGAGGGTTGGATACAGGGTTTGGAGGAAAAAGAGTGGGGTATGGTTAGGGGTCGGACGGCTGATAACCAATACCACCGTCATGCTTTTAGGTTGTTTGCACTATATGATAAATCAGTAATTCCAGCAAACCTTGCTTGTTATTGGGGTGTAAGTGTTTTGTAGTACAGCCATTTACAGGGTGTATTAATAGGAAAGATACGTACATCATATTAGCTGTTCTGCATTGATTTTACATTGTTTTACTTTTTTTGAGGGGATGTATTAATAGGAAAAAAAAGGAAAAAATATATGTCATAATTGCCGTTCAGCAGTGAAGTTACATTGTACTACAGCCATTTGCAGGGTGTATTAATAGGTAAGATATGTACGTCCTATTAGCCGTTCTGCAGTGAATTTTGATTGTTATACTTTTTTATTTTTTTATTAATAGTAAAAAGAATACACCTTAATTGCCGCTCTGCGGTAAAGTTACATTGAACTACAGCCATTTACGGGGTGTATTGAAAGGAAATAAACGTACGTCCTATTAGCAGTTCTGCGGTGAATTGTGACTTATTTTTTTTTTGGGGGGTGGTGTATTAATAGGGAAAAAAAGGAAAAATATATGTCATAATGGCCGTTCAGCGTTGAAGTTACATTGTACTACAACCATTTACGGGGTGTATTAATAAGAAAGATACGTACGTTCTATTAACAGTTCTGCGGTGAATTGTAATTGTTATATTTCTTTTTTTTTGGGTGTATTAATAGGAAAAAGAATACGTCTTAATTGCCGTTCTGCGGTGAAGTTGCATTGTACTACAACAATTTACGGGGTGTATTGAAAGAAAATAAATGTACGTCCTATTAGCCATTTTGCAGTGAATTGTGATTGTTATATTTCATTTTTTGTGGTGTATTAATAGGAAAAAGAATATGTATTAATTGCCATTCTACAGTGAAGTTACAATGAACTACATTGGTGTGTATAATTAAAATTTTAATTGAATTCTTTTATTATATAGTATGTCAGACAGACAGGTGACAGACCCTTTAAAAGTAATGGGCAGTGGCCAAAATGTTTCTGTTGCATGCAGAAATAGTGACAGAAGAAAGGGGGGTGGCCTCAGGATTCGCAGTGAGATGCCTGAGCTCCCAGTGTCATCTAGCGATCGTGTCTTGACCAGCAACCCAGTGGTGCTTGAATGTTGACTCTGTCTTTGAATTCGTCGCAAATGACTTCAGACACCCCCAGCCAAGAGTCCATGCCAATAAGACGCTTAGTTGGCATTGCCCAGGAGCAGGCCCTGTGCCCCCAATTGTTCTCAACCTGCCTCTGTCATTTTGGATTCCCTCAGCGCGAGAAGTATTATATGCCGTAGGCTCGGCTCCACTTTTCAGCGAGCACGAACTACTAGAGGACAGTCAGCAGCTACTGCCAAGCCAAGATCTGGAGGAGACATCCTCCGCTTCCTCCAGTAGGCAGGCAAGTAGTGATGAGGAGAGTCTCGTGGAAGCAGATGTTGCGAGTGGTCAGGCTTCTGCATCAGTGACGTGCAGACAGTAGCGAATGATAATGATGTAGCAGATCGCACTTAAGAGCCGGATGAAGAAGGGGCTTCATCATTATCATCAGGACAAGAGGGTGTCAGCTTGCACGTGAGGCAGCGGCTGAGCCAGCAGGGTGGTAGCATGGCCGTGGGTCAGCATGGTGGCAGCAGTAGGGGGTCGGAAGCCAAAGTGCAGGGGTAGACCACCCGCTTCGCAGAAGCCTACCTGCTCGGAAAGTAGCGGTTCAGGGGTTCACTGAGGCAGTGGTAGCAGGCAGTCAACGAGGAGTGTTGGGGGGAAAACCACCTCAGCCGAAGGGAGCTGTCCTTCCCATCATGTGCTGGTCCTAATACTCCTGCTCCTCCTCCTCCTACTCCTCATCAGTCATTCCGTCAGCAATCGATCACTGAAGCGATTGCAAGAGACAACAATATGTGTGCAGCCATTTAACGGTTGCAGAAGCTGAATGTGCTCCTGGCCAAGTTGCTGGTGCTGCAGTCCCTCCCTTTCCAAGTGGTAGACTCTGCACCTTTCAGAGAACTGATGGCTTGTGCCAAGCCGAGGTGGAGAGTCCCAAGCAGTCATTTATTTGTCAAAAAGGCAGTACCAGCCCTGCACACATATGTAGAACAGAAAGTGGGCCAGTCCTTGAGCCTGTCGGTGTCTGCCAAAGTGCACGGGAGCGCTGACGTGTGGAGCTATAACTAAGGTCAAGGACAGTATATGTCCTTTACGGCCCACTGGGTAAATCTGGTTCCTGCCTAGCCACACCAGGCTCTAGGCTAGGTGACGCTGATTCCGCCTCTACATTGTCACGCCATTGGTCCTGCGACAATATCCGCCTCTGCCTCCTCATCCTCCACCGTGTCCTCAGCCTCCACTGCAGGGACAATTCACAGGGCTCCTCCAGCATACCATATCTGCAAGGCACGGCGGAGTGACACTGTTCTACACCTAGTTTTCCTGGGAGAACGTAGTCACGCAGGGAAGGAACTGCTCCACGTCCTTTATCAAGAAATTGAATCCTGGCTTTCTCCTCGACAACTCAAAATCAGAACCATGGTGACCGACAACGGGAAGAACATGGTGTAGGCGCTGCATCAAGGAGGGCTGAGCCATGTGCCCTGCATGGCACACATGTTTAATCTAGTTGTAAAGAGGTTCCTTAAGTCTTCACCCCATCTGCAAGACATCCTGAAAATGGCCAGGAAACTTTGCATGCACTTCAGCCACTCGTACACCGCAAAGCACACCCTCCTTGAGCTGCAGTGGCAGAACAGCGTCCCCCAACATAGGCTGATATGCGACGTTTCCATTCGTTGGAATTCCACCCTCCATATGTTGGACCGATTATATGAACAGAGAAAGTCCATAAACATTTTCTTGATGATCAAAGCAGACAGGAGTACTCCCCTGTGTAACTTCGATGTTAGCCAGTGGCAGCTCATGTGTGACACCTGCCGTTTGCTTGGGCCCTTTGAGGAGGCCACTTTATGTCAGTCGCCAGGAGTACGGGATAAACAACGTCATTCCACAGTTTTCATGTCCTGGAATAGATGCTGCTAAATCTGGCTAGCCAGGGGACGGGAGACATGGCGACTACATCTCACGGCCACATGAGCCCTGTGGGGGCTGAACTAGAGGGGGTGGAGGAGGAAATTCAAGCACAAGCAATGTGTAGAGAAACAGCTGGTTTTTCTACACAAGTGACAGGAGAGGAGGAGCAGGAGCAGCCAGAGGAGCTACAGGATGATGAGGAATACGAGCCGGATGACCCAGGCACACCGTGGCAGTATGCAGTGGAGATAGAGGCAGGAAGTCCCTCCGAGTCACTTGTGCAAATGGATCAATGCATGCTCAGTTGCTAGCGTAGTGACAGCTGAATTGTCACCATTTGGCAGAGGGATGACTTCTGGCTCTCCACCATGTTAGACCCTCGCTACCAGTCCAAAATGGGGGCCTTTTTTACACCCGCTGAGAGGGAGGACAAACTGAACTCCTATTAAGACATCCTATGCAGTCAGTTGGTCGCTGTCTATGTGCGCCATCATCCATCTTCACGCAGGTCTTACGGGGGGGACCCTCTGCACTCACGTTCCACTGCCATGGCTGCTGGGATGGATGGGGCAGGAACAGTACCAGCTCCATCAGCAGCAACTTAAGCCTAGAGTCGCTGATGAACAGTTTTCTTCACCCGCCGACTGAAGAAACTACTCACCAGCAGCAGCAGCTAGACATAGAGCAGAACCTGAACCAGCAGGTTGTGGCATACTTGGATTGCACCCAGCCACCCCACATCGAAGATCCCCTGGACTACTAGGCAGCCAAACTTGATTTGTGGCCGCAACTGGCCGCGTTTTCCCTAGACAAGATTTCCTGCCCGGCCAGCAGTGTGGCATCAGAGCGGGTGTTTAGTGTGGTGAGGGCCATAGCTACCCCAAGGAGAACTCGCCTGTCCACTCAAAATGTGAAAAAAATTACCTTTGTGAAGATGAATTAGCATAGATCAGCCAGGATTTTCAAACACCAGTGCCTAATGCATCAGACTAGATCATCCATGGTGCCACACCTAAACTTTGTCAAAAGAGACCTGTTTCTTCTGGCTATCTGCTTCAGCTATTATTCTGATGCTGTCACCCGCCTGATGCCATACCTGCTGCCAGGTGCTCCTACTGCCACCCACCAACTTCAGAGGGTACTGGTATCGTCCCCCACCTCCCCACTCTGTCACTAGGCCACTCTGTGGTCTCCTCATGCAGATGCCACCTCACCACTCTGTGGTCTCCTCATGCTGCTGCCACATCACCATTCTGTGGTTTCTTCATGCTACTGCCACCTCACTGCTATGTCACTGGGCCACTCTGTGGTCTCTTCATGCTGCTGCTACCTCACCACTCTGTAGTTTCCTCCTGCTGCTGCCACATCATGACTATGTCACTGGGCCACTCTGTGGTCTCCTCATGCTGCTGACACCTCACATCTCTGTCAGTGGACCATTCTGTGGTCTCCTGATGCTGCTGCCACCTCACCACTATGTCACTGGGCCACTCTGTGGTCTCCTCATGCTGCTGCCACATCACCACTCTGTGTTCTTCTAATGCTGCTGCCACCTCACCACTCTGTTGTCTTCTCATGCTGCTGCCACCTCATCACTATGTCGCTGGTCCACTCTGTGGTCTCCTCATGTTCCTGCCACCTCAATACATTGTGGTCTCCTCATGCTGCTGCCACATCACTACTCTGTGGTCTCCTCATGCTGCTGCCACCTCAATACTCAATATCTTTTCACACAATTTGCATAAATCAATAGTACTAACAACTACAAGAAACTTTGTAATATGTTTTGTCAGTGAGAAATGTCTAGTTCTCATGTTATCAGCGGTTTAACTCCCCCTTGCTAATCGCTTTTTACTTTGAAAAACGACTTAATCACATCCTAGACAGGAGCAGCTCTACAAGAGGATCATACAGTATTACACATATCAAAGCAAGTCTATGGAGAGAGGAGGGGAATTAGTGGGCAGCAGCTCACACAGACAAGCAGACTGGTGGAGCTACAGTCATGTGAAAAAATTAGGACACCCTTTGAAAGCATGTGGTTTTTTGTAACATTTTTAATAAATGGTTATTTCATCTCCGTTTCAACAATACAGAGAGATTAAAGTAATCCAACTAAACAAAGAAAACTGAAGAAAAGTCTTTTCAAGATCTTCTGTAAATGTCATTCTACAAAAATGCCTATTCTAACTGAGGAAAAAGATAGGACACCTCACATGTATTCCCTCTTAAATTGGCTCAGATCTCACACAGGTATATCACACCAGGTGCACATAATTAGTAGATCGTTACTCTGCATGTTGAATGAGGCTTGCCCTATTTAAACCTCAGACATTTAGTTTGGTGTGCTCCTGACTGTTGAAGTGAGAGTGAGCACCATGGTGAGAGCAAAAGAGCTGTCAGAGGACTTCAGAAAAAAGATTGTAGCAGCCTATGAGTCTGGGAAGGGATTTAAAAAGATCTCAAAAGATTTTGAAATCAGCCATTCCACTGTCCGGAAGATAGTCTACAAGTGGAGGGCTTTCAAAACAACTGCATCATGCCCAGGACTGGTCGCCCCAGCAAGTTCACCCCAAGAGCAGACCGCAAGATGCTAAAAGAGGTATCCAAAAAACCCTAAAGTGTCATCTCGAGAACTACAGCAGGCTTGGCTACTGTTGATGTAGAAGTACATGCCTCTACAATCAGAAAGGACTGTACAAGTTAACTTGCATGGGAGGTGTGCAAGGAGGAAACCTTTGCCTTTCCAAGAGAAACATCGAGGCCAGACTGACATTTGCCAGCGATAAAGTTGACAAAGACCAGGACTTCTGGAATAATGTTCTTTGGACAGATGAGTCCAAAATTGAATTATTTGGACACCAACAGCAGAGGACATGTTTGCGTTAAACCAAACACAGCATTCCAAGAAAAGAACCTCATACCAACTGTGAAGCATGGAAGTGGAAAGTGTCATGGTTTGGGGCTGCTTTGCTGCAGCAGGACCTGGTCAGCTCACCATCATAGAATCCACGATGAATTCTACTGTGTATCAGAAGGTGCTGAAGAACATGTGAGACCATCAGTTAGAAAATTAAAGCTGAAGCGGAACTGGACCATGCAACATGACAATGACCCCAAAACATACTAGTAAATCAACCCAAGATTGGCTGAAAAAGAAGAAATGGAGAGTCTGGAATGGCCAAGTCAAAGTCCAGATTTGAATCCATTGAGATGCTGTGGGGTGACTTGAAAAGGGCTGTACGTGCAAGAAACCCCTCAAACATCTCACAGCTGAAAAAGTTCTGCATTGAGGAGTGGGGTAAAAATTTCCTCAGACCGATGTCGAAGACTGGTAGATGGCTACAAGACCGTCTCACTGCAGTTATTTCAGCCAAAGGAGGTAACACTCGCTATTAGGGGCAAGGGTGTCCTATCTTTTTCCTTAGTTAGAATAGGCATTTTTGTAGAATGACATTTACAGAAGATCTTGAAAAGACTTTTCTTCAGTTTTCTTTGTTTAGTCGGATTACTTTAATCTCTCTGTATTGTTGAAACGGAGATGAAATAACCCATTTATTAAAATGTTACAAAAACCACATGCTTTCAAAGGGTGTCCTAATTTTTTCACATGACTGTACATGGGATAGAAACTTCCTAAGCACTTTATTCACAACCATATAGGTCATAACCTCTCTGTAACATAACCTCTCAGTAAGAGAAGGTTAGGAAGCAGATTGTCCTCTACTTTCTGTGTGCAGTGGATGGCAGCTAGTCTCCAGCTACCATCTGTGGGAGAACTGAAACCTAGACATTCAGCATAAATAGGGGAAAACTGCTAGAAAAAGCCAGATGCAATTCATATAATGGCCAGAAATAGTGTAAACACTGTACTATTGATTAATGCAAAGTTTGTTGAAAGGTTAGGTACGCTTTAATACTTCCTATCTACAAGGATGTCTTTCCACAGCGATTTTACACATCAACTGCTCTAAGTAGTAATCAGCCGCCTTAGTTTCACCTGAGCATCTGCAGTTCATGAATAACTTTTGCTCGCTAATTGGATGTTTACATGGGGTAATGATATGGAACGGGTATTTTTTTGTTTCAGTAGTATTTCAATACATAAACTATATAGGTAACAGCATTGTTTTCTATGCAATGCTTTCCTAAAAAAACATAAAAAAAATTATGTAAGTGGATAACTTACTATTTCTATCTCTAGCAGGAGGAATTACACCACCTCTTAGAATAAAAGTTCTTGGTAAGCATTCCACAGGCTTCTTTATATCCGCACTTGTTATTATTTTTAAACTCATGGACTAAAAGAAAGGAAGATCATTAGATACATTCATAACTACATAGATATCTAATGAGATACAGTTGAACCAGAAGTTTACATACACTATACGGTATAAACACATATGCATGTTTTTCTCAATATCTGTCATGAAATCAGAATAAACCTTTCCCGTTTTGGTCAGTTAGGATTGCCATAATTATTATTATTTGTCAAATCCCAGAATAATGAGAGAGAGAGAGAATGTTTTAAGGCATTTTTATTACTTTCTACAAAGTCAAAAGTTTACATAGATTTCATTAATATTGTACCATTGCCCTTAAACTGTATAACTTGGATCAAACGTTTTGGATATCCTTCCACAAGCTTCTCACAATAGTTGGTCGGAATTTGGGCCCATTACTTCTGATAAAACGAGTGTAGCTGAGCCATGTTTGTTGGTCGCCTTGCTCGCACCTGCATTTTCAGCTTTGCCCATAAATTTTCAATAGGATTGAGATCAGGGCTTTGTGATGGCCACTCCAAAACATTGATTTTGTTATCCTTAACCCTTTCAGTACCGAGCCACTTTTCACCTTAAATCCCAGGCCGATATTTGCAAATCTGACATGCGTCACTTTATGTGCTAATAACTTTGGAACACATTTACTTATCCTAGCCGTTCTGAGATTGTTTTCTAATGACACATTGTACTTCATGACAGTCATAAATTTTAGTCAATATATTACACCTTTATTTATGAAAAAATCCCAAATTTACCAGAAATTTGGAAAAATTCACAATTTTCTAAATTTGAATTTCTCTACTTTTAAGACAGATAGTAATACCTCATAAAATAGTTATCAATCAACATTCCCATATGTCTACTTTATGTTGGCATCATTTTGTAAATGTCATTTTATTTTTTTAGAAAGTTAGGAGACTTAAAATTTTAGAAGCAATTTTTCACATTTTCACCAAAATTTCTAAAACCATTTTTTTAAGCACCAATTCAGTTATAAAGTGATTTTGAGGGGCTTATGTAATGGAAACCCCCCATAATTGACCCCATTTTAGAATTTACACCCCTCAAGTTATTCAAAATTTATGTTACAAACTTTGTTAACCCTTGATGTGTCCCACAAGAATAAAATGAAAATAGAGGTAAAATTTCAAAAACTTCACTTTTTTTTGGTAGATTTTTTATGTTAATCAATTTTTTCTTAATATGCATTACAATGATTCTGCAGTTTACAGAAATACCCCATATGTGGCGGTAAACTGCTCTATGGGTATGTGCCAGTGGTCAGAAGGAAAGCAGCGCCATATGGATTTTGGAGGCAGATTTTGCTAGAATGTTTTTTAGGCACCATTTTGTATTTGAAGACATCCTGAGGTACCCCTACAGTGGAAACCCCAAAAAGTGACCTCATTCCGGAAACTAGACCCCTTAAGGAGTATTTCAAGGTGTGTAGTCAGCACTTTGATCTATCAGGCATTTCACAGAATTAGGAAATACTTGGCAGTGAAAATGAAAAATTACAATTTTTCCCAGAAAAAATTGCTTTACACACACATTTTTCACTTTCACAAGAAGTAACAGGACAAAATGCACCCCACATTTTGTTACCCATTTCCCCCTGAATATGGCAACACCCCACATGTGCTCAAAAACAGATTCTTGAGTGCATGGCAGGGTTCAAAATGGAAGGAGCACCAGAGGGCTTTTGGAGGACAGATTTTGCAGCATTGGTTTTTTGGAGCTATGTCGCATATGAAGACACCCTGAGGTACCCCTACAGTGGAAACCCCCAAAAAGTGACCCCATTCCGGAAACTAGACCACTGAAGGAGTATTTCAAGGTGTGTAGTGAGCACTTTGACCCATTAGGCGTTTCACAGAATTAGGAAATACTGTGGAAATGAAAAATTACAATATTTTCCAGAAAAAGTTGCTTTTCACCCACATTTTGTTACCCATTTTCCCCTGAATACGGTAACACCCCATATCTGCTTGTAGCCTGCCATATGGGCTTGAATCAACAGACATGGATTTTAGGTGCCATGTCGCATGTTAAAAAAATCCATAGATGAGTGATAGATTCTGAAACAATCCTTGATGCACAGACCAGGTTTTTCAGGGCAAGTTTCGCAATGGTGAATAGTGTCTTTCCTTATTCCCTTTGGAACACACCCTGCATCTTTTTTGGGTCCTTCCCATTCTCGCTGTTTGGGGGACTTTACCAGGGAAATTTACAACTCAGGGCATGGTAACTTACAGAAGTACTTGGACCCACCATTGCTTGGTTTGAAAAAACATGAGCCTTTATCACCACCTCTTGAAATTGTAGGAATGTTCTTGGCTGACATCTAGATCTAAATAACATAAACGCAGTGTACAGTGCCATCTGTACAATGTGCAAGGCCAGCTTTTTGTACCACACTTTTGTTTTTCCTGTGGCATTGTAGGGCTTCAAAACTTGATCTGAAAGAACAACCCCCCCCATATGTTTATTGTAGTCCAGGATTCAGTCTGGCTTGGGGACAGTGGTTGTGGTACCTCGCACAGCGGCAGGGGAGCTGGTGTTACTGTGAATGGTGGTCAGAAAAGGACATCCCTCTTTTCCTTGTACTTAGCCACCAACGTGTTCTGATTGAGCAGAGCACGGCTTTCTCCTTTTCGTAGTGGTTTCCCTACCAGGGATCTAGGGCAGCCTCTCTGATATTTGCGTACTGTGCCACACACCACAGTACCTCTAGAAGCTAGGGACTGGAACAGTGGTAGACTGGTGTAGTAATTATCCATTTAGAAATGGTAACCCTAATCCAGCAGTGGGTGCAGTAAATCCCACACTATCTTCCCACTAACTCCTAGTACGGGGGGGCATTGTGGGGGTTCAATCCGGGTGTCCCTCCCTTCGTAAACCTGGAACTTGTGAGTGTACCCAGAGCTACTCCCACAGACTTTATGCCATACCTTGCCCACTTGCTGGGCACGTACTGGTGGAATCTTACCCTCCCTTTGAAAATTAATAGGGATTTATATACACAGACATTTTGTTCTGGGGTATACACTTCTGAGAACTTTGCGTTGAAGTGGTCAAGGATGGGCTTAATTTTGAACAGACGGTCAAATGCGGGGTCATTCTGGGGTGGGCACTGTGCATTATCGTTGTAATGCAAACATTTCAGAATTGCTTGGAATCGATTACGGGCCATGGCATTACTGTAAATTGGAGTGTGGTACAAGACATCCGCACTCCAATACTGATTAATCTTTGTTTTTTTTACTAGGCTCATATGCGGCAAGAGCCCCCAAAAGGTCATCATCTCTGCTGCATTTCCTGGGTTTCAACCTTGGGGTCTAGCGTATGGTTTTGTGGGGTTCCAGGAAATAAATTGCTGGGTGTATAAATTTGTTTGGGTTACCATAAAATTTATAAAATCTTCAGAAAAAAGATTTTTTAAAATTCTATTTCTGTGAAGCCCGTACAGTCTGAGCTGCCCACAAACTCAGGAATTTGGGGCTGATAATTCTCAGGGGGTGGGGTCCATATGGGAACACTCTGGGGGGCTGTCTCCACTGCTACCCTGGGGTGCCTTCTAGAGGGTCCCTCATCATCGGATTATGATGAGGGGGTAGAGGAGTAGAGGAAAGTGGCATCCTCTTCTCCCTCACTGGCCGACTCAGTATCAGAGGCAAGATACGTGTATGCCTCTTCAGCTGAGTATACTCGTTGGGATGGACAGGCCATTTTTATTTTATTGGGGTGTAACGTGTGAAATATGTAAAATGGTTCTTTCACACGTGAAGAAGCTTGTAATAAATTGGAAATTAAATTTAGAAGGAAAAAGGAGAAAAAAAAATTTGCAAAAAAAAAAGGATCTTCTGCACAAAAAAAAGCGCTGAAAAATGAGCAGACGCGATCAGTAATGGACACTATTGATCGGTGCTCAGTGATTTCAAAATGCACACAGGTGGTGCGTTCGTGCAAAATGCTAAATTGGCACTAAACTAACACTAACTAAAATTGATTTTTATATATATATATATATATATATATATGTGTGTGAAAAAAGACCTACAGTTAGTGGTAGGTAGTTAGTTTTATATACTGTGTATATATATATATATATATATAAAAATGGCGGCACCGAACAAACGTAGAGCGGGTGCTAAGTCCCAGGGCATGTGTCCGGAGCCCAAATATAAAAGATGAAAATCGGACAGCACTCCAGGTAGAAAGCAAAATGTATTCACCCATGTGGCAAAAAAGGAAGCAACGTTTCAGCTCAACAATAGAGCCTTTCTCAAGCATTGAACACAAGTGCAAAGTGAATTATATATAGGTCAAACAATTCATCAAATCAGTGAACATAATGCAAAACAGCTATGTGTAATTAATTACATAAGTGATCAATATATAAATAAAAATACTATATAATGATAAAAAAACTGTGATCAATATCATATATATATGAGGTGATGCAACAATGTAAAAAATGGCAGTATTACATAATCTGCAAAATTCATAAATATATAAATAATAAAGTGCCTGTGTGCATTATAACAAAGTATGTAACCCAATTAAAAACATCAATAAAAGCATAATCCAGGGGCGGAGACCAAAGAGAAAAGAACATATAGCCAATGCCATACCCAACAGGTGGATCAGATGTATCATATACTGTAGCGCCATGCTTGGCGTGTAGTAAGTTACAGTGTGCATACTCCAGGTTGCGGCATCGGTGCGCGGAAGCAGGAAGTGACACGCAGCAAAAAACAGCGCATGCGCACCTCATGCCAGCTCCACACACCGCCATCTTAAGTGTGGTTTCTATCAAATAGGATTACACGCATGCGCACAAGCACATGGAATAACCCCGCCATATTAGAGTCTGGCAGACTGCCCAAATAATACATGTGAGCCAATATTGAGCTCATATGGCTCAGGGAAAACTGCTAACATTTCTACCATATAAAGGAGAGGACACGCCTCTTCAGAGGGGTGAAACCTCCCCAAAGTAGGCACCCCAGACTAACATGTACAGCACGTTAGTGCCATACATATTGAGTGAATGTGCCAAGTGGTATCAGTATATGCCAGCTAAATCAGGGGATCTCCTGCTGGACAGAACAAATATATGTGCAATAAAATCCACTATAACCACACCTGGAATAAAAGCATAGTGACCAATGAAAATTAAAATTAAAGAGCATTTTTGTAAATCCAACTGCTGGGTATGCTTGTTCCCGTCTACCAGATCTCCCACTTCATGATCCAGATTACTGGAAAAGACAAAGAGAAAGAAAACAATTACTTTTCTATCCAAACATAATACAGGTCCTTCTAAAAAAATTAGCATATTGTGATAAAGTTCATTATTTTCTGTAATGTACTGATAAACATTAGACTTTCATATATTTTAGATTCATTACACACAACTGAGTAGTTCAAGCCTTTTCTTGTTTTAATATTGATGATTTTGGCATACAGCTCATGAAAACCCAAAATTCCTATCTCAAAGAATTAGCATATTTAATCCGACCACTAAAAGAAAAGTGTTTTTAATACAAAAAAAGTCAACCTTCAAATAATTAAGTTCAGTTATGCACTCAATACTTGGTCGGGAATCCTTTTGCAGAAATGACTGCTTCAATGCGGCGTGGCATGGAGGCAATCAGCCTGTGGCACTGCTGAGGTGTTATGGAGGCCCAGGATGCTTCGATAGCGGCCTTAAGCTCATCCAGAGTGTTGGGTCTTGCGTCTCTCAACTTTCTCTTCCCAATATCCCACAGATTCTCTATGGGGTTCAGGTCAGGAGAGTTGGCAGGCCAATTGAGCACAGTAATACCATGGTCAGTAAACCATTTACCAGTGGTTTTGGCACTGTGAGCAGGTGCCAGGTCGTGCTGAAAAATGAAATCTTCATCTCCATAAAGCTTTTCAGCAGATGGAAGCATGAAGTGCTCCAAAATCTCCTGATAGCTAGCTGCATTGACCCTGCCCTTGATAAAACACAGTGGACCAACACCAGCAGCTGACATGGCACCCCAGACCATCACTGACTGTGGGTACTTGACACTGGACTTCAGGCATTTTGGCATTTCCCTCTCCCCAGTCTTCCTCCAGACTCTGGCACCTTGATTTCCGAATGACATGCAAAATTTGCTTTCACCCGAAAAAAGTACTTTGGACCACTGATCAACAGTCCAGTGCTGCTTCTCTGTAGCCCAGGTCAGGCGCTTCTGCCGCTGTTTTTGGTTTAAAAGTGGCTTGACCTGGGGAATGCGGCACCTGTAGCCCATTTCCTGCACACGCCTGTACACGGTGGCTCTGGATGTTTCTACTCCAGACTCAGTCCACTGCTTCCGCAGGTCCCCCAAGGTCTGGAATTGGTCCTTCTCCACAATCTTCCTCAGGGTCCGGTCACCTCTTCTCGTTGTGCAGCGTTTTCTGCCACACTTTTTCCTTCCCACTGAGGTGCCTTGATACAGCACTCTGGGAACAGCCTATTCGTTCAGAAATTTCTTTCTGTGTCTTACCCTCTTGCTTGAGGGTGTCAATGATGGCCTTCTGGACAGCAGTCAGGTCGCCAGTCTTACCCATGATTGCGGTTTTGAGTAATGAACCAGGCTGGGAGTTTTTAAAAGCCTCAGGAATCTTTTGCAGGTGTTTAGAGTTAATTAGTTGATTCAGATGATTAGGTTAATAGCTCATTTAGAGAACCATTTTTTTATGATATGCTAATTTTTTGAGATAGGAATTTTGGGTTGTCATGAGCTGTATGCCAAAATCATCAATATTAAAACAAGAAAAGGCTTGAACTACTTCATTTGTGTGTAATGAATCTAAAATATATTAAAGTCTAATGTTTATCAGTACATTACAGAAAATAATGAACTTTATCACAATATGCTAATTTTTTTAGAAGGACCTGTATATCAATATCTGTGTTCAAACTCAACCACTAAACAGGAGCAGAACAGAGCAGAATATACGGCGGGAAAAGGACAAGCCACTTATCAGATAACACTCAATGGATTATATTCGATGTTAAGACCATAAGGTTTAAGACAATTCAGTGTATGTATCCAATACATTTCTCTTTTTTTCAACAAAGACAATCTATTACCACCTCTCCTGGGTAGGGAGACATGATCAATGATCCAACATTTCAGTGTGCCCCGAATCCAGGAAGTGTTTAGGAACTGGTAAATCAGAGTGCTTTTTGCGGATCGTATAGCAATGATTGTTGAGGCGGATCTTAAGGTCAGTGGAAGTCTCACCAACATATAAAAGTTTGCAAGGACATGTTAAAACATAAATAACAAAATTAGAATTGCAAGTAAGATAATGTTGAATAGGAAAAGACACTCCTGTTACGGGATGTATGAAAGAACTACCCTTGCAAATATGTTGGCAATGCCTTAATGCCTTAAAGATTGGTGGATCTTAAATGTTGGATCATTGATCATGTCCCCCTACCCAGGAGAGGTGGTAATAGATTGTCTTTGATGAAAAAAAAGAGAAATGTATTGGATACATACACTGAATTGTCTCAAATCTTATGGTCTTAACATCGAATATAATCCATGGAGTGTTATCTGATTAGTGGCTTGCCCTTTTCCCGCCGTATGTTCTGCTCTGTTCTGCTCCTGTTTAGTGGTTGAGTTTGAACACAGATATTGATATATTATGTTTAGATAGAAAAGTAATTGTTTTCTTTCTCTTTGTCTTTTCCAGTAATCTGGATCATGAAGTGGGAGATCTGGAAGACGGGAACAAGCAGTTGGATTTACAAAAATGCTCTTTAATTAAAAATTTTTAATTGGTCACTATGCTTTTATTCCAGGTGTGGTTATAGTGGATTTTATTGCAACAGGAGGCTTCCATTGTGCATTAACTTTCTTTACTACTCCCATTAGCAGCAAGAATAACTATTACAACAGGTGAAAGAGTTTTTTCAAAACAGGTACTAAATATGTAAATGAGGAAGTCCAGGTAACCAATCAGTGATCTTCCTAGTGTATAACAGATGATGACAACGTAGACTCTGCCTCTTTCTTGCTGCTCCCATCTAAGAAGAGATACGTATTAATAATTTTGTCTTTTCTTTTCTTAATTATTATCTTTATTTGGATGCATAAACTGTAATAATTGCTGTTATTATATCAAAATACCATTCGGTACTGCACTTCACCTAGACAGTTGCGTGTTTCCCAGTCAGACACCGTGACCAAAGCTTTCGCTTTCATTTTGTCAATGGTGGTCACTTTCCCCCCTTTTCCCCTGACTTCCGACACGTTTTAACAAGCTATTATTGCCTTTTTTCTCTCTCAATTTACCTCCTTTCCCTCGCCAGTCCCCAGACTCCATCTTCTCTCCTTCAGAGCCGAAGTCTCATGTATTGCGAGACTTCGGGCGCTCCGCTTCAAACTGTGAGGTGATTGCGCTCGCTTTTCAAATTACCTCAGCGCATCTGATCACCTCACAGAACTCCAATACGTCTCTACAGTTTCTACACATCTACACACCATTAAATATATATTTTTATATCTTCTTCTTCTGCCCAATTGTAAGTATCCCCTGTACATCTACATTTACGTGGATTCAGTTATTCTATACTTGTCTGTATGTATTTTATATACTGATAGAGTATATTCTTAAATGCGCGTATTTGTGTATGTATATGTATAAAACACTTTTCTATCCCACATTCATTTAATTTTCCCATTTTTCTCTTCTATTCATACTCATATATTTAGCAACATGAATCCTTCTGAAGAACAACCTAATCCCCAATCTATTTAATCCATACCCATTGGCTATGAAGTATTAATTTCAGATTCTATCCAGCAAATGGTGGATCAATCCGTCTCTAAATCAGTATCCGTTGCGATACAGTCAGCCATGGTATCTATTCAAGACTCCATTTTTAGATCCCTTTCCTTGGTAGTAATCCAAAGGTCACCTCAAAATTACCCTTCTACTCCGACTGACAACTTCCTTTCAGCAGAAGATTCAATTACGGAGCTAGCCAAAGGATTTAAAAAATCAGGGATTTCTGCCAAGAAAAGAAGGTTTACAGACGACCCAAAATCCCACACCCTGGGAAAGGGTCAAGATTCCAATAAACGCCCGTATAAACCAGGCGGTAATTATAATGGTGGCGAAAATCCCCACAAAAGACCCTCCACCCGGGAGGAGACTACCAATAGCCAGGCTATGACAGCCAGTAAGAGGGCTAAGATTATCTCAAAACCTCATAGAGTTAGAGATACAGGATCTTTTCTACAAGAAAGCTATCATTCAAGTACCACCTCTATCTCCGGGTTTCATCAGCAACATCTTTCTAGTAAAAAAGAAAGATTGGGGTCACAGACCTGTCATAAATTTAAAAACCCCCAACGATTTTGTCACTTATCATCACTTCAAAATGGAAGGAATTCACCTTCTCATGGACCTCTTACTCCCTCAAGATTGGCTAATAAAAATAGATCTAAAAGATGCTT
Source organism: Bufo bufo (assembly GCF_905171765.1). Classification (NCBI taxonomy): domain Eukaryota; kingdom Metazoa; phylum Chordata; class Amphibia; order Anura; family Bufonidae; genus Bufo; species Bufo bufo. The sequence continues at coordinate 52,931,622 of NC_053394.1, forward strand.
ATCTCAACATACCCATACACCCTTCCCATCAACCTTTTCTACAATTTTTAGGGAACAACCATAAATGGCAATTCACTTGCCTTCCATTTGGTCTATCATCAGCCCCTTGGTGCTTCACCAAATTAATGAAACCAGTGATCTCATCCTTAAGATTCCGAGGTGTACGTTTAATCATATATTTGGACGATATTTTAATTATGGCACGATCACTCTCACTATTCCTTACTCATTCACAATGGACCATTTCTCTTCTAACCAATCTTGGTTTTCTAATCAATTAGAAAAAGTCTGTCCTATCCCCATCCAGGGAAATAGAATTTCTGGGTTTCAATATCAATACCGTCTCCGCTCTATTGAGTCTCCCTACCAAAAAACTCTCCTTGATTTGAAAAGAAATCCGTTCAGTATTAAACAAACATCTAGTATCACTACGGACCATTGCACGGATTGTGGGCCTCTTATCGGCCTCCATACAAGCAATCTTCCCCGCCCCATTACACTACAGAGCCCTCCAACGCCTAAAAACACAACATTTACGGGAGGGTCTACAATATTCGAACAAAGTTCCCCTATCTCCAGAAGCCAAAGAAGAACTTCTTTGGTGGCTTCAACATATCCAGATCTGGAATGGGAAAATGATATTCAATTCCTTACCAGACCTGGTACTAGAATCAGACGCCAGCCTATCGGGATGGGGCGCTTGTTGCGGTCCTTATTCCACAGGAGGAAAATGGTCAGAATCAGAATCTCATCTACACATCAATTGTCTGGAACTACTAGCCGCCTTTTTCGCCATGAAAAGTTTCGCGAAAGACAAATCACACTGCTGCATCCTACTACGTATGGAAAATATCGCAGCAGTTCAATACATCAACCGTTTAGGGGGCACCACCTCCAAGATTCTAACCGACATTGCCAAAGATTTTTGGCATTTCTGTCTGGACAGGAATATCACCCTAAAAGCAGAATATCTCCCAGGTTTGATAAATTCAGTTGCCGACTGGAATTCCCGATACCTTTCGGATTCCAGCGATTGGCAATTAAACCCTTTCATCTTCCAACAGATCAACAAACTATGGGGTCCCCTCCTAATAGATCTATTCGCATCACGACTGAACACACAAATACCCACCTTCTTCAGCTGGCGTCTGGATCCAGAAGCTTTAGCTCTAGATGCTCTTCGCCAAATTTGGCCACAAAAACGTCTCTACGCTTTTCCTCCCTTCACATTAATCCCCAGAGATCTACTTCAGACAATTGCACAGGGATACACACAAGTGATCATCACTCCATGGTGGCCATCTCAAACATGGTTTCCCACACTACTCAGTCTAACGATAGATATCCTGAGAATTCTCCCTTCTCCCCAGGATCTCCTCCGAGACCATTTGGGACACCTCCACCCTCTGATCCTATCGGGACACCTAACATTAATAGCTTGGCTGATTTCAGGCAATCAACAATCGATCTCGGCCTTTCACAATCTACTATCGACATCCTCTCTGACGCATGGGCCCCAGGTACCAAAAAGGCTTATAGATCAGCCTGGAAAATTTGGCTTCATTGGTGCACTCAACGGGATTTGGATGCCATTCACACACCTATTACCCACATATTAAACTTCCTTTCTGAATCCTTTGATATGGGGAAAGCTTATAGGACCATAAACCTTTACCGTTCCGCAATATCATCAGAACATGCCCCTGTTAACTCCATTCCTGTTGGCAAACACCCAATGGTCTGCAGACTTATGAAAGGCATTCGTTTTAGAAATCCCCCTAAACCTAGATACCATTCCACTTGGGACGTTACATTCCTTCTAAATCTTCTTTCTAATTGGGAAGACAACGAACATCTTTCACTAAAATTACTCTCATTTAAAATCACGACCCTTTTATGTCTCATCTCCATCAAAAGGGTTTCAGATGTCAGAGCCTTGGACATTTCTCACAGATCCTTCACCCCTAACGGAGTAACCTTCCAAATCACCAGAAGAACCAAAACCAACCTACATATGGTTTTTAACCCAGCTTTCCCTTCTAACGATAAACTATGCGTTGTCCAATGTTTAAAAACATACAAATCCATGACCCAATCAGTATGCACTCCTCAATCTTCCCAACTTCTTATTTCATTTCGTAAACCACATCTTCCAGTATCCTCCCCTACATTAGCCAGATGGATTAAACTTACCATACATCAATCTTTGGTCCCCACTCAATCCGAGGAGCGGTTTCCACTAAAGTCTTCCAAAAAGGAGTTTCTCTCTCTGATATTTTGAAGGCCGCGGATTGGTCTTCAGAATCCACTTTTAAAACATTTTATTTCAAACCTGACACTCATATATCTATGTCCATCATATAAATTATAATTATGGAATTTTTATACACATTTAGCTTTAAACTTGCACAATGGGAGCCTCCTGTTGCAATAAAATTGGAGATTTTCCTAGCTATTGTAACGGAAAATATAGATTTTATTGAAGACAGGAGGCGAACATTGTCCCCCCCTATTAACCCAACCCTGATTGTACATATATATTTTTATGTCTCAATAGCATACTAGAATATCTTCAACTCTTCAATCCTCCATCCATCTTCAAACGTTCCTGTTATTCCAAATTTATATCATCTAGATCTACTTTGCATTCCTTTTATTGCCAAGATTCGGTTAATTTCAAGTTACTTCATCTCGAGTCACCATCAAGAAAGAGGCAGAGTCTACGTTGTCATCATCTGTTATACACTAGGAAGATCACTGATTGGTTACCTGGACTTCCTCATTTACATATTTAGTACCTGTTTTGAAAAAACTCTTTCACCTGTTGTAATAGTTATTCTTGCTGCTAATGGGAGTAGTAAAGAAAGTTAATGCACAATGTTCGCCTCCTGTCTTTAATAAAATCTATATTTTCCATTACAATAGCTAGGAAAATCTCCAATTTTTTGCACATATATTTGTTCTGTCCAGCAGGAGATCCCCTGATTTAGCTGCGATATACTGATACCACTTGGCACACTCACTCAATATGTATGGCACTAACGTGCTGTACATGTTAGTCTGGGGTGCCTACTTTGGGGAGGTTTCCCCCCTCTGAAGAGGCATGTCCTCTCCTTTATATGGTAGAAATGTTAGCAGTTTTCCCTGAGCCATATGAGCTCCATATTGGCTCGCATTTATCATTTGGGCAGTCCGCCAGACTCTAATATGGCGGTGTTATTCCATTGTGCTTGTGCGCATGCGCGTACTCCTATTTGATAGAAACCACACTTAAGATGGCGGTGTGTGGAGTGGGTATGAGGTGCGCATGCACTGTTTTTTGCTGCGTGTCACTTCCTGCTTCCGCGCACCGATGCCGTCACCTGGAGTATGCATACTGTGACTTACTACACGCTGAGCATGGCGCTACAGTATACGATACATCTGATCCACCTGTTGGGTATGGCTATATGTTCTTTTCTATTTGTCTCCTCCCCTCGATTATGCTTTTATTGATGTTTTTAATTGGGTTACATACTTTGTTATAATGCACACAGGCACTTTATCAATTATATATTTATGAATTTTGCAGATTATGTAATACTGCTATCTTTTCCATTGTTGTATCACCTCATATATATGATATGATATCGATCACAGTTTTTTTAATCATTATATAGTATTTTTATTTATATATTGATCAATTATATCATTAATTACACATGGCTGTTTTGCATTATGTTCACTGATTTGATGAATTGTTTGGCCTGTATATATAATTCACTTTGCACTTGTGTTCAATGCTTGACAAAGGCTCTATTGTTGAGCCAAAACGTTGCTTCCTTTTTTGTCACATGGGTGAATAAAATTTTGCTTCCTACCTGGAGTGCTGTCTGATTTTCCTCTTTTATATTTGGGCTTTGGACACATGCCCTGGGACTTAGCACCCACTCTACGTTTGTTCGGTGCCGCCATTTTTTCATATATATATATATATATATATATATATATATATATATATACAGTACAGACCAAAAGTTTGGACACACCTTCTCATTCAAAGAGTTTTCTTTATTTTCATGACTATGAAGGCATCAAAATAATGAAATGTGGAATTCTATACATAACAAACATGTGTGAAACAACTGGTGTGAAACACCTTTTGCTTTGATTACTGCTTTGCACACTCTTGGCATTCTCTTGATGAGCTTCAAGAGGTAGTCCCCTGAAATGGTTTTCACTTCACAGGTGTGCCCTGTCAGGTTTAATAAGTGGGATTTCTTGCCTTATAAATGGAGTTGGGACCATCAGTTGCGTTGAGGAGAAGTCAGGTGGATACACAGCTGATAGTCCTACTGAATAGACTGTTAGAATTTGTATTATGGCAAGAAAAAAGCAGCTAAGTAAAGAAAAACGAGTGGCCATCATTACTTTAAGAAATGAAGGTCAGTCAGTCAGCCGAAAAATTGGGAAAACTTTGAAAGTAAGGGCTATTTGACCATGAAGGAGAGTGATGGGGTGCTGCGCCAGATGACCTGGCCTCCACAGTCACCGGACCTGAACCCAATCGAGATGGTTTGGGGTGAGCTGGACCGCAGAGTGAAGGCAAAAGGGCCAACAAGTGCTAAACCTCTCTGGGAACTCCTTCAAGACTGTTGGAAGACCATTTCAGGTGACTACCTCTTGAAGCTCATCAAGAGAATGCCAAGAGTGTGCAAAGCAGTAATCAAAGCAAAAGGTGGCTACTTTGAAGAACCTAGAATATGACATATTTTCAGTTGTTTCACACTTGTTTGTTATGTATATAATACTACATGTGTTAATTCATAGTTTTGATGCCTTCATAGTCATGAAAATAAAGAAAACTCTTTGAATGAGAAGGTGTGTCCAAACTTTTGGTCTGTACTGTATATATATATATATATATACACTCACCTAAAGAATTGTTAGGAACACCTGTTCTATTTCTCATTAATGCAATTATCTAGTCAACCAATCACATGGCAGTTGCTTCAATGCATTTAGGGGGGTGGCCCTGGTCAAGACAATCTCCTGAACTCCAAACTGAATGTCAGAATGGGAAAGAAAGGTGATTTAAGCAATTTTGAGCGTGGCATGGTTGTTGGTGCCAGACGGGCCGGTCTGAGTATTTCACAATCTGCTCAGTTACTGGGATTTTCACGCACACAACCATTTCTAGGGTTTACAAAGAATGGTGTGAAAAGGGAAAAACATCCATTATGCGGCAGTCCTGTGGGCAAAAATGCCTTGTGGATGCTAGAGGTCAGAGGAGAATGGGCCGACTGATTCAAGCTGATAGAAGAGCAACGCTGACTGAAATAACCACTCGTTACAACCGAGGTATGCAGCAAAGCATTTGTGAAGCCACAACACGCACAACCTTGAGGCGGATGGGCTACAACAGCAGAAGACCCCACCGGGTTCCACTCATCTCCACTACAAATAGGAAAAAGAGGCTACAATTTGCATGAGCTCACCAAAATTGGACTGTTGAAGACTGGGAAAATGTTGCCTGGTCTGATGAGTCTCGATTTCTGTTGAGACATTCAAATGGTAGAGTCCGAATTTGGCGTAAACAGAATGAGAACATGTATCCATTCTCTGATGCTACTTCCAGCAGGATAATGCACCATGTCACAAAGCTCGAATCATTTCAAATTGGTTTCTTGAACATGACAATGAGTTCACTGTACTAAAATGGCCCCCACAGTCACCAGATCTCAACCCAATAGAACATCTTTGGGATGTGGTGGAACGGGAGCTTCGTGCCCTGCATGTGCATCCCTCAAATCTCCATCAACTGCAAGATGCTATCCTATCAATATGGGCCAACATTTCTAAAGAATGCTATCAGCACCTTGTTGAATCAATGCCACGTAGAATTAAGGCAGTTTCGAAGGCAAAAGGGGGTCCAACACCGTATTAGTATGGTGTTCCTAATAATTCTTTAGGTGAGTGTATATATATATATAACTAACTACCTGTCACTAACTGCAAGTCTTTTTTCACAGAAAAAAATGTAAAAAAATAAAAATAAAAATGTGCAGATGTAAATGAGCACACTAGTTTTCGGTGGTCTGCAGCACGTACGCACACAGATCGTGCGTGCGTGCAAAAACTATAGTATAAAAATTCACTACAGTGGTTAAAAAGTCAACACTGGCTAAAAATTTTACTTATGTCTATATGTATAGAAATATAGAGCTTAATATATATTTATATAAACCCCTAACTACACTTTATTCTTTTTTAACCCCAACAAAAAAAATGGCAAAAAAAACACAGATGTGGAAAAAAAAAGCGCTGAAAATAATCCCCTGATGCTGATCAGGCAGGTATGTACTGAACTACACTTGGCGGTCACAGCTCGCATGCAGAAAAAGTTGTGCAGAGCTGGAAAAAAGAATAAAAAAACAAAAAAAGTGCACGGACCAAATGGCAGCGCTGGCAGGGGACGCCAAACACTGGTGTCCCCAGCCTGACCTAGGGGGGACAGTTGCTGACAAGTTCAGCACCGGTCACCCCTGTACAAACCCTGTTCCACCCCCCTGCAGCTTCCTAGATGAATAAAAAAATCATCCAGAGCTGCGAGTGGCCGGTCTGCAGAAATCGGCCAATCGCAGCGATCGATGCTGCAGGGGGGCGAAAAAACCTCTCTCTGCCCCTTGGGAAGATGGCTGCCTGCCATCCTGAGCATTCATCATCACCCGGTCACCGAGCGATTTAGCTCAGGAACCGGGTGAACACAGTGCCGTAGTTCTATGGCGCTGGTATTTTGAACCCGGTTCCTAGCACCAGTTACGGCGCTGGTATCCTACGGGTTAAGCCACTTTGTAACCAGTTTGGAAGTATGCTTCAGGTCACTGTCCATTTGAAAGACCCATTTCCGTCCAAGCTTTAACTTCCTGGCTGATGTCTGGAGATGTTGCTTCAGTATTTCCACATAATCTACTTTCCTCATGATGCCATCTATTTTGTGAAGTGCACCAGTCCCTCCTGCAGCAAAACAACCCCACAACTTGATGCTGCCATCCCCGTGTTTCACAGTTGGGATGGTTCTTAGGCTTCCAAGCTTCTCCCTTTTTCCTCCAAACGTAACAATGGTCATTATGGCCAAAAAGTTCAATTTTAGTTTCGTCAGACCACAGGACATGTCTCCAAAAATGTAGGTTTTTGTTTCTGTGTGCATTTGCAAACATTAATCTGGCTTTTTTATGTTTCTTTTGGAGTAATAGCTTCTTCCTGGCAGAGTGGCCTTTCAGCCCATGTTGATACAATACTCGTTTCACTGTGGATATGGACACAATCTTACCAGCTTCCACCGTCATCTTCACAAGGCATTTTGCTTTTGTTCTTGTCGGACCAAAGCACGTTCATCTCTGGGACACAGAACCCGTCTACTTCTTGAGCGGTATGATGGCTGGACATTCCCATCTTGGTTTCTACTTGCGAATAATTGTTTGTACAGATGATCGAGGCACCTTCAGGTATCTTGAAATTGCACCTAAGGTTGAGCCAGACTTGTGCAAGTCCACAATTCTCTTCCTGATATCTTGGATGATTTCTTTAGACTTTCCCATGATGCTACACAAAGAAACAGTGTGTTTCAGGTGTGCATTTAAATACATCCACAGGTGTGTCTCTAATTAACTCATATGTTGCCAACAAACCTAACAGAAGCTTCCAAACACATGACATCATCATATGGGCAGTCCAGAATTGTTTAAAAGAATAGTAATCATAGTGTATGTAAAGTTTTGACATTGCAGAAAGTAATTAAAATGCCTTAAAACATTTTCTCTCTCATTATTCTGGCATTTGGCAAATAATGATAATTATGGTAATCCTAATTGACCAAAAACAGGAAAGGTTTATTCTGATTTCATGTCAGATATTGATAAAAACATGCATACTGTATGTGTCTTTTTATATAGTGTATGTCAACTTCTGGTTTCAAATGTACATAGATGAGAGATAGATAGATAGATAGATAGATAGATAGATAGATAGATAGATAGATAGATAGATAGATAGATAGATAGAAGGATAGTTTTGTGGGAAAAGAACCCCCTCTGCTCTCTTTTGGTGCTCGGCACCAATTTAAACATCTGTTCTTTTTATGACTTGAAATAATGTTGGCGGTCCTACTCAGTGATTGACACTGATTGGCACCACCCACATGACTCCAAGGCATAAAAAGAGCAGAGGTTTAAAGGGGTTATCCCATAATTCATGTAAAAAATTGAAATCGGATATATGGTACATTAGAACCTCTTTCTAGAGCCCTGCACCTCAAATGGATCTAGAGAACACCCCATGCATTGCTCTGCTAGATTTACATCAAGCTGGAAGCTCAAAGGGTGTGTCCATTCTGCTGAAGCTCTCTCCCTATCACATCTCAGAAGTCAGTTGAAGGATGAAACTGAGCATGTGTGGCCTTCTCAGCCAGGTGGAGCTATACGGATACATTTTATTGAATAACTTAGTGGCAATGTTAAATTTCTAATTACATGTTATTACAAAAATTTTCAGATCCAGGGGCTGGTTGTAAAACTGCTGAATATTTTTTGCTGTACAATATCTTTAAATGAATAAATTGCAAGTTTTACTGAGTCGTTTTTCACAAAACGATATATCAATCTGCTCAGCTCCTCCTGCTCTATAACATACAGTCTGCAGACAGCATTGCATTTTCTCTGGGACAGGTTCTCTAAATATATTTGATCAAAGTTCTACTTATTCCTTCAAATTCTGTTGTAGAGAATATAACTGACATGTAACTGACATATAACTGACATATAAGACGAACCTTTAGCAAGCTGTACACATCCACGATGCTGGCGCCAGAGGGCCGTAGTATTCTTCCTTGCCGTAGAAAGGGGTGATCAGGGATAAAGCTGGGAAATCTACATGCATCTTCAGTTTCCCAGATTCCATAGTCAGACAACCAAACTTCCAAGTAGGAAAATAAGTCAAAAACCTATTTAAAAAATTGCTATGCGTTAAAGCAAAATGCTATGCATGTGTACAATGGTGTGGAGCCCTAATTATTATATTGACTGTGTAGAGCATATTTTCACTTATTGATAAGACAATGCAGAACTTTATTTTACTTATTGCCTACATGATTATTTTCTATGGGTGGCAGTTCAATATTTCCCTGGTTTGGTCCTTCTAGAAACTATTGGCATGTGATATAAGGAGAGTATAAAAATATGAACCCGCCCTCCTCAGTCCTTGTCATGGCTGTAGCTGCAGGCATTGACTTTATCACCACTTTCCTTCTCTCACAGCTGCCATGTTCTGACATTGTCTAGCATTAGAGAGCTTAATACTCATTTCTCCCATGTTCAGTCATCACCAAGTGCAGTAGGAATAAGTTATAAGAGAGTATTAAAGGGGTTTTCTTCCTTCAGAAAAAGGCAGTTATCATGTAGATAAAGTTAATGCAAGGCACATACTAATGTAATGCGATTGTCCATATAGCTTTCTTTGCTGTCTGGATTCATTTTCCATCACATTATACACTGCTTGTTTGTAGCAGTTATGACCCCCCTGCAATCCAGCACCAGTGGTCGTGCTTGCACACTAAAGGAAAAGGGGCTGGCTTCTCCGGTGGCCGGGACTTGGGTAGTAGACATAGGCTGGTGCTTTTTCCTATAGTGTTCAAGTGCTGCTGCCGGATTGTAGGTTGGTTGTAGCCATGGAAATGAGCAGTGTATAATGTGATTGAAAAATGAATCAATCCAGCAAAGGAGGCAATATGGACAGTGAAGTGAGACAATCCCTTTAAGCTCTCTATGGACATACTTAATAGGCAGTTGTGGGTAATGGGAAATGATGACATTTGTGGTGTACAGCTAATAGCTGGAGGGTACTGCTTGAGGAATGAGGAATTGTGTAACCAAACCCATGATGCACTTCTCCTTTCTCTGCCACAGCTCCAGCACTTCCTCTAACAACGCCCAGGTAGTTTATAGCTCCTCCCAACCAGCTGGTCACATAGACACTCCCCTATCACTGCCCCGCCCATGGACATAACATCACAGGAAATAAGAAAGAGCTTAATGGACATGGTCATGTGACCACAGCCCAGAATGGAAGGTAGGAGCAATAAAAGGTAAAAGAAATACAATACAAAATTGCAACTACCCTCATAAATGATTATTTATGTTGGATGTTATGCAAACTGGGAAATCCTTTTAAGGACTGTAATTTCTTATGAAACAAATTTAATAAAATATAATGACATTCAAGCAAATCCATTGGCTTAAATACATAACACCAGCACTGGATGGCCACAGCTATAGGATAGACTTCCCATGATGAATACTGCAAAAATCATACATTTTTATTAACGTTGGTCATCATCTCACACCACTCATCTCGAGAACCAATAGTGAGGAAAGGACCAACCTGTGTGCTTATTGACCCAAAGTTGGTTAAATTTATAAAAAGTTGTATTCTACCCAAAGCTTCACTTTCAGGGTGGAATCATACATCTAGTGTTTGTGATAGTTTTCAATGCAAGTTTTCGAGCCAAGGACAGGAATACATAAAAAAATAAAGAAAAATATATAGAAAAGTACATATGTAGCTGAGCTAAAATTGACTCTGATAACACATGACACAGTGTGTGTTATCTTGGTTATCTCGTGACAAAAGCCATTATAATCTTAGTTATCTTTCTCTGGCCTTTTTTTACTTAACGCATCAAGTTTAGTTTGTCTGCATCTGTATAATGTTTTGCTTCATATGTATAAAAATGCATGTTTGGTTCCAGACTGAAAAAGAAATCAAAATGATCTAATCTGTTTTCACTTTTAATTTTTAAGAAGCATAGTTATTCAGCACCCTCAGCCATGTGAAAATCTGTCCGTAGTAGATCAACGAAATGCTAAGGCCTCTTTCACATGGGCGTTGCGGGAAAAGGTACGGTTGCGTTGCGGGTACACCCAAGATTTTTCCACGCGAGTGCAAAACATTGTAATGCGTTTTGCACTCGCGAGAGAAAAATCGCGCATGTTTGGTACCCAAAGCCGAACTTCTTCACAGAAGTTCAGGCTTCGGATCGGTGTTCTGTAGATTGTATTATTTTCCCTTATAACATGGTTATAAGGAAAAATAATAGCATTCTGAATACAGAATGCTTAGTAAAACAGCGCTGGAGGGGTTAAAAAAATAAAAAATAAAAAATTAACTCACCTTAGTCCACTTGATCGCGTAGCCGGCATCTCCTTCTGTCTTCATCTTAGCTCTGTGGAGCAACAGGACCTGTGGTGACGTCACTCCGGTCATCACATGATCCATTACCATGGTAAAAGATCATGTGATGGATCATGTGATGACCGGAGTGACGTCACCACAGGTCCTGTTGCTCCACAGAGCTCAAATGAAGACAGAAGGAGATGCCGGCTATGCGATCAAGTGGACTAAGGTGAGTTAAATTATTTATTTATTTTTTTAACCCCTCCAGCGCTGTTTTACTATGCATTCTGTATTCAGAATGCTATTATTTTCCCTTATAACCATGTTATAAGGGAAAATAATAATGCTCGGGTCTCCATCCCAATCGTCTCCTAGCAACCGTGCGTGAAAATCTCACCTCATCCGCACTTGCTTGCGGATGCTTGCGATTTTCATGCAACCCCATTCATTTCTATGGGGCCTGCGTTACGTGAAAAACGCACAAAGAGGAGCATGCTGCGATTTTCACGCAACGCACAAGTGATGCGTGAAAATCACCGCTCATGTGAACAGCCCCATAGAAATGAATGGGTCGGTATTCAGTGCGGGTACAACTTTCAACCACGCATCGCATCCGCGCGGAATACTCGCCTGTGTGAAAGGGGCCTAAGAGTTCCTAGATTTTCGCAGGTTTGATTATAACCGCTAGACCTATTTAACGTATTTTTTTTCTTTTTCTTTAGATTTTTGCCAAAACAAAAATTTTGCAAAAGAAAATTATTTTTGAAATATTTTGACAAAAACCTACTGATTCAATAAAATAAAAAGCTTCCTGCAAACTCAGCTTTAAGGCTACATGCACATGACCGTATGTGTTTTGCGGTCCGCAAATTGCGGATCCGCAAAAAAAACTGGTGACATCCGTATGCCATACTTTTTTTTTTCTTTGCGGATCCATTGTAACAATGCCTAAAACGGACACGAAAAGGACATGTTCTATTTTTTTTGCGGGGCTACGGAATAGACATACTGATGCGGACAGCACATGGTGTGCTGTCCGCATTTTTTGCAGACCCATTGAAATGAATAGGTCCACATCCTATCCGCAAAAAAAATTTAACGGACACGGAAACAAACAACGTTCATGTGCATGTAGCCTTAGGCCTCATGCACATGAAAGTATTTTCTTTCCATGTCCATTTTTTTTTTGCGGACCGTATACGGAACCATTCATTTCAATGTGTCCGCAAAAAAACCTGGTTACTACGTGTGCATTCAGTTTCCGTATGTCCGTATTTCTGTTCGACAAAAAAATAGAACATGTCCTATTATTGTCCACATTATGGACAAGGATAGGACTGTTCTATTAGGAGCCAGCTGTTCTGTTCCACAAAATATGGAATGCACACTGAAGTCATCCGTAGTTTTGGGGGATCAGTTTTTTGCAGACCGCAAAATACATACGGTCGTGTGCATGAGGCCTTACTATGGAATTAAAACACTGAGAGACATTAGTTGGGAAAACTAATGCACAGGTTTTCTCATGAACTATTAAATCACTATTACTACTCACTTTGTCAGCAGTCAGCTCCTTCTCTGGTTTCATCAGTACCACGCTCTGATCTACCACCCGCAGACCACAGAGAGATCCAGGAGCAGCCTCAACCTGGAGAGACACATCTGATCCTGGAAGAAGTTCATCAGCAGTAAACCCACTTGATACCTGGAAAAAGTTTGATTATAATTATTTTTTTTCACAGCCTTAGACCATAATAAAATAAGGGCAGAGAAAATGGAATATATCCCATTTTTAGTTCTAGTTGGCTTTTGTAATTACTATTATACAGTAGCTTAGTTTTAGATTTGGTTTTTGGTACCTTGAGCGTATAGCTTTTTACTCCAAACTAAATCATCACTGGAACAGCATTTTGCTCAAGTTGAGATGACCTACATACTCAATCCTCACTAATTTAGACTTATCCATTGTCGTGCATCAACCTGACAAACCGATCTAGCAAGCACCAACATCAGTGAGCTAAATGAATTAACAGAAGATCTAATGTTTGCCATTTTTAGTTCTGACTGGCTTGGTTTTTGGTACCTGAAGTTTACAATTATTCACTCCAAACTAAATCACCACTGGGAAAGTGTTTTGCTAAAGTTGGGATGACCTACTGAATCTGCAATTATTTAGTCTTATCCATTGGCTTACATCAACCCAACATACAGAACTAGCAACCACCAACATAAATGAGTTAACAAGTTAGGACGGGATCACATCTGTGTTATGAATTCCGTTATTGCTTCCTGTTATAACATGGTTAGAATGGAAAATAACGGAATTCATAAGATGGAATTCAAAACAGAAACCTTTAGAAGCATTCCATTTTGATCTGTCACAATAGAGGTCTATGGGCAAGCATAACAGAACCGTCTGGGTTCCGTTATGCAGGACAGAAAATAAAGTCCTGTCAGCGGGACTTTCTTTTCCATCCTGCACAATGGAAACCAGACCTGCTACATCTGGATGCCAAAAGAAAGTCCTCTTGGCATAAATTTGGTTGAGTATGGGTCACCCTTTTTTTTAGCTGTATTAAAAAGCTGTTTAATCAAGAGTAGAGTTGAGCGGACACCTGGCTGTTCGGGTTCGGCAGGTTTGGCCGAACTTGAAAAAAAAGTTCGGGTTCGGGACCCGAACTTGACCCGAACTTGACCCCGAACCCGAACGCCATTGAAGTCAATGGGGACCCGAACTTTTGGGCACTAAAATGGCTCTAAAATAGTCCTGGAAAGGGCTAGAGGGCTGCAAAAGGCATCAAAATGTGCTTAAGAGCATGGCAACTGTTCTGCAAACAAATGTGGATAGGGGAATGACTTAAAATGACATAAAATACAGAAAAATTAAAAATAACAATCTGGATCTAGGAGTAGGAGGTTGAGGAGGCGGTGGATGGGTGGATGTGGCGGTGTAGGTTGACGTGACGGTGTAGGTGGTAAATATTGGGGCATATAACAAAACAAAACTAAGAATAAGTGCACTTGAGTACAAGAATGGATGGTTGAGGCTGGTATAAATGTCTATTCTGCACAAGGTACGGACAAGTCCTGTGGGATCCATGCCTGCTTCATTTTAATAAATGTAAGCTTGTCCACATTGGCTGCAGCCTGTGATAATGCTCTCTGCCGTGCTAAACACACGTTCACACTATACACTGGCTGCAGGGCAGGTCAGCACCTCCAAGGCTGACAAAGCTTTTCCACATTTTGGCCATGCTAACCCTACCTTCTCAGGTGCTGGTGGTGCCCCAGCTGCGTTGGCGACATCTTCCTCCTCCTCTGCCTTTGCCTTGTGCTTCCACTGTGCCCCCGCTGTCAGGTGGGAATGCTATCATCAGCATGCGCTTGTAGTCTCGCATCTTCCGATCAGTAACAGATGTTTTCACTAAATTTAGTTCCCTGTCAGCAATGCAGAGCAGGGGTTCATTTACGGCAAAAGGGGGTTCATGTCACCCAGCAATAGAACAGAGGATTTTGAGAGATTTAGGCCCCTGTCAGCAATGCAGAGCAGGGGTTCATTCACGGCAAAAGGGGGTTCATGTCACCCAGCAATACAACAGAGGATTTTGAGAGATTTAGGCCCCTGTCACCCAGGCACAGCAAGGGTTTGTATACGCCAAAAATGGAAAAATGTCAACCGACAATTGAAAATAAGAATTTTTTCAATTTAGGGCACTAAAATTGGCACTTTTTTAAAATTAAAGTGGCTCTAAAATAGTCCTTGAAAAGGCTAGAGGGATGTAAAAGGCAGTAAAATGTGCTTAAGAGCATGGCAACTGCTCTGCAAACAAATGTGGATAGGGAAATAACTTAAAATGAAATAAAATAACAAAAAATTCCAAATTATTAACCTGCAAATCAGAGAAGGAGGTGGATATGGAGTCGGAGGTTGGCTGTGATTGTGGTGTTGTATGTGGAGGCAGCAATGGAGGAGGAACAGGTAGCCAACAATGTTTTTTTTTAATTTTTTTATTAGGGTAGGTAGCCCCCAAATTATTGGGACAAATTAAAAAAAAGAAAACAAAGAATCATTGCACTTGACTTGAGTACAAGAATGTATGTTTGATGGTGGTATAAATATCTATACTGCACAAGGTACAGACAAGTCTTGTGGGATCCAAGCCTGGTTCATTTTAATGAACGTGAGCTTGTCCACGTTGGCTGTGGACAGGCAGCTGCGTCTGTCTGTAATGACGCCTCCTGCCGTGCTAAATACACGTTCAGAGAGTACACTGGCTGCAGGGCAGGCCAGCACCTCCAAGGCATACAGGGCAAGCTCTGGCCATTTGGACAATTTGGAGACCCAGAAGTTGAATGGGGCAGAACCATCAGTCAGTACGTGTAGGCGTGTGCACAGGTACTGTTCCACCATGTTGTTCAAATGCTGCATCCTGCTAACACGCTCCATATCAGCAGTTGGGGCCGGTTGTTGCGGCGAGGTGACAAAGCTTTTCCACATGTCAGCCATGCTAACCCTGCCTTCTGAGGTGCTGGCGCTGACAAAGCTGCCTTGGCGACCTCTTCCTCCTCCCCTGTCTTCGCCTTGTGCTTCCACTTGTCCCCCGGCGTCAGTCGGGAATGCTCTCAGGAGCGCATCTACCAGGGTGCGCCTATAGTCACGCATCTTGCGATCACGCTGCAGTGAGGGAATTAAGGGCGGCACATTGTCTTTGTAACGAGAATCAGCAGGGTGGCCACCCAGTAGTCAGCACACGTTAAAATTTGGGCAACTCTGCAGTCGTTGCGCAGGCACTGCAGTATGTAGTCGCTCATGTGTGCCAGGCTGCCCAGAGGTAAGGACAAGCTGTCCTCTGTGGGAGGCGTATCGTCTGCGTCCTCCGTATACCCCCAGCCACGCATCAGTGATGGGCCCGAGCGGTGTTGGATACCACCCCGCTGTGAACATGCTTCATCCCCATCCTCCTCCTCGTCCTCCAGTAGTGGGCCCTGGCTGGCCAAGTTTGTATCTGGCCTCTGCTGTTGCAAAAATCCTCTTTCTGAGCCACTTCTAAAAGACTGGCCTGAAAGTGTTAGAGATGACCCCTCTTCCTCCTCCTCGTCCTGGGCCACCTCCTCTTCCATCATCGCCCTAAATGTTTTCTCAAGGAGACATAGAAGTGGTATTGTAAGGCTGATAACGGCGTCATCGCCACTGGCCATGTTGGTGGAGTACTCGAAACAGCGCAACAGGGCACACAGGTCTCGCATGGAGGCCCAGTCATTGGTGGTGAAGTGGTGCTGTGGCCTGCTGCTGCTCGCACAGTCTCTCCAGCATGTGCAAGGTGGAGTTCCACCTGGTGGGCATGTCGCATATGAGGCGGTGAGCAGGAAGGCCGAAGTTACGCTGTAGAGCAGACAGCCAAGCGGCGGCAGGATGAGAACGCTGGAAGCGCGCACAGATGGCCCGCACTTTACGCAGCAGCTCTGACATGTCGGGGTAGTTGTGAATGAATTTCTGCACCACCAAATTCAGCACATGCGACAGGCAAGGGATGTGCGTCAAACCGGCTAGTCCCAGAGCTGCAACGAGATTTCGCCCATTATCGCACACCACCAGGCCGGGCTTGAGGCTCACTGGCAGCAAACACTCGTCGGTCTGTTGTTCTATACCCCGCCACAACTCCTGCGCGGTGTGGGGCCTGTCCCCCAAACACATCAGTTTCAGAACGGCCTGCTGACGTTTACCTCTGGCTGTGCTGAAGTTGGTGGTGAAGGTCTGTCGCTGACCGGATGAGGAGGTGGTAGAAGAGGAGGAGGAAGCCGAGTAGGAAGAGGAGGCAACAGGAGGCAAAGAATGATGCCCTGCGATCCTTGGCAGCGGAAGGACGTGCGCCAAACAGCTCTCCACCTGGGGCCCAGCCGCCACAACATTTACCCAATGTGCAGTTAGGGAGATATAGCGTCCCTGGCCATGCTTACTGGTCCACGTATATGTGGTTAGGTGGACCTTGCCACAGATGGCGTTGCGCAGTGCACACTTGATTTTATCCGATACTTGGTTGTGCAGGGAGGGCACGGCTCTCCTGGAGAAGTAGTGGCGGCTGGGAACGACATACTGTGGGACAGCAAGCGACATGAGCTGTTTGAAGCTGTCCGTCTCCACCAGCCTGAATGACAGCATTTCAAAGGCCAGTAGTTTAGAAATGCTGGCATTCAGGGCCAGGGATCAAGGGTGGCTAGGTGGGAATTTACGCCTTCTCTCAAAGGTTTGTGATACTTGGTGACGGAGGTGGTGTTGTTGGTGGCACATCCTCTGTTTGCTGGGCGGCAGGTGCCAACGTTCCTCCAGAGGCGGAGGAAGAGGCCGGGGCAGCAGCAGAAGAGGGAGCAGGAGGGGCCTATGCCCTTTCTTGGTTTTGAAGGTGCTTACTCCACTGCAGCCCATGTCTCACATGTAGATGCCTGGTCATGCAGGTTGTGCTAAGGTTTAGAACGTTAATGCCTCACTTCAGGCTCTGATGGCACAGCGTGCAAACCACTCGGGTCTTGTCGTCAGCACATTGTGTGAAGAAGTGCCATGCCAGGGAACTCCTTGATGCTGCCTTTGGTGTGCTCGGTCCCTGGTGGCGGTGGCCAGTAGCGGGCGAACTGTTTCGGCGACGGCTGCTCTGCTTTTGCACCCTGCTTCTGCTTTTGCTACGCTGTTGGCTAAGTCTCACCACTGCCTCTTCCTCCGAACTCTAAAAAGCCAGTGGCACGACTTTCATTCCATGTGGGGTCTAGGACCTCATCATCCCCTGCATCCTCTTCCACCCAGTCTTCCTCCCTGACTTCCTTTTCGGTCTGCACACTGCAGAAAGACGACGCAGTTGGCACCTGTGTTTCGTCATCATCAGAGACGTGCTGAGGTGGTATTCCCATGTCCTCATCAGGAAACATAAGTGGTTGTGCGTCAGTGCATTCTATGTCTTCCACCACTGGGGAAGGGCTAGGTGGATGCCCTTGGGAAACCCTGCCAGCAGAGTCTTCAAACAGCATAAGAGACTGCTGCATGACTTGAGGCTCAGACAGGTTCCCCGATATGCACGGGGGTGATGTGACAGACTGATGGGCATGGGTTTCAGGCGCCACCTGTGCGCTTTCTGCAGAAGACTGGGTGGGAGATAATGTGAACGTGCTGGATCCACTGTCGGCCACCCAATTCACTAGCGCCTGTACTTGCTCAGGCCTTACCATCCTTAGAACGGCATTAGACCCGACCAAATATCGCTGTAGATTCTCGCAGCTACTGGGACCTGAGGTAGTAGGTTCAGTAGGACGTGTAGCTGTGGCAGAATGGCCACGTCCTCTCCCTGCACCAGAGGCTCCAACACCACCACCGCGACCATGACTGTGTCCCTTATTAGATGTTTGCCTCATAGTTAGCGTTCACAAAGCAAAGTAAAAATTGGGTAAGTATGTTAAAAATAATTAACCGCCAATATAAACCCTGATGTAGGGTATTGCACTAGAATTTTTTTTTAACTCTATATGCCAGCGATATTTGTGGCCTAAATGTGACTGTATTCGATGTACGTTAAATCCAAAATGATCAGTATATGAACACACGGTTTATTTCAACCGCAGTAAACGAATGGCCGTATTTGTGGCCTAAATGTGACTCTATTCTATGTACGTTAAATTAAAAATGAACGGTATATAAACACACGGTTTATTTCAACCCCAGTAAACGAATGGCCGTATTTGTGGCCAAAATGTGACTGTATTCTATGTACGCTAAATTTTAAATGAGCAGTATATGAGCACACGGTTTATTTCAACCGCAGTAAACGAATGGCCGTATTTGTGGCCAAAATGTGACTGTCATCTATGCACGTGTAATCAAAGATGACCAGTATATGAACACATGGTTTATTTCAACCACAGTAAACGAATGGCCGTATTTGTGGCCAAAATGTGACTGTATTCTATGTACGCTAAATTTGAAATGAGCAGTATATGAACACACAGTTTATTTCAACCGCAGTAAATGAATGGCCGTATTTGTGGCCTAAATGTGACTGTATTCTATGTACGTTAAATTTAAAATGAGCAGTATATGAGCACACGGTTTATTTCAACCGCAGTAAACGAATGGCCGTATTTGTGGCCAAAATGTGACTGTATTCTATGTACGTTAAATCCAAAATGAGCAGTATATGAACACACGGTTTATTTTAACCACAGTAAACGAATGGCCGTATTTGTGGCCAAAATGTGACTGTCACCTATGCACGTGTAATCAAAGATGACCAGTATATGAACACATGGTTTATTTCAACCGCAGTAAACAAATGGCCGTATTTGCGGCCAAAATGTGACTGTATTCTATGTACGTTAAATCCAAAATGAGCAGTATATGAACACACGGTT
Source organism: Bufo bufo (assembly GCF_905171765.1). Classification (NCBI taxonomy): domain Eukaryota; kingdom Metazoa; phylum Chordata; class Amphibia; order Anura; family Bufonidae; genus Bufo; species Bufo bufo. The sequence goes on from NC_053394.1 coordinate 52,951,218, forward strand.
TATTTCAACCGCAGTAAACGAATGGCCGTATTTGTGGCCAAAATGTGACTGTCACCTATGCATGTGTAATCAAAGATGACCATTATATGAACACACGGTTTATTTCAACCGCAGTAAACGAATGGCTGTATTTGTGGCCTAAATGTGACTGTATTCTATGTACGTTAAATTCAAAATGAGCAGTATATGAACACACAGTTTATTTCAACCGCAGTAAACAAATGACCGTATTTGTGGCCTAAATGTGACTGTCACCTATGCATGTGTAATCAAAGATGACCAGTAAATGAACACACGGTTTATTTCAACCGCAGTAAACAAATGGCCGTATTTGCGGCCAAAATGTGACTGTATTCTATGTACGTTAAATCCAAAATGAGCAGTATATGAACACACGGTTTATTTCAACCACAGTAAACGAATGGCCATATTTGTGGCCAAAATGTGACTGTCACCTATGCATGTGTAATCAAAGATGACCAGTATATGAACACACAGTTTATTTCAACCGCAGTAAACGAATGGCTGTATTTGTGGCCTTAATGTGATTGTATTCTTTGTACGTTAAATTCAAAATTAGCAGTATATGAACACACGGTTTTATTTCAACCGCAGTAAACGAATGGCCATATTTGTGGCCTAAATGTCACTGTCACGTATGCATGTGTAATCAAAGATGACCAGTATATGAACACACGGTTTATTTCAACCACAGTAAACGAATGGCCGTATTTGTGGCCTAAATGTGACTGTATTCTATGTACGTTAAATTCAAAATGAGCAGTATATGAACACACAGTTTATTTCAACCGCAGTAAACAAATGACCGTATTTGTGGCCTAAATGTGACTGTCACCTATGCATGTGTAATCAAAGATGACCAGTAAATGAACACACGGTTTATTTCAACTGCAGTAAACAAATGGCCGTATTTGCGGCCAAAATGTGACTGTATTCTATGTACGTTAAATCCAAAATGAGCAGTATATGAACACACGGTTTATTTTAACCACAGTAAACGAATGGCCGTATTTGTGGCCAAAATGTGACTGTCACCTATGCACGTGTAATCAAAGATGACCAGTATATGAACACATGGTTTATTTCAACCGCAGTAAACAAATGGCCGTATTTGCGACCAAAATGTGACTGTATTCTATGTACCTTAAATCCAAAATGAGCAGTATATGAACACACGGTTTATTTCAACCGCAGTAAACGAATGGCCGTATTTGTGGCCAAAATGTGACTGTCACCTATGCATGTGTAATCAAAGATGACCATTATATGAACACACGGTTTATTTCAACCGCAGTAAACGAATGGCTGTATTTGTGGCCTTAATGTGATTGTATTCTTTGTACGTTAAATTCAAAATTAGCAGTATATGAACACACGGTTTTATTTCAACCGCAGTAAACGAATGGCCATATTTGTGGCCTAAATGTCACTGTCACGTATGCATGTGTAATCAAAGATGACCAGTATATGAACACACAGTTTATTTCAACCACAGTAAACGAATGGCCGTATTTGTGGCCTAAATGTGACTGTATTCTATGTACGTTAAATTCAAAATGAGCAGTATATGAACACACAGTTTATTTCAACCGCAGTAAACAAATGACCGCATTTGTGGCCTAAATGTGACTATCACCTATGCATGTGTAATCAAAGATGACCAGTAAATGAACACACGGTTTATTTCAACCGCAGTAAACGAATGGCCGTATTTGTGGCCTAAATGTGACTGTCACCTATGCAAGTGTAATCAAAGATGACCAGTATATGAAAAAAAGATTTTTTTTAAACGCAGTAACCTAATGGCCGTATTTGTGGCCTAAATGTGACAGTCACTTATGCACGTGTAATCAAAGATGACCAGTATATGAAAAAAATATTTTTTTAAGCACAGTCAGCAAAAAAGCTGTATTTCTGGACTAGCAGACATGTAGGTATATAGTGCTGCACCAGCATGTCTGCATAAAATGGCTGCCGATTAGGTATTCATAGTGACAAACTGAAGTAAAAACAAAATGCGTTTTCAACAGAAGTTGGCTCAGGGCAGGCTTAAAAAAAACTGTGCACTGCACCCACAAAACACATTGGATTGAGATCGCTGAGTTATAAGGCAGTTCTTCTTAGTATTTATCCTTGATCTGTCCCTGACAGAAGCAGCATCCTCTCCCTACACTAAGAATAGCAGAGTGACGTGCAGCGCTACGTGACTCAGCCTTATATAGAGGCTGGGTCACATGCTGCAGTTGGCCAATAGTAGGCATGGCTGTGATGGCTTCTAAGGGTACACAGTTAAACGCTTGTTGATTGGCTGCTTTGCAGCCTTTCAAAAAGCGCCATAAAAATTGCCGAACACCGAACACAAACCCTTTACAGTTCGGGTTCGCTCAACTCTAATCAAGAGGCATCCTGCATTAAAATGTATATTACACAGTGTTTATCTGTGGAACATGCGAGCCTATGGGAAATGTATAATATGGAACTGCATGATATACAGTTACATGGCGGCCTTATGTTTGGCACACAGGTTGGAAATTTTTTTACACAAAATGGTAAATGTAAAGTATAACGTAAAAAGAGCCTGTACTGAATGGCATAGTCTACTATTGCACTAATCAATACAGAGGCATTCAGAAATAAATGTATATCACTCAGTATTAACATGAGCACCTATTGGTGACAAATGTAATGTATCATAGCAAAAAATTGCATACAGACAAAGTACACCTCAAGAAAAACATGGAAAGGGTATGATACAGTAAGCCCTAAAAAAATAGTAAATAAAAGTTAAAACAAATGCACCAAAATGTATGGAAATACAGCTAATTTTGTTTCCAGGAAGAAAATAAACAGCCAAAACTATAAAACAGAAATGTTAATGTTGTTGATTAGATCAGATCTCAATCTACTTAGCGTATGACTCCATGGTGAGGCTGGCCACATCCAGCCAAGTCACAACCACTAGAGATGAGTAAAGATTTGAAAAATTTTATCTGGTAGCTTTGCGGAAGTTCGCCAAGAATCGCTATAAATCAGGTATACCCAGGCCACTCTGCCTTACAGTATGGCCACACAGAGCGGCAGTGCTGAACTGCGTGGCCAATTAGACCAGCAGCTGCCTTTTATGTAATACTAAAGACTGCACTGTATAGTCGGTCTTCATTGTTAATAGCCACACTCCACCTTTAATGCACCTTTAAACAGGATCTGTACCCACTTATCCAAACCCAGCCCTCTCCTGCCCTACAGATAGGAGCCCTTCTTCTTCCATCTGCTTTTCCTCCTTTCCCACATCATCTAATATCAATGAGAATATGTCATCAGGAACATCTAGCTCCTCCTCTCTCTGCATATTGCTGACTTTTCTGGGATATGTAGACTTTGGAGGATGATTTGGAAGACAGAAAGCCATCAAAAGATGAGGTATTGGTATTAAATTACATATCTTAGTTTACAGCTGGTGTAGGAATAAGTAAATACAGGAATAAATAAATAAAACTGACGCAGAATAATTCTCCCTGCACTCTACCTGCAGTCTCCCTGCACTCTCCCTTCTCCAATATTCTTCTATTAAAAGTCTTCAGCAACACTGTCCTTAGCGCATAAGCGCTTGTCATGTCTCTCCCTATGCTCAGCTCACAGGACAATGACGGGATGAGTGTTGGCTATCTGCAGAATTGCTGGCTGTGCAGCATTATGGATTTGTTTCCGAGCTTGTCTCCTCTACACTTAACTCACAGTACAGACTATAACCTGTCAGAGGGTAATATAAATCGTGATGGTCTAGTGAAGTTAAGTATAGTCACAGATAACCATCCTTTAAAACTTAGCCTTTATTCATATGTCAAAATAAAAAAAATAGGCAAAATTATCTAACATAACACAAAACAAAAAAAATCCAATTTTGAAAGAGTCAATCCTCACAGTAGTGGGCGACAAAATGGCAGGGTCTCGTATGGTAAACGATGCTTGGGGGACTGTCCCTAAAGATGACCCTATCTTCATTCTGCCCTGCCTAGGATGGAATGGCCGCCCCGGAAGGGGCGATCCCGTGTCAGGAACCTCCTGGACGCCCTAGGATGGCCCTGATCGAGAAGTGTAGAACAAGCTATAGTTGACTCGTCTAGACTTTACCATGTAAAAATAAACGTACCAAAAATAATAAACAGTAACACAAATGGAAAAGATAGGTGCATATCAACTCCCATCAACAAGGGATGAGTCACGCGGTAGCTTAAAGAATACCACAGTTGTTTAGTGGTAATATTATATCTTTAGGGACAGTCCCCCAAGCATCGTTTTCCCACACGAGACCCTGCCATTTTGTCACCCACTACTGTGAGGATTGACTCAATTTTTTATTGTTTTGTGTTATGTTAGATAATTTTCCCTATTTGAGGTATTTTATGTTATTTTTCTTTTATTTAGACATATGAATAAAGGCGATTTTCGAGTAAAAAAAAAGAATGTAGAATATAACAAATATTCGAAGAATATTCTACAAAATATCAGCGAAATATCACAAATTTGAATATGACCCCTGCTGCTCATCACCATTGATGGTCAGTTCGCAGTGTTCGCCAGCGAACACATGCGGGCTGCATTTGGCTCACCCGTCCGGCGATGCACAGGTAAGCTTTTACCTGTGTCTGTGCAGGGAGCCGGTCTGAAATCAAATGCGGTCACCGGGAGCAGGCAGTTCCGAGAACAGCCGCTGGGGGCCTTCATCGGGCTGTTCTCGGAACTGCCTGCTCCCGGTGACCGCATTTGATTTCAGACCGCCTCCCGGCAAAGGCACAGGTAAGCGCTTACCTGTGCATTGCCGGATGGGTGAGTCAAGATGGCAGCCCGCATGTGTTCGCTGGTAAACACTGCGAACTGACCATCACTGCTCATCACTAATGTCCACAAGGGTTTGTGGTAGAATGATATGGCAATTTGATACTCTGCGGCTAGGCACCCCAGGGGGTTGAAACTTTATGTGGATTACTGATGATCACTATTGAGCATGATATATCTTGGACAGGTGAGGTCTGTAGACAAAAGGGGAAATGTCTGTTGTCAACAAGTTAAGGTGGTAATGAACACTCTTTATCCGTAATACAGTGGACCTCCAAATGTCTTTGATTTTTAGGGGGCATGCGAGGATTTTTTTTCCTCATCTCTTTCAGGGAACCACTAAGGGGGGAAATTATGGTATGGTCTATTACTTTTTTTTTAGAACCCATTTTATTGAAGAACATAAAGCAATTCACATATTTGTATAAGAGCTATCATGGTTTCAAAACATCTTCAAACATCTGCCCATAAGTACGGATGTAGTAGAGTGAACACTCATGCTTTATGAGACATGTTATCTAAACTAAATGCTTTAAGCCATCACCTTCAATTGTTTTTCAATGGCTTTTGTCTCAAGATAACGTGATGAGTTAAGAAATTTGAGTTAAGAGCTTGAGTGCTAACGCTGCTACATCTGTAAGATATACATGTTATATGAAGTAGGTCCTTAAATATAATTGTCATTTTTTGAGTTAACTTTTCCATTCACTTACCTTATTTTTAAAACATTTCTGTGCGTTGAACTTTTCAGTGTCTGCTAATATTTCTCCATTAGGTAGAAAAATGTAGACAAGGACATGAATAGTTGTTGATGTGTCTCCGCTTAATTTGAGATTTAAAGTGGCTTTTCCATGTATCTCTAGGACACACAAAACATTTGTGGTTGTAGAACATTATGATTGCATTTCAATGTAAAAATCTTTAATATTTTTGGATTCAAATTTAACATTGCTATCCACTAATTAAACCAGATTACAGAAAATCTACAGCATGTAGGTCAGGGAAGAATTAATTCCTGAACACAGCTTCTCAACCTTTATATATTAGGGTCTCATCCTCCAAACCATGATGATGCCAACCTGAGCCTCCATTGAAGTTCATGTCAAAATTCCAATTTCATCTCCATTTAACTTGTATTTGTCTCTAAATTCCCAAATAACTTTAAAATAGAAACCAGAGGAGTCAATTACATTGCCAAACCAAACGATTGTTGCAGCCAGGGAAAGCTCTCTCCAAAAATCAGAAAAGCAATGTTGTAAATAGAGATGAGCGAATTTTTCAAAAGTTCGATTTGGGCCGTTCGCCACATAAAAAAAAAAAATCGGTTCGATCCGAATTTATTCACCGTAAATCTTGTGTAAAAACGGCTATTTCCTGGCTGCAGAGAGCCTTTAAAATGGCGTAGAACACTGTGCCTTGCAGTAACATGCATAGGGAGTCTGCTGTGGTAGTGTCATTATACTGTGAAGACAGTATGACATGCAGATGACAGGCGTTCAGCTTCTGCGCTGTTGGATGAGTGCACGCATACTGTTGTCTCTTGCCAATCGCTTCAGTGATCGATTGCTGATGGAATGAGTGACAAGGAGTAGGAGGACGAGGAGCAGGAGCATCAGGACCGGTAGATGATAGGAAGGACAGACAGCTCCCTTCGGCTGAGGTGGTGGAGCCTTGACTGCCTGAAATGTGACTGTGTGCCACTGGGTGATGCAGAGGTTGCTGCGGCAGACTGGACCACCACATCAGAGCCATGGTTCTCCCAGGACACTGTATGGTGAGGCTGCATATGTTGACGCATGGCCGTGGTGCCAACATTGGCACTAGAGATAAGCAAATCGAATCCCACAAAGCGGAATTCGATTCGCCTAGAAGCTGAATTTCCTCGTGCTTCTTGTCAACGAATCGATTTAACCTGAAATAGTATAAATACAAAAAAATTTTAACTTACCTCCTCCATTTGCTCGCAACGGGCCGTCAGCCTCCATCTTGCTTGAAGATCTCGGCGTGATGACGTAATCTCTCGCTGCACGGGATTTTGGCCGAGATCTTCAAACAAGATGGAGGCGGCCGGCCCGTCGCGGGCAAATGGAGGCGGTAAGTTTGATTTTGTAAGTTTGAATTATTGTTAATTTTACACTCAGATGCCGCGATCATGTATGAACGCGATATCTGAGGATTACAATGATGGGGGTGCTATTGCAGTTCCCTGTCATTGCTTACGAAAAAATGTGCTTCGTGATGAAGTAATTCGTCACAAAGCGATTTTTTTTTTGTAAACTTCAGTAAAGCAGCCGAATCGAAATTTCAAAAAATTCGCTCATCTCTAATTGGCACCCTGGCCACGCTTCACCTTCTGCCCACAGATTCTACATATGGCCATGTTCATCTCCTCCGGCGGCATAACAAAAAACTGCCACACCGCCGCATAGGTGATTTTACCCCCAGCACTATGCACTGACTGACTGCTACCACCTCTGCCGCCGTGAACCCGTGCACCACTACTTCCTGGGTAGGTAGGCTCCTGCGAAGCAGGTGGTCTACCCCAGGGATGTTTGGCTACCGACCTCCAACTGCTGCCACCCTGCTGACTCCTGGCCACTCTAGCGACTTGCTGGCTCTGCTGCTGCCTGACGGACAAGCTGCCACCCTCTTCTCCCGATGATGAAGCCCCTTCGTCAGAGGGGGTGAAAACGTGACGACATAGGTTTGCTACGTCGCTCCTCCCTCCGACCGTTTTATCCCGCTGCACTATGCAAAACACGAGCCTCTCTATCGGAACCGTGGGACGCCCCCACCTTTGAGCCCTTTGTATTCTGCTGGACAGGACTCTCAGCGGATCCCCTGCATTTGTCCGCCTTGTCTGGCGGTGTATGCTTGCGGCCTGGCTCGCCCTCCTTCTGATATTTCGGTCTCGGCTGGGACCTGGTTACAGGTTTGAAGTTTGAAGTATCCTTTGCCTCCATGTTTGACCCCTCCTCCCCCATGCCCTGTTTAATCATTTTCTCGATCTCCCGCTTCGTCTATTCATCTATAGGGAATATGGGACAGAAGGTTAAAATTTCTCAACTTTATAAAGTGTTGCTTAAAAGTGTTGATTTAATAATACACGTTCTCCTAGACAAAAGGCTTGGCAAATTGATTGTCCGTGAATTTCCCTTGAAGATTGGGATAATATATCGGCAAATTTAAGTTTCGTTTCTTATCATTTTAATCACGTTTTGGATCAATTTAATCTATGTCACATCTTTATGACTTAATAAATGTGGTTTAACGGATATTACTAATTGTCCACGGTGTGATTTATCTGGGGTGGATCACTTGCATATGTTTTGGTCATGTTTAGAGTTGAAACAATATTGGGGGGCAATTTAAAATGGTATTATCCGGGAATTGAAATTGAGATACTGTTTACGGTGGAATGTATGGTACTGAATAACCTGACCAAGGTAGAATGTCCAAAATATAAAAGGATTCTTTTGGCGAGACTTGATTGCTAGGGTTTGGTTTTCTCGAAATACTCCAAGTATTACTTCATGGGTTAGCCTGGTTAATAAGATTAGGAGATATGAAAACCTTCTATATAAGCTAAGAAATACTGAGGAAAAATGGACTAAAATTTGGGGAGAATGAAAGTAGGTTTTCCTGCCTACACTCCCTCATTATCCCTCCCTTTTTCTCTTAAAAGTTGTGGGGGCGGGAGGGAGACGCATAACAAGGCAGCGGGTTGGTTGGGTATGAACAGGGGGGTAGGGTTTATTAGGGGGAAAAGATTATAATAATGTTTTGTTTTTGGTGAATTGTATTGTTTGAATTTCTAATAAATAAAAAAAAAGATGAGTAGCATATCACATACTGAGAGTTAAATGAGCAGGATTCCTCAGCATTGCAGAGTATTTTAGGAGAGGAGTGTGCTGATCTTCTTTAACCCATTAAGGCCCTATTTCACCTTAAAGACCCGGCCATTTTTTGCAAATCTGACCAGTGTCAATTTAAGTGGTGATAACTTTAAAACGCTTTGACTTATCCAGGCCATTCTGAGATTGTTTTTTCGTCAAATATTGTACTACAGTAGGTATTTTCGATATTGTATTTCTATCGCGAGCCCATCACGCTGGTGCTCGGCGCTGCAGCTTGTACTTGTCGCGCTGCCTGTCCCCGAGACCATCCGCAATGGGCTTGCGATGCATTCTCAAACTGTTGTTGCTACATGTAACCACGGGGTGGCGCTGGACAAAAACCATTGTGCGCATGTCGGCTTTTGTTCAGTCCTCCTCTGAGACCCCGGTTCGATCCCAGCCAAATCAGCCTGAGCGGGACATACATACTGATGTATTATTGCATTATGCATTATGATGGCAGTGTCTGAGGGATACTACAGGACTCACTATTATGGAAAAAATCTTTGCAAAATCACTGGAAATCTCCTCTGCTTGCGCAAATGTGCCGAGGGACTCTTCCTGGTATTTTGGGGGGGGGGGGGTGGTGGAGTCATTTGGTACATCTTCTCTCACATTATGATGGCAGTGTCTGAGGGATGGGTGCAGTCAGTACAGGGACAACTACTGTTCAATTCCGCTTTACCTGATACAGTGGCACCAATCAGTTGCAGTAATACTACAGGACTAAACTGTGATCGATTGGTGAAAATCAAATTTACTGCTTTACATATACTGTATGCCCTTCTTTAAGTAAATCTGCTGGTGGTCCAGCGGCAGCGTGTCAGCCTTGTAACACCTAGTGTCTAGGGTTCGATTCCCCTCTTAACTTTTTTTTTTTTTTTGTGTGTCTTTACTTAATAGAGTTCACTCCTGTATATTCGAGTACAGTCTGTACAGTACCTATACTCCTGCAGCCCTCACTATTATGGAAAAAATCTTCAGAGGCTGGGAGCGCGGGATTGAAGAGAAGGTGCTGGCAAGAGTCAGGACCTGTAGCCAGAGCTCATTGTCTCAGTGTCTGCAAGTGAGGAATCACGTAGCTCATTTGCTCCGTCTTAGATATGTGAAGTGGACTGCTTAATGCTTTGGGGGAGGGGGGGGGGGGTTAAATAATTTACAATGCAAATTGTAATATAGCACATGGAGCCTGGAGGGGGTTAATGTACTCACCTAAGTATTATCACACAGTGCATGCTGCAGACATGCGTCTAGCACGCAGAGCTGTCTTTTACTGGCTTGGGGATGTTTAAAGTGTTGCATGCATCCCAATGCTGGCATCCCGTTTATTTCTACTGAGACACACAGCCGCTATATCCCAATATGTCATGCGTGCGGGTCCCAGAATGCATGCAGGGTGCGTTCAGGGACCTGCACCAGCATGTCATATTGGGATAAAGTGGTTGTGTGTCTCAGTAGGAATAAATATGATACCAGCATTGTATAATAATAGTATAATTTTGTATTCTCCCAAAAAAAGCCAATAAAATCTACATTTCAAAGATACCTGTACCTTTGAGTATTTGTGTGTGTTTTTTTTTATTTATGTTTAATGTGTACAGTTTTATTTTGTATTCTCCACAAAAATCTAATAAAAGCTACATTTCTCCACAAAAAGCTAATAACATACAGTATTGTAATGTTGAATTACAATAGAATGATACTTGTGCTGTAGGCATACTCTGCCAGTTGGGGTTTGGAGCTAGTTTACAGGCACCCCCCATGGTGCCAATTCTCCTCCCTCCTTGGCTCTCAGGTTGCAATGTGAATAGAGTGGGGGGAGGGGAACTGTAATTTAAGCTTGCTGATGGAGCCAGAGCTGTGAGAAAAAGGAAAACAAATTCTGTTACAGTACTGTAGGCAGGCCACAACTGTAGCACTGAAAGGTGTCCCTCTCACCCATCTCACTGCACCTCTGACACCACCAATGTATCAAAGTCCAGTGCCCTTCACATCTGGCACACCCTTGGATTCTATGGCCACCCCAGCCAGAAGCAATCAAAGTCCAGTGCCCTTCACATACGGCACACCCTTGGATTCTATGGCCACCCCAGCCAGAAGCAATCAAAGTCCAGTGCCCTTCACATCTGGCACACCCTTGGATTCTATGGCCACCCCAGCCAGAAGCAATCAAAGTCCAATGCCCTTCACATCTGGCACACCCTTGGATTCTATGGCCACCCCAGCCAGAAGCTATCCAAGGCCAGTGTCCTTGACATACCCAACGACAAGCGCTATAGGCAGCAGGGTATCGTCGGTGGCAAGGAGTAGAAAGACAATGTCTCCATTGCCAGACTATGCCCTCCCAGTCATAACCGAAGAGGATACAGCCCTTATAGTGCTGCATTCTCTCAACAAACCGGGGAATATGGCCCGGCTTGTTTTGAAACATTTAATCTCATGGGAGCAATACCAGCAATGGACCAAGAGGGTTAATTTTGATGGGGATAATCACAAACCGGGAATCCCTGCAAATTTGAAAGCAACCATTCTTGACTTTGTCCACCAAAGATTCCTAGGGGACAATGTTCAAGCTTGTAGGGACAAAGGTAATGAATTCCTACGGATGTCTCGAGAATGCCCTTGGAAAAAGTTGCAATTAAGAGTTACAATGTTAAATAATACAGTAGCATGTAATGTACAGTAGTTAATGTGCTGTGAACACTGCAGAAATAAACTATACATTATATGTGAAAAAAAACTAGTGCCTTTTGTGTTTGTTTGAACTTCAGTAAAGTAGAATATTGTGCACTGATCTGTACTGTACAGTACTGTACCATTTTTCTCTGCTGTTGGATGGTGTGGGTGAGAGGGACACCTTTCAGTGCTACAGTTGTGGCCTGCCTACAGTACTGTAACAGAATTTGTTTTCCTTTTTCTCACAGCTCTGGCTCCATCAGCAAGCTTAAATTACAGTTCCCCTCCCCCCACTCTATTCACATTGCAACCTTGAGAGCCAAGGAGGGAGGAGAATTGGCACCATGGGGGGTGCCTGTAAACTAGCTCCAAACCCCAACTGGCAGAGTATGCCTACAGCACAAGTATCATTCTATTGTAATTCAACATTACAATACTGTATGTTATTAGCTTTTTGTGGAGAAATGTAGCTTTTATTAGATTTTTGTGGAGAATACAAAATAAAACTGTACACATTAAACATAAATAAAAAAAAACACACACAAATACTCAAAGGTACAGGTATCTTTAAAATGTAGCTTTTATTGGCTTTTTTTGGGAGAATACAAAATTATACTATTATACAATGCTGGTATCATATTTATTGCTACTGAGACACACAACCACTTTATCCCAATATGACATGCTGGTGCAGGTCCCTGAACGCACCCTGCATGCATTCTGGGACCCGCACGCATGACATATTGGGATATAGCGGCTGTGTGTCTCAGTAGAAATAAATGGGATGCCAGCATTGGGATGCATGCAACACTTTAACCACCTCCGGACCGCTGTACGCACAGACGCGTCCTGGAGGTGGTTGATTCATTCCGAGTGGACGCATATACGCGTCATCTCGCGAGACGCGAGACTTCCTGTGAACGCGCGCACACAGGCGCGCGCGCTCACAGGAACGGAAGGTAAGAGAGTTGATCTCCAGCCTGCCAGCGGCGATCGTTCGCTGGCAGGCTGGAGATGTGTTTTTTTTAACCCCTAACAGGTATATTAGACGCTGTTTTGATAACAGCGTCTAATATACCTGCTACCTGGTCCTCTGGTGGTCCCCTTTGTTTGGATCGACCACCAGAGGACACAGGTAGCTCAGTAAAGTAGCACCAAGCACCACTACACTACACTACCCCCCCCCCCCCCCGTCACTTATTAACCCCTTATTAGCCCCTGATCACCCCATATAGACTCCCTGATCACCCCATATAGACTCCCTGATCACCCCCCTGTCATTGATTACCCCCCTGTCATTGATCAACCCCCTGTAAAGCTCCATTCAGATGTCCGCATGATTTTTACGGATCCACTGATAGATGGATCGGATCCGCAAAACGCATCCGGACGTCTGAATGAAGCCTTACAGGGGCATGATCAATGACTGTGGTTATCACCCCATATAGACTCCCTGATCACCCCCCTGTCATTGATCACCCCCCTGTCATTGATTACCCCCCTGTAAAGCTCCATTCAGACGTCCGCATGATTTTTACGGATCCACTGATAGATGGATCGGATCCGCAAAACGCATCCGGACGTCTGAATGAAGCCTTACAGGGGCATGATCAATGACTGTGGTGATCACCCCATATAGACTCCCTGATCACCCCCCTGTAAAGCTCCATTCAGATGTCCGCATGATTTTTACGGATCCACTGATAGATGGATCGGATCCGCAAAACGCATCCGGACGTCTGAATGAAGCCTTACAGGGGCATGATCAATGACTGTGGTTATCACCCCATATAGACTCCCTGATCACCCCCCTGTCATTGATTACTCCCTGTCATTGATCACCCCCCTGTAAAGCTCCATTCAGACGTCCGCATGATTTTTACGGATCCACTGATAGATGGATCGGATCCGCAAAACGCATACGGACGTCTGAATGAAGCCTTACACGGGTGTGATCAATGACTGTGGTTATCACCCCATATAGACTCCCTGATCACCCCCCTGTCATTGATCACCCCCCTGTCATTGATCACCCCCCTGTCATTGATCACCACCCCTGTCATTGATCACCCCCCCTGTCATTGATCACCCCCCCTGTCATTGATCACCCCCCCTGTCATTGATCACCCCCCCTGTCATTGATCACCCCCCCTGTCATTGATCACCCCCCTGTCATTGATCACCCCCCTGTCATTGATCACCCCCCTGTCATTGATCAACCCCCCTGTCATTGATCACCCCCCTGTAAGGCTCCATTCAGACATTTTTTTGGCCCAAGTTAGCGGAATTATTATTTTTTTTTCTTACAAAGTCTCATATTCCACTAACTTGTGACAAAAAATAAAATCTCACATGAACTCACCATACCCCTCACGGAATCCAAATGCGTAAAAAATTTTAGACATTTATATTCCAGACTTCTTCTCACGCTTTAGGGCCCCTAGAATGCCAGGGCAGTATAAATACCCCACATGTGACCCCATTTCGGAAAGAAGACATTCCCAGGTATTCCGTGAGGGGCATATTGAGTCCATGAAAGATTGAAATTTTTGTCCCAAGTTAGCGGAACGGGAGACTTTGTGAGAAAAAAATAAAAAATATCAATTTCCGCTAACTTGTGCCAAAAAAAAAAAATTTCTATGAACTCGCCATGCCCCTCATTGAATACCTTGGGGTGTCTTCTTTCCAAAATGGGGTCACATGTGGGGTATTTATACTGCCCTGGCATTCTAGGGGCCCCAAAGCGTGAGAAGAAGTCTGGTATCCAAATGTCTAAAAATGCCCTCCTAAAAGGAATTTGGGCCCCTTTGCGCATCTAGGCTGCAAAAAAGTGTCACACATCTGGTATCGCCGTACTCAGGAGAAGTTGGGGAATGTGTTTTGGGGTGTCATTTTACATATACCCATGCTGGGTGAGATAAATATCTTGGTCAAATGCCAACTTTGTATAAAAAAATGGGAAAAGTTGTCTTTTGCCAAGATATTTCTCTCACCCAGCATGGGTATATGTAAAAAGACACCCCAAAACACATTCCCCAACTTCTCCCGAGTACGGAGATACCAGATGTGTGACACTTTTTTGCAGCCTAGGTGGGCAAAGGGGCCCATATTCCAAAGAGCACCTTTCGGATTTCACTGGTCATTTACCTACTTACCACACATTAGGGCCCCTGGAAAATGCCAGGGCAGTATAACTACCCCACAAGTGACCCCATTTTGGAAAGAAGACACCCCAAGGTATTCCGTGAGGGGCATGGCGAGTTCCTAGAATTTTTTATTTTTTGTCACAAGTTAGTGGAAAATGATGATTTTTTTTTTTTTTCATACAAAGTCTCATATTCCACTAACTTGTGACAAAAAATAAAAACTTCCATGAACTCACTATGCCCATCAGCGAATACCTTGGGGTCTATTCTTTCCAAAATGGGGTCACTTGTGGGGTAGGTTTAATGCCCTGGTATTTTAGGGGCCCAAATGTGTGGTAAGGAGTTTGAAATCAAATTCTGTAAAAAATGACGAGTGAAATCCGAAAGGTGCTCTTTGGAATATGGGCCCCTTTGCCCACCTAGGCTGCAAAAAAGTGTCACACATCTGGTATCTCCGTACTCAGGAGAAGGTGGGGAATGTGTTTTGGGGTGTCATTTTACATATACCCATGCTGGGTGAGATAAATATCTTGGTCAAATGCCAACTTTGTATAAAAAAATAGGAAAAGTTGTCTTTTGCCAAGATATTTCTCTCACCCAGCATGGGTATATGTAAAAAGACACCCCAAAACACATTCCCCAACTTCTCCCGAGTACGGAGATACCAGATGTGTGACACTTTTTTGCAGCCTAGGTGGGCAAAGGGGCCCATATTCCAAAGAGCACCTTTCGGATTTCACTGGTCATTTACCTACTTACCACACATTAGGGCCCCTGGAAAATGCCAGGGCAGTATAACTACCCCACAATTGACCCCATTTTGGAAAGAAGACACCCCAAGGTATTCCGTGAGGGGCATGGCGAGTTCCTAGAATTTTATATTTTTTGTCACAAGTTAGTGGAAAATGATGATTTTTTTTTTTTTTTTTTTTTTCATACAAAGTCTCATATTCCACTAACTTGTGACAAAAAATAAAAACTTCCATGAACTCACTATGCCCATCAGCGAATACCTTGGGGTCTATTCTTTCCAAAATGGGGTCACTTGTGGGGTAGGTATAATGCCCTGGTATTTTAGGGGCCCAAATGTGTGGTAAGGAGTTTGAAATCAAATTCTGTAAAAAATGACGAGTGAAATCCGAAAGGTGCTCTTTGGAATATGGGCCCCTTTGCCCACCTAGGCTGCAAAAAAGTGTCACACATCTGGTATCTCCGTACTCAGGAGAAGGTGGGGAATGTGTTTTGGGGTGTCATTTTACATATACCCATGCTGGGTGAGATAAATATCTTGGTCAAATGCCAACTTTGTATAAAAAAATGGGAAAAGTTGTCTTTTGCCAAGATATTTCTCTCACCCAGCATGGGTATATGTAAAAAGACACCCCAAAACACATTCCCCAACTTCTCCTGAGTACGGAGATACCACATGTGTGGCACTTTTTTGCAGCCTAGGTGGGCAAAGGGGCCCATATTCCAAAGAGCACCTTTTGGATTTCACTGGTCATTTACCTACTTACCACACATTAGGGCCCCTGGAAAATGCCAGGGCAGTATAACTACCCCACAAGTGACCCCATTTTGGAAAGAAGACACCCCAAGGTATTCCGTGAGGGGCATGGCGAGTTCCTAGAATTTTTTATTTTTTGTCACAAGTTAGTGGAAAATGATGATTTTTTTTTTTTTTTTTCATACAAAGTCTCATATTCCACTAACTTGTGACAAAAAATAAAAACTTCCATGAACTCACTATGCCCATCAGCGAATACCTTGGGGTCTCTTCTTTCCAAAATGGGGTCACTTGCGGGGTAGTTATACTGCCCTGGCATTCTAGGGGCCCAAATGTGTGGTAAGGAGTTTGAAATCAAATTCTGTAAAAAATGACGAGTGAAATCCAAAAGGTGCTCTTTGGAATATGGGCCCCTTTGCCCACCTAGGCTGCAAAAAAGTGTCACACATCTGGTATCTCCGTATTCAGGAGAAGTTGGGGAATGTGTTTTGGGGTGTCTTTTTACATATACCCATGCTGGGTGAGAGAAATATCTTGGCAAAAGACAACTTTTCCCATTTTTTTATACAAAGTTGGCATTTGACCAAGATATTTATCTCACCCAGCATGGGTATATGTAAAATGACACCCCAAAACACATTCCCCAACTTCTACTGAATACGGAGATACCAGATGTGTGACACTTTTTTGCAGCCTAGGTGGGCAAAGGGGCCCACATTCCAAAGAGCACCTTTCGGATTTCACTCGTCATTTTTTACAGAATTTGATTTCAAACTCCTTACCACACATTTGGGCCCCTAGAATGCCAGGGCAGTATAACTACCCCACAAGTGACCCCATTTTGGAAAGAAGAGACCCCAAGGTATTTTGTGATGGGCATAGTGAGTTCATGGAAGTTTTTATTTTTTGTCACAAGTTAGTGGAATATGAGACTTTGTAAGAAAAAAAAATAAAAATAAAAAATCATCATTTTCCGCTAACTTGTGACAAAAAATAAAAATTTCTATGAACTCACTATGCCCATCAGCGAATACCTTAGGGTGTGTACTTTCCGAAATGGGGTCATTTGTGGGGTGTTTGTACTGTCTGGGCATTGTAGAACCTCAGGAAACATGACAGGTGCTCAGAAAGTCAGCGCTGCTTCAAAAAGCGGAAATTCACATTTTTGTACCATAGTTTGTAAACGCTATAACTTTTACCCAAACCATTTTTTTTTTACCCAAACATTTTTTTTTTATCAAAGACATGTAGAACAATAAATTTAGAGCAAAATTTATATATGGATGTCGTTTTTTTTGCAAAATTTTACAACTGAAATTGAAAAATGTCATTTTTTTGCAAAAAAATCGTTAAATTTCGATTAATAACAAAAAAAGTAAAAATGTCAGCAGCAATGAAATACCACCAAATGAAAGCTCTATTAGTGAGAAGAAAAGGAGGTAAAATTCATTTGGGTGGTAAGTTGCATGACCGAGCAATAAATGGTGAAAGTAGTGTAGGTCAGAAGTGTAAAAAGTGGCCTGGTCTTTCAGGGTGTTTAAGCACTGGGGGCTGAGGTGGTTAAACATCCCCAAGCCAGTAAAAGACAGCTCTGCGTGCTAGACGCATGTCTGCAGCATGCACTGTGTGATAATACTTAGGTGAGTACATTAACCCCCTCCAGGCTCCATGTGCTATATTACAATTTGCATTGTAAATTATTTAACCCCCCCCCTCCCCCAAAGCATTAAGCAGTCCACTTCACATATCTAAGACGGAGGTGTTAAATACGGCATTGTTATGCAAATGAGCTACGTGATTCCTCACTTGCAGACACTGAGACAATGAGCTCTGGCTACAGGTCCTGACTCTTGCCAGCACCTTCTCTTCAATCCCGCGCTCCCAGCCTCTGAAGATTTTTTCCATAATAGTGAGGGCTGCAGGAGTATAGGTACTGTACAGACTGTACTCGAATATACAGGAGTGAACTCTATTAAGTAAAGACACACAAAAAAAAAAAAAGTTAACAGGGGAATCGAACCCTAGACACTAGGTGTTACAAGGCTGACACGCTGCCGCTGGACCACCAGCAGTTTTACTTGTTCATATGCCCAAGAAATTGACACACTCTTCTGCAGCCACAGTAGTACTGTAGTGTGACGACAAATAGAAAACAAAGCGTGCATGACACCTAGCGGTGAAAGTGATTTAGGCAGGAATCCAGAGGGAAAAAAAAAATTAATGAGCGACACAGCTCGGTGCTGTCTCACGCGACAGGGCTCACAGAGGGTCAATATCGCCGATGCAAACCCAGTTTTATGCACAATCTCGCGATCACCTACTGTACATGACACTGGTAAAATAAAGTTTAAAAAAAATAGTTTTTATTTATTAAAAAATACCAAATTTACCAAAATTTTTTTAAAAATTGCAAATTTCCAAGTTTTAATTTCTCTACTTCTATAATACATAGTAATACCTCCAAAAATAGTTATTACTTGATGTGACGGACTGAACCGTCACTGGGGCTGCTGGAGGAGCCTGAGGGCTAGCCTCCTTCCTACAGACTATGGACCGAGAACAATGGAGACCCCCTCAGACCTTTTGGGGTTACAAGGAACTATGAACCCTGATTTATGGGAGCCCAGTCTCCATCCCCCAGCGGCAGTGTGATATGCAGGGAATTGGGAGCCCAGTCTCCATTCTCCAGCGGCCGTGTGATATACAGGGAATTGGGAGCCCAGTCTCCATTCCCCAGCGGCAGTGTGATATGCAGGGAATTGGGAGCCCAGTCTCCATTCCCCAGCGGCCGTGTGATATGCAGGGAATTGGGAGCCCAGTCTCCATCCCCCAGCGGCAGTGTAATATGCAGGGAATTGGGAGCCCAGTCTCTATCCCCCAGCGGCAGGCTGAGTTACAGGGGGCAGAGACAGTCGGTCTTGTCCCCCAGCAGCAGAGGGTTTTATTGGGAGAGGAGAGCTTTGTCCTTCCACCCCAGCGGCAGAGTGTCCAGCAGGGAATAGAGAGCCCAGTCTCCTTTGCCCAGCAGCAGGACACTGAATTGGGAGCGGAGACGGTTGGTCGCCCTCCCCAGCGGCTGGAAGTATGTATGGGAGAGGAGCTTGTTACCCCCTCACCCCAGCGGCAGCTTAACATACCAGGGGGAGACAGTAAGCCCCACAACAGTGGAGATGGGACCGAGGTCTCTCCACCGACCCTACAGGGATGCTGGGCAGTCGGCCCAGATCCCCAACGGCAGCTGGATTTTCAGGGAGTAGGGACAGTCGGTCCTGCTCCCCAGCGGCAGTATGTTTTGCAGGGAGAGAAGAGCATCGTCTTCATTCCCCAGCGGCAGTGTACCTTGAAGGGAGAGCAGACAACTGGTTTCTCTCCCCAACCACAGGGGGACAGCACCCCTGACTCCGATGGTGCAGATGGGACCGCAGTCTCTGCACCAGGCCTACTGGGATGCTGGATGGCCGGTACAGATCCCCCACCAACCCCGCAGGAATGCCAGGAGGAGGAGGTAAGCGCTCCATCCTCTCCACAGCTGATCCGCAACAAGGTCCTGGGGGTAGGATTCCATGACCCCATCCCAGCGGAAGAGCTGGCATCTGGGCAGAGTGCAGTTGGCCTCTACCCTCCCCTATCCTCTTGTCCAGAGCCTGACTCCCAACTGGCTACCCCAGCGGAAGAGCTGGCATCTGGGCAGAGCGCAGTCGGCCTCTGCCCACCAAGTACCTATAACTCCAAGCTAGAGAACAACAATGAAGCAAGGAGTAGCAGATGCCCACTTAACAGCTGGGGACATATAGAACAGAGCCAGGCCCCAGAGTTCAACAGGACCAGTGTTTGTTTATGGGTGGGCTACTCGACTAACTTAGGCACCGACCGACAGGAGGTCAGGTACCTGGTTAGTCTACTGTTGGGAGGGGAGAAATGTGATGGACTGAACCGTCACTGGGGCTTCTGGAGGAGCCTGAGGGCTAGCCTCCTTCCTACAGACTATGGACCGAGAACAATGGAGACCCACTCAGACCTTTTGGGGTTACAAGGAACTATGAACCCTGATTTATGTGTGTAATTTATATGCCACATATTTCCTATGGCCCATTAAAAAGGCATGGTGTGGATTCAGCAACACAAAAAGGGTTAACTCTGCACTGAGACTCCCACTGATTGTGTTAGTGATGGGATTAAGATAGTTGATTATAATAGCAGCCGACTCCTATGATACACTCAGGAGATAATCCCATCACATGTGTCTCCTCGTCCCCTATTCATTCATTATGGAGAGGGTGAAGATATCTGTTTGCATGTTAATTGTTGATTGCATCAAAGACAATGCCAGTGTGTTTGTTAATTGCGTCACAGACAATGCCATTGTGTTTGTTGAATAGGGTTAGTTTTGTGTTTAAACTGTACAGAATTGGCTGCTATGTCATGTCCTCAGTATGTCATGTGTATATAAGTCAATGCTGTGTGTTCAATAAAGAGTTCCTGTTTTACCATTTACCATGTTGAGGCTGGTGTTTGGGTAACTGATCTACACTGGGGGATTGCTATACGCTGAAGATTTGCTATACTCCCCTGGCATAACTACTAGCTCTTGTAAGAGCTGTTCCTGCTCTCGGGATTAAGGAGAGGTTCACCCACTGGAGCCTGGAGCCTTGTCGTAGGTCCAGGGTGGGTAGGAGATGGTGAGACCTCAACCAAGCTTCGGCGGTTCGTGAGGTCTGCAGCGCTTACAGTGTCAAGTGGAGTGCTTGGGGACCTCGGGAAGCACTAGGAGCATCTATCAACGGAGGTACCCGGTCGGGTGCTAGGAGATCCATTACACTTTACATTCCCTATATGTCTACTTCATGTTTGGATCATTTTGGGAATGATATTTTATTTTTTAGGAATGTTACAAGGCTTATCAGTTAAGTTAAAATCTTTAAAAATTTTCAAAAACCCAAATTTTAGGGATCAGTTCAGGTCTGAAGTCACTTTGCAAGGCTTATATAATTGAAACCACCCAAAAATGACCGCATTCTATAAACTACACCCCTCAAGGTATTCAAAACTGATTTTACAAACTTTGTTAACCCTTTAGGTGTTCCACAAGAATTAATGGAAAAATAGAGATACAATTTCAAAATTTCACTTTTTTGGCAGATTTTCCATTTTAATAATTTTTTTCCAGTTACAAAGAAAGGGTTAACAGCCAAACCAAACACCCCATATGTGGTTGTAAACCGCTGTACGGGCACACGGCAGGGCGCAGAAGGAAAGGAATGCCATACGGTTTTTGGAAGGCAGATTTTGCTGGACTGTTTTTTTTTTACACCATGTCCCATTTGAAGCCCCCCTGATGCACTCCTAGAGTAGAAACTACAAAAAAGTGTCCCCATTTTAGAAACTATGGGATAGGGTGGCAGTATTGTTGGTACTAGTTTAGGGTACATATGATTTTTGGTTGCTCTATATTACACTTTTTGTGAGGCAAGATAACAAGAAATAGCTGTTTTGGCACCATTTTTATTTATTGTAATTTACAACATTCATCTGACAGGTTAGATCATGTGATATTTTTATAGACCAGGTTGTCACGGATGCGGCGATACCTAATATGCATACTTTTTTTATTTATGTAAGTTTTACACAATGATTTCTTTTTTGAAGCAAACAAAATCATGTTTTAGTGTTTCCATAGTCTGAGAGCCATAATTTTTTCAGTTTTTGGGCGATTACCTTGGGTAGTATATGATTTTTGCGGGATGAGATGACGGTTTTATTGGCACTATTTTGGGTTGCGTGTGACTTTTTGATCGCTTGCTATTACACTTTTTGTGATGTAAGGTAACAAAAATGGTTTATTTAGCACAGTTTTTATATAAAAATTTTTACGGTGTTAGCTAATATAGTGCTATAATCTTTTTTTCAATATTTGAAATTTTTTTCCAATCTGAACTTCAGATTAGAAAAAAATGACAACTATTAGACAAAGAAGATTATAGCACTATATTAGCTAAATTGCTCTACATTCGTTTTTTTTTTTTCGAATATTCGCTATATTGCTATATATATTCTTGTTTTAGAATATTACGAATATTCGAAAAAAAAAGAATATATTCGATATAGTGCTATATATTAGTTTTTTAGAATATTCATAATTTTTCCCATTTAAAGTCATGATTCCTCCCTGCTTCTTGCTTGTGGGCCAATGAGTCATTGGCCCACAAGCAAGAAGCAGGGAGGAATCATGTTTTTACTTGGCAATTGAAAAATTTGCAATAAAAATTCGCATTACGAAAATTCTCAAAAAAAAATCTCGAATATTCGAAAGTACGAATATATATCAGTATATTCTAAATATTCGTGAATTTTTGAATTACGTATATTCGCGATAAAAATTCGAATATTCGTGATCAACACTACTAATAAGCCCTTTTTTCCCCCACTAATACAAACAAAAAAAAGACTTTAGAACATGTAACTTCCCCACTGAATGGACAAATCTATTTTTTCTTTTTGCACTAATACGCACCACAAAAGGCTTTAGAACATATAACTGCACCGCTGAACGGCAAATATATTTTTTCTTTTTCCACTAATACACGCCAGAAAAGGCTTTAGAACATATAACTGCACCACTGAACGGCAAATATATTTTAACATTTTCCACTAATACACGCCACAAAAGGCTTTAGAACTAGAGTTGAGCGGACACCTGGATGTTCGGTTCAACGGGTTCGGCCGAACTATACAAAAAAGTTCGAGTTCGGGACCCGAACGCCATTGAAGTCAATTGGGACCCGAACTTTTGAGCACTAAAATGGCTGTAAAAATGTCATGGAAAGGGCTAGAGGGCTGCAAATGGCATCGAAATGTGGTTAAGAGCATAGCAAGTGTGGATAGGGAAATGACTTAAAATAACATAAAATACGTAAAAATAAAAAATAATAATCTTGATCTAGGAGGACGAGGTCCATATGGAGTAGGAGGTTGAGGAGGCGGTGGATGTGGCGGTGTATGTGGAAGCGGTGGTGGAGGAGGAGGTAGCCTACACTGCTTTTTGGTTTTACATTTTTTTTTATTTTTTTTTAATTAGGGTACACCCCAAAGGAAATATAACCTGTGATAACCCCCTCCAGTCATGCTAAACACATTCAGACAATACACTGGCTGCAGGGCAGGCCAGCACCTCCAAGGCGTAAAGGGCAAGCTCAGGCCATGTGCCCGATTTGGAGACCCAGAAGTTGAAGGGGGCAGACCCGTCATTCAGTACGATTAGGCATGTGCACACATACTGCTCCACCATGTTGCTGAAAAGCTGCCTCCTGCTAAGACGTCCCATATCAGCTGGTGATGCTGGTTGTTGTGGCGTGCTGACAAAGCTTTTCCACATTTCGGCCATGCTAAGCCTGCCTTCTGAGGTGCTGGCGGTGCCCCAGCTGCGTTGGCGACCTCTTCCTCTGCCTTCGCCTTGTGCTTCCACTGTGCCCCCGCTGTCAGGTGGGAATGCCACTAGCAGCGCGTCTACCAGCGTGAGCTTGTACTCACACATCTTACGATCACGCTCCAGTGACGGAATTAAGCACGGTACGTTGTCCTTGTAACGTGGATCCAGCAGCGTGGCCACCCAGTAATCAGCACAAGTTAGAATGTGGGCAACTCGGCGGTCGTTGCGGAGACACTGCAGCATGTAATCGCTCATGTGTGCCAGGCTGCCCAGAGGCAATGAAAAGATGTCCTCTGTGGGAGGTGTATCGTCTGTGTCGTCTCTATCCCCGCAGCCACACACCAGTGATGGCCATGAGCTGGTCTGGGTGCCACCCTGCTGTGAACATGGTTCCTCCTCCTTTATCTCCTCCTCCTCATCCTCCACCTCGTCATTCTCCAGAACTGTGACCTGGCTGGACAATTGAGTACTGGTGTAAAGGTCACGTCCACACACACACAGGGGGAAGGATAGTGACCACTGTGCTCCACCCTCACCCCTGGCCCTGCCTACTTGCCTCATGAGTCCTGATGACAGGGGACAACTGGACGACAGTCCCTAACTTAGGATATGTGCACGGAAGACAGACAAGACAAAATACGGAACATGAACGGACCGGGTCAGAACCAAGAGAGCTACGCAGTACAAAGGATTAAGCAAAGAATGGTCAGGAGAAGCCGGGGTCAAATACCAGGAGAGCAGAGAAGTACAAGAGGAGTCCTAAGAGAGTAGTCAGGTGGGAGCCGAGGTCACAATACCAGTACGGATGCGCAGTACAGGAGGAGCAGGCAAAATGATCGTCAGGGAACAGGATCAGGTAAGCTTTCAGTAGTCCAACAAACAGCCAGGAACCTAGAAATTAACAGGCAACCTGTGGCCAGCAGGCTGCCTGTATTTATAGTGGGGAGTGAGGGTCTGACCGACAGACCAACCAGTCGAGCACCAAGTGATCAGCTCGGCGCTCAAGGTAGACTAGAAGCAGGGAGCCACCCAGCTAGTAAAGCTAAGCAACAGGTCTGCGGGCAATGGGGGACCGAGTGCACCTTTGGAACCCCGTGACAGTACCCCCCCCCCCTTTACGAGGGGCCACCGGACCCAAGACTTCAGGTGATGGCTTTTCAGGATGTTCCAAATGAAATTTATGAACAAGTCTAGGAGCATGAACCTCCCTGGCAGAAACCCAAGATCTCTCTTCAAGACCATACCCCTTCCAGTGAATCAGGTACTGCAAGGAATTACGCACCTTCCTGACATCCACTATCTTAGACACCACATACTCGACAGCATCATTAACAAGAACCGGCGGAGGCAAGGCTTTCGATGGTACTACCGGTTCAAAATACTTTTTAAGTAGAGATTTATGGAACACATTATGAATGTGGAATGACTCGGGCAGCTCCAACCTAAAAGATACCGGGTTAATCACTTCCGTGATCTTATATGGTCCAATAAAACGAGGAGCAAACTTTCTAGAAGCTACCTTGAGAGATAGATTCTTGGAGGACAACCATACTTTATCCCCAACATTGAAAGTTCACCCCCCTTGAACATCTCCTATCAGCCTTGAGTTTTTGAGAATTTTGAGCCTTTTCTAGGTTCGATTGAACCCGGGCCCAAACTGTGCACAGTTCGGAGGAGAGTTTATCCGCTTCAGGGTTAGAGGAGGAGACGTACGACCCAGAATGAAAACGGGGATGAAAACCATGGTTACAAAAGAAAGGGGAGACCCCAGCAGAAGAATTGACACGGTTATTCAAAGCAAATTCAGCCAACGGAAGGAATTTGACCCATAATTGCTGTTCATCAGCAACATACGACCTCAGGAATTGTTCCACAGACTGATTAAGGCGTTCAGTCTGCCCATTACTCTGAGGATGGTAGGCGGAAGAAAAAGACAATGAAATTTTACATCTTTGACAGAAGGCCCTCCAGAATTTGGACACAAACTGCACACCCCTGTCAGAAACAATGTTTTCCGGGATGCCATGTAAACGAACAATCTCTCTCACAAAAATAGACGCCAGGGTTTTAGCATTCGGGAGTTTAGACAGGGGAATGAAATGAACCATCTTGCTAAACCTATCGACTACTACCCTCCGCCAGCGGTAGGTCAGTTATAAAGTCCATCGAGATATGGGACCAGGGTCTACTGGGAATGGGTAGGGGTCATAGGTTACCAGCAGGGCGAGTCCTAGGTGTCTTAGACCTGGCACAAACCTCACAGGCTGACACGTAGGACTTGACATCCCTGGTCAGAGTGGGCCACCAATAAGATCTAGAAATCAGATCCTTAGTGCCCTCAAAACCCGGATGTCCACAAAAGGCAGAATCGTGACACTCCCCCAACAGCTGGAAACGAAATTGTACGGGAACAAACAACTTATCTGTTGGGGTGGATGCCTTTTTTAAGGTTTCAAATGAAGAGATGGCCTTGGTAGACCAATTCTCCAAATCCGCCCCTTTCTTAGTAAGGTCGGTCAATGGCTTAGCAATTACAGAAAAATTTATGATAAATTTACAATAGTAATTAGCGAAACCCAAAAACCGTTGTAAAGCCTTTAAGGATGAAGGCCTTACCCATTCCTTAATTGCTAAAACCTTACCAGGATCCATCTTAAAGGCGTGAGGAGTCAAAACATGCTCTAGAAACAGTATCTCCTGTACACCAAAGACACATTTCTCTTGCTTAGCAGATAGCTGGTTCTCCCTCAACACCTCTAATACTTGTTTGACATGAGACACATGAGATTCGAAATCAGGAGAGAATATCAAAATGTCGTCAAGATAGACTATAATAAATTTACCTAAGAACTCCCTGAGAATATCGTTCATTAAGTTTTGGAACACAGCTGGGGCATTGCTGAGTCCAAAAGGCATCACCTGATATTCAAAGTGTCCTATCGGAGTATTGAACGCTGTCTTCCATTCGTCTCCCTCTTTGATTCAGATTAGATTGTATGCCCCTTTCAGGTCAATCTTGGAAAACCAGGTTGCCCCCAGAACCTGGTTAAATAAATCCGGAATCAATGGGAGAGAGTATCTATTTTGGACAGTGATCTTATTTCATCTCCGGTAATCAATACAAAGCCTAAGACCACCATCCTTCTTTTTAACAAAGAAAAACCCTGCTCCCATAGGAGAGACTGAACGTCTAATATGCCCTTTAGCAAGGCTCTCCTTAATATAATCTTCCATAGCCTTGCGTTCGGGCCCTGAAAGATTATAAATTCGCCCTTTAGGAAATTCGGCACCCTCTATTAGCTCTATGGCGCAATCATAAAGTCTATGGGGGGGTAGAACCTCTGGAGTAGGGGATGAGAATACATCAGAAAATTCTTTAATAACTGAGGGTAATGTATTAGACCTTACTGAAACCCCAGCCTGGACCACAGACAAGCATGAGTTACACTTAGGTCCCCATTTCACCAACTCTCCTTTGGACCAATCAATTGTGGGGTTATGTAAACGGAGCCAAGGCAACCCTAGTACCACCTCAACCAGTAGGTTTTCCAGGACTAAAAGAGAACATTTCTCAGAGTGGCACACACCCACGGTCAGAGAAATTTCAGAGGTACATGACCTCACCGTACCACCCATCAGGGGAGTAGCATCAATAGCCATGACATGGATAGGTGTAGGTAAAGCAAGCATTGGAATACCCAATTTACTAGCAAATTTAAAGTCAATAAAGCTGGCCGCTGAACCGGAATCAATAAAGGCCTTACCCGGCCACTTACTAACCCCCAGAGAAATTGTTATGGGTACCAAAAGCTTTTATTTAGAAAAATCAGGGTGTACCTGGTCTTTAGGTTGTCTTGCTTTAGGAGACCTGTCAGTGAGGACCCTCTTAGGACACTTGTCGATACAATGGCCAGGATCTCCACAGTAGAAGCACTCTCCGCATCTGCGACAAAGATTATCCCGGGTCATGCCAACTTGCATGGGTTCCTCGGTGGAGACCTCAGTGTTGTCCCTGGAAAAGGCCTCTGGCTGGACCACCATCTGAGAACAGAACTGTCGTTCTTGTCGTCTCTCTCTAACTCGTCGGTCAAGTCGGACAACTAGGGTCATCATCTCCTCTAAGGTCTCTGGAATTTGATAACTGACTAATAGATCTTTTAAATTATCAGACAGACCAGACCTAAACTAACTCTTCAGGGCTGGTTCATTCCATCCTGAGGGGACACATCACCATCTGAATTGGGTGCAATTCTCCTCCGCAGGGAGATGGCCCTGAACCAGTGCCCTAAGAGCCGTCTCGGCTACCAGGGCCCTGTCTGGTTCATCATAGAGGGTACCCAGGGCCTGAAAAAACCCCTCCACAGAAGTCAGACAACTGGCCCCAGGAGGTAACGAGAATGCCCAGTCCTGGGGATCACCCTGTAGTAGAGAAATGATAATCCCCACGCGTTGGCTCTCGGGACCGGAGGACACGAGGCGCAAACGGAAGTAGAGTTTGCAAGTCTCCTTAAAGGAGAGAAACCTCTTCCGGTCTCCAGAAAAGGGTTCTGGGAGCTTGATCTGGGGTTCAAAATGTGGACTGGAGGGCTGAGGAGTGGAAGAACCTTGCCCTAACTCAAAAGAACAGAGTTTCTCTCCTAGCTCCTGCACCACCTGTGTCAAGCTAGAGACATAGTCAGTCAGGGTAATAAGAGGATTCATGATACAGTGGTTATTGGGCCTGTTAATCTGTAACGGTCATGTCCACACACACACAGGGGGAAGGATAGTGACCACTGCACTCCATCCTCACCCCTGGCCCTGCCTACTTGCCTCACAAGTCCTGATGACAGGGGACAACTGGACGACAGTCCCTAACTTAGGATATGTGCAGGGAAGACAGACAAGACAAAATACGGAACATGAACGGACCGGGTCAGAACCAAGAGAGCTACGCAGTACAAAGGATTAAGCAAAGAATGGTCAGGAGAAGCGGGGGTCAAATACCAGGAGAGCAGAGAAGTACAAGAGGAGTCCTAAGAGAGTAGTCAGGTGGGAGCCGAGGTCACAATACCAGGACGGATGCGCAGTACAGGAGGAGCAGGCAAAAGGATCGTCAGGGAACAGGATCAGGTAAGCCTTCAGTAGTTCAACAAACAGCCAGGAACCTAGAAATTAACAGGCAACCTGTGGCCAGCAGGCTGCCTGTATTTATAGTGGGGAGTGAGGGTCATGTGACGTGGCCAGCGTCACATGAACGACAGACCAACCAGTCGAGCACCGAGTGATCAGCTCGGCGCTCAAGGCAGACTAGGAGCAGGGAGCCACCCAGCTAGTAAAGCCGCCCTGGGAATGAGGTCAAAGACAGATCCTCATTCCCAAAGCTAAGCAACAGGTCTGCGGGCAATGGGGGACCGAGTGCACCTTCGTAACCCCATGACAACTGGCTTTTGTGGATGCAGGAACCCACCCTCAGAGCCACTTGTGATTGACTGGCCGGAAACCCTACGAAATGATGCCTCTTCCTCCTCCTCCCCCTGTGCCACATCCTCTTCCATCATCGCCAGCAGCGTTTTTTCAAGGAGGCATAGAAGTGGGATAGTAACTCTCAGAACGGCGTTATCGGCACTTGCCATGTTGGTGGAGTACTCGAAACAGTGCAACAAGGAACACAGGTCTCGCATGGAGGCCCAGTCATTGGTGGTGAAGTGGTGCTGTTCCGCAGAGCGACTCACCCGTGCGTGCTGCAGCTGAAACTCCACTATCGCCTGCTGATGCTCGCTCGTCTGGCCAGCATGTGCAACGTGGAGTTCAACCTTGTGGGCACGTCGCATATGAGGCGGTGAGTGGGAAGACCGAAGTTACGCTGCAGAGCTGACAGGCGAGCAGCAGGGTGAGAACACCGAAAGCGCGCACAGACGGCCCGCACTTTATGCAGCAGCTCTGACATATCGGGGTAATTTTTAAGGAATCTCTGCACCACCAAATTCAGCACATGCGCCAGGCAAGGGATGTGCGTCAAACCGGCTAGTCCCAGAGCTTCTACGAGATTTTGCCCATTGTCGCACACTACCAGGCCGGGCTTGAGGCTCACTGGCACCAACCACTCATTAGTCTGTTGTTCAAGGCCCGTCCACAGCTCCTGCGTCGTGTGGGGTTTGTCCCCCAAACAGATAAGTTTTAAAACTGCCTGCTGTCGTTTACCCCTGGCTGTGCTGAAGTTGGTGGTGAAGGTGTTATGCTGACCGGATGTGGAGCCGGTAGAGGATGAGGAAGCGAAGTAGGAGGAGGAAGCAACAGGAGGCAAACTGAAGCGCTCTGCAATCCTCGGTGGTGGAAGGACATGCGCCAAACTGCTATCCGCCTCAGGCCCAGCCGCCACTGCATTTACCTAGTGTGCTGTTATGGAGATATAACGTTCCTGACCGTTCTTACTGGTCCACATATCCGTAGTGAGGTGCACCTTGCCACAGATGGCGTTGCACAGTGCACACCTGATTTTGTTCCCCACTTGGTTGTGCAGGGAAGGGATGGCTAGCCTGGAAAAGTAGTGGCGGCTGGGCACGACGTACTGTTAGACAGCCATCGCCAAAAGGCCTTTAAAATTCTCCGTCTCCACCAGATGGAATGACAGCATTTCAAAGGCCAGTAATTTAGAAATGCTGGCATTCAGGGCTAGGGATCCCGGGTGGGTAGGGGGGTACTTCATCTTCCTCTCCAGTGTTTGGGAGATGGAGAGCTGAATGCTTCCGTGGGACATTGTGGAGATACTTGGTGACCCAGGTGGTAGTGTTGCTGGCAGATCCTCTGTTTGCGGGGTGGCAGGTGGCACTGTCACTCCAGAGGTGGATGAAGAGGCTGAGACTGCAGCAGAAGAGGAAGCAGGAGGAGCCAGAGACCTTTCTTGGTTTTTGAGGTGTCTACTCCCCTGCAGCTCGTGCTTTGCACTTAAATGCCTGGTCATGCAGGTTGTGCTCAGGTTGAGAACGTTTATGCCTCACTTCAGGCTCTGATTGAACAGCGTGCAAACCACTCATGTCTTGTCGTCAGTACATTGTCTGAAGAACTGCCACGCCAGGGAACTCCTTGGAGCTGGCTTTGGTGTGCTTCGTCCCTTGCTGCGGTGGGCAGTAGCAGGAGTACTGTCTAGGGGACGGCTTTTGCAACCTGCTCCCTCTTCTGCTGTGCTGGTGGCTCTGTGTGACTACCGCCTCTTCCTCCGAACTACATAGGTCACTCGCATTACCTTAATTCCATGTGGGGTCGAGGACCTCATCGTCCTCCACATCATTTCCACCCAGTCTTCACCCCTGCCCTCCTTGTCAGTCTCCACACTTTCGAAAGCCCCAGCAGTTGGCACCTGTGTTTCGTCATTATCTGAGACGTGCTGCGATGGTCCTCCCATGTACTCATCTTGAAAGATAAGTGGTTGGGCATCGGTGCACTCAATCTCTTCCACTTCTGGGGCAGGGATAGGTGGATGGCCCTGGGAATCCCTGCTAACAGAGTAATCAAAAAGCAGTAGAGACTGCTGCATGATTTGGGGCTCAGACTGCTTGGCTGATTTGCAAGGGGGTGAAGTGAATGACTGATGGACATCGGCTGCAGGTGCCAACTCTGATCTTTCAGCAGGAGACTGGGTGGGAGACAATGTGAAGGAACTGGAGGCACTGTCATCAACCCAATCTACTATCGCCTCTACTTGTTCTGGCCTCAACATTCGTAGAGCCGCATTAGGCCCAACCAAATACCGCTGCAGGTTCTGTCGCCTACTCGCACCTGAGGAAGAGGTTTCACTTGTGCATGCAGCACAACGACCTTGGCCACGTCCCTTATTTGACGCTCTACTCATATTTCTCAAGTTTAGGATCTTGCCATAAATAGGTGTTTAATTAATAAGAGAATAGAACGACAGTATATAAAGGTTGTATCTCACACGTACAGATGCAGACTAGGCCGCAATTAAAGTTTTTTTGCGCAAAATGGGTGTATGTTTAATAACTGAATAGAACCACAGTATGTAAAGGGTGTATCTTACCATTCCTGATCCAGACTAGGCCGGAATTTAAGTTTCTTGAACAAAATGGCTGTTTTTCAAATGTCTGACTAGAACCACAGTATTTAAAGGGTGTATCTCACACATACAGATGCAGACTAGGCCGGAATTTAAGATTTTTGACCAAAATTGCTATAGTTCAAATAACTGAATAGAACCACAGTATGTAAAGGGTGTATCTCACACGTACAGATGCAGACTAGGCCGCAATTAAAGTTTTTTGCCCAAAATGGGTGTTTGTTTAACCCCTTTAGGCCTTATTTCGCCATTTTTTGCAAATCTGACCAGCGTCACTTTAAGTGGTGATAACTTTAAAACGCTTTGACTTATCCAGGCCATTCTGAGATAGTTTTTTCGTCACATATTGTACTTCATGACACTGGTAAAATGAAGTTAAAAAAATGTCATTTTTATTTATAAAAAAATACCAAATTTACCAAAAAATTTTTTTAAAAATTGCAAATTTCCAAGTTTCAATTTCTCTACTTCTATAATACATAGTAATACCTCCAAATATAGTTATTACTTTACATTCCCTATATGTCTACTTCATGTTTGGATCATTTTGGGAATGATATTTTATTTTTTGGGGATATTACAAGGCTTAGAAGTTTAGAAGCAATTTTTAGGGACCAAATAAGGTCTGAAGTAACTCTGTGAGGATTACATAATAGAAACCAACCAAATTGACCCCATTCTAGAAACTACACCCCTCAAGGTATTCAAAACTGATTTTACAAACTTTGTTAATCCTTTAGGTGTTCCACAAGAATTAATGGAAAATTGTGATACAATTTCAAATTTTTACTTTTTTGGCAGATTTTCCATTTCCAGTTACAAAGCAAGGGTTAACAGCCAAACAAAACTCAATATTTATGGCCCTGATTCTGTAGTTTACAGAAACACCCCATATGTGGTCGTAAACCGCTGTACGGGCACACGGCAGGGCGCAGAAGGAAAGGAATGCCATACGGTTTTTGGAAGGCAGGTTTTGCTGGACTGTTTTTTTTGACACCATGTCCCATTTGAAGCCCCCCTGATGCACCCCTAGAGTAGAAACTCTATAAAAGTGACCCATCTAAGAAAATACACCCCTCAAGGTATTCAAAACTGATTTTACAAACTTTGTTAATCCTTTAGGTGTTCCACAAGAATTAATGGAAAATTGTGATACAATTTCAAATTTTTACTTTTTTGGCAGATTTTCCATTTTAATAATTTTTTTCCAGTTACAAAGCAAGGGTTAACAGCCAAACAAAACTCAATATTTATGGCCCTGATTCTGTAGTTTACAGAAACACCCCAAATGTGGTCGTAAACTACTGTACGGGCACACGGCAGGGCGCAGAAGGAAAGGAATGCCATGCGTTTTTTTAAAGGCAGATTTTGCTGGACTGTTTTTTTTGACACCATGTCTCATTTGAAGCCCCCCAGATGCACCCCTAGAGTAGAAACTCCATAAAAGTGACCCTATTTTAGAAACTACCGGATAGGGTGGAAGTTTTGTTGGTACTAGTTTAGGGTACTTATGATTTTTAGTTGCTCTATATTACACTTTTTGTGAGGCT
Organism: Bufo bufo; assembly: GCF_905171765.1. Lineage (NCBI taxonomy): Eukaryota > Metazoa > Chordata > Amphibia > Anura > Bufonidae > Bufo > Bufo bufo. The sequence goes on from NC_053394.1 coordinate 52,984,329, forward strand.
AGGTAACAAGAAATAGCTGTTTTGGTACCGTTTTTATTTTCTGTTATTTACAACATTCATCTGACAGGTTAGATAATGTGGTATTTTTATAGACCAGGTTGTCACAGACGCAGAGATACCTAATATGTATACTTTTTTTTATTTATGTAAGTTTTACACAATGATTTCTTTTTTTCCATAGTCTGAGAGCCATAATTTTTTCAGTTTTTGGGTGATTACCTTGGGTAGTATATGATTTTTGCGGGATGAGATGACGGTTTTATTGGCACTATTTTGGGGTGCGTGTGACTTTTTGATTGCTTGCTATTACACTTTTTGTAATGCAAGGTGACAAAAAATGGCTTTTTTTACACCGTTTTTATTTTAATTTTTTTACGGTATTCGACTGAGGGGTTAGGTCATGTGATATTTTTAATAGAGCAAGTTATTATAGATGCTGCGATACCTAATATGTATACTTTTTTTTATTTATGTAAGTTTTACACAATGATTTCATTTTGAAGCAAAAAAAATCATGTTTTAGTGTTTCCATAGTCTGAGAGCCATAATTTTTTCAGTTTTTGGGCGATTATCTTACGTAGGGTCTCATTTTTTGCGGGATGAGATGACGGTTTGATTGGCACTATTTTGGGGTGCATATGACTTTTTGATCACTTGCTATTACACTTTTTGTGATGTAAGGTGACAAAAAATGGTTTATTTAGCACAGCTTTTATTTTTTATTTTTTACAGTATTCATCTGAGGGGTTAGGTCATGTGATATTTTTATAGAGACGGTCGATACGAATGCGGAGATACCTAATATGTATACTTATTTTTTATTTCTGTAAGTTTTACACAATAACAGCTTTTTAAAACAAAAAAAATTATGTTTTAGTGTCTCCATATTCTGAGCCATAGTTTTTTTTATTTTTTGGGCGATTGTCTCAGGTAGGGGCTCAACTTTTTCGGGATGAGGTGATGGTTAGATTGTAACTATTTTGGTGGGCAAACGCCTTTTTGATCGCTTGCTGTTGTACTTTTTGTGATGTAAGGTGACAAAAAAATGGTTTATTTAGCACAGGTTTTTTTTGTTTTTTTTTACGGTGTTCATCTGAGGGGTTAGGTTATTTTTACTTGAAACTTTTAGTTTTTGGGGGGGGAAACTTAATTTTTTTCACTTTTTTTTTGTCCCACTTTGGGAATTGAACTTGGCTGTATGAGTAATACAGTGAGTATTACTCATACAGCTTCCGGCCTGTGAGATCCAGGGGGCTGGATCTCACAAGCTTGTTACCGGAAGGCAGCGCGATGCCTTCCTTAGGCATCGCACTGCCTTTTATGCCATCGGGTCAACCGCATGGGGACCCGATGGCAGCGCCGATCGCCGCCGCAAAGCGCAGGTAAAAGCAGCAAACCGCAGGTCTAAATTGACCCCCCTGAATTGACCCCCCCCCCGCGCATTTAGCCAAGGTGCCTGCTCAATGTTTTGAGCAGGCACCGGGTTACGATCACCGCCCGCCGGGCAGCGGTGATCGGAAATACACATGACGTACCAGTACGTCATGTGTCCTTAAGTACCAGGACAACATGCCGTACTGGTACGTCATGTGTCCTGAAGAGGTTAATAACTGAATAGAACCACAGTATGTAAAGGGTGTATCTCACACGTCCTGATACAGACTAGGCCGCAATTAAAGTTTTTTGCCCAAAATGGCTGTTTTTCAAATAACTGAATAGAACCACAGTATCTAAAGGGTGTATCTCACAGGTGGTGATCCAGACTCGCCCGGAATTTTATCCTAGTCCAGCAATTAAGTAAATAGCGTCTCTCTGGGTTAATAAACGTATGTCAAAATCCAGCAAATAATATAACCCTTAAAATTTATACATTTTATTTATATCCTTTAAAATCGGAAAATTAAGTCAATAAACATGAAGACAGTAATCACTGAGGGTCCACTCAGATACAGTCCACAGTAAGCACCTTTGGAACGCCAGGGAATCTGTCCCTATTATCTCTCCCTGGTCTATTCCTCAGCCCAGAAACGACCCCTGATGGTGGGGACTCCCTGTTCTCGAACCTAGGCTATTACAACCCTTACACGACCCTACCAGGGTGGTGAAAGAGGGTGTGAAGATACGTCATATCCTAAATATGTGCTTAAAGATGGACAGATGATACACATACAGAAACAACAAATACACCCTACCCTATCATATAGGGCCTAATGGTTGACTGTGTATACACTCCTACAGGTTCTTCTCAAAAAATTAGCATATTGTGATAAAGTTCATTATTTTCTGTAATGTACTGATAAACATTAGACTTTCATATATTTTAGATTCATTACACACAACTGAAGTAGTTCAAGCCTTTTCTTGTTTTAATATTGATGATTTTGGCATACAGCTCATGACAACCCAAAATTCCTATCTCTAAAAATTAGCATATCATGAAAAGGTTCTCTAAACGAGCTATTAACCTAATCATCTGAATCAACTAATTAACTCTAAACACCTGCAAAAGATTCCTGAGGCTTTTAAAAACTCCCAGCCTGGTTCATTACTCAAAACTGCAATCATGGGTAAGACTGCCGACCTGACTGGTGTCCAGAAGGCCATCATTGACACCCTCAACAAGGGTAAGACACAGAAAGAAATTTCTGAACGAATAGGCTGTTCCCAGAGTGCTGTATCAAGGCACCTCAGTGGGAAGTCTGTGGGAAGGAAAAAGTGTGGCAGAAAACGCTGCACAACGAGAAGAGGTGACCGGACCCTGAGGAAGATTGTGGAGAAGGACCGATTCCAGACCTTGGGGGACCTGCGGAAGCAGTGGACTGAGTCTGGAGTAGAAACATCCAGAGCCACCGTGTACAGGCATGTGCAGGAAATGGGCTACAGGTGCCGCATTCCCCAGGTCAAGCCACTTTTGAACCAGAAACAGCGGCAGAAGCGCCTGACCTGGGCTACAGAGAAGCAGCACTGGACTGTTGCTCAGTGGTCCAAAGTACTTTTTTCGGATGAAAGCAAATTTTGCATGTCATTCGGAAATCAAGGTGCCAGAGTCTGGAGGAAGACTGGGGAGAGGGAAATGCCAAAATGCCTGAAGTCCAGTGTCAAGTACCCACAGTCAGTGATGGTCTGGGGTGCCATGTCAGCTTCTGGTGTTGGTCCACTGTGTTTTATCAAGGGCAGGGTCAATGCAGCTAGCTATCAGGAGATTTTGGAGCACTTCATGCTTCCATCTGCTGAAAAGCTTTATGGAGATGAAGATTTCATTTTTCAGCACGACCTGGCACCTGCTCACAGTGCCAAAACCACTGGTAAATGGTTTACTGACCATGGTATTACTGTGCTCAATTGGCCTGCCAACTCTCCTGACCTGAACCCCATAGAGAATCTGTGGGATATTGGGAAGAGAAAGTTGAGAGACGCAAGACCCAACACTCTGGATGAGCTTAAGGCCGCTATCGAAGCATCCTGGGCCTCCATAACACCTCAGCAGTGCCACAGGCTGATTGCCTCCATGCCACGCCGCATTGAAGCAGTCATTTCTGCAAAAGGATTCCCGACCAAGTATTGAGTGCATAACTGAACTTAATTATTTGAAGGTTGACTTTTTTTGTATTAAAAACACTTTTCTTTTATTGGTCGGATGAAATATGCTAATATTTTGAGATAGGAATTTTGGGTTTTTATGAGCTGTATGCCAAAATCATCAATATTAAAACAAGAAAAGGCTTGAACTACTTCAGTTGTGTATTATGAATCTAAAATATATGAAAGTCTAATGTTTATCAGTACATTACAGAAAATAATGAACTTTATCACAATATGCTAATTTTTTGAGAAGAACCTGTAGTCCTAAGGTCAGGCAATTAGCTAGGTGCACAGTACACCATCAGATATACGTCATTAAAATTGCCCTGACGCGTTTCCCCCACTTTATGGGATCATCAGGGGGTCAGTAGGATTTGGGTGACGGATATCAATATGGATAGTGAGATATCCGTAGTTATATAAATGATACCCCCATAATAAAAAAGGGGACCATTTGTCAGTGGCTGGAGGGGATCTCAATCACTAGGACACAATGCAGACAGTTTAGTCAGGACACCAAGACCGTTGTATAGCTTAGCCACAGTTCATTGCAGACACCTGTGGAAGAAAGATACATGGTAGAGAACAAAGCGTATCCTATAAAAAACCTCCACCGATGCCCAAAACAATAGAAATGAACTCACAATCTCTGTACACTCACTTTAAACATCATAGGTCCAATGGTGCAGTTAGTGAATTCCTTCAATGAACATAGATGACCCATACTGCAAAGAACAAACGCTAATGGTCAACAATCGCAGTCTAGTTAGTAAAAACGAGGGGGAAGCAATTCCCCAACTTACAGTCTGTTGTCCGTCTCAGGATCCGATCGTCCCAAACTCCTCATTCAGCCCATCCCTGTGTTCACCAGGTGTCCCCTATTTATATGCTCACCACATTCAAAAATACCACAATTCTGTCATTTCCTGTCATAGGATGTACTTATCTTCCGGCCCGTGGAACGCAGCCCAGCGCTCAGTTCAGCGCGCTCGGTTCCGGTCACATGCTTCCGGCCAGTGGAACGCATTGGAACACAGGCATGTGATCACATCGGGTCAACTGGTTTCTATGACATCTAAGGCATGTAGCGAAAATGAGGGATGCCCCAATGCGCTGTACAGTGCTCTCTATCCGCATATTCACCAACCTCCTATACAAATCATACCTATAGGGACCCAGACTATATACAGACCCATGTCTGGTCGCAATTATCCCAACAGGGTAAGACACATAGATACCCATTAAAAGCATCCAAGAATGGTCACATATCTATGGGCAGAGAAATACATGGTGGAGAGGAGACAGAGGTATATTCATCAAATGTGGTGAATGAAACCTTCACCAAAAACCATCAAGCAGCCTAAGAAAAATATAGAGGATGTTATATTATCCAACGAAAAAGTCATGTTCGTTGGTTATAATGATACTTAGATTCAGATACTTCCCGCATCTGGCCAGTTTAAGAGTATTCAAAATTACATCGGGCCTGGCAATACATAACAAGGGACAATCTAGAAAAAGGCACCAAATTATAGACTAAAGGCAGTCAAAGGAAACAAGAAAATGTCAATCTCTCATTAATCCCGAGGGGAGACTGGGACGGAGCCGATTAATCCATTCACATTCCTTCTGGAGGATCTTCCTGTCCCAGTCACCCCCCGGGCTGCTCCAGAGGCCCCTCGTGGAAGGGGGGGTACTGTAACGGGGCGCCAAAGGCGCACTCGGTCACCCATCAGCCGCAGACCTGCTGCTTAGCTTCGGGAGCGAGGATCTGTGTTTGGCCTCGTTCCCAGGGTGGCTTTGCTAGCTGGGAGGCTCCCTGCTCCTAGGTCTGCCTTGAGCGCCGAGCTGATCACTCGGTGCTCGACTTGTCTGTCTGTCGGTCATGTGAAGCTGGCCACGTCACATGACCCTCACAGGTGGCCTGCTGGCTACAGGTTGCCTGTGATTTTAGTCTCTTAGGCTGTGTGTATTGTTAGCTACTCTATTGATTGACCTCTGGAATTTGTCCTTGACCGATTCCTGACCTCCCTTTGCCTGCTTCCTTGGTTTTGACGCTACATCTTGGATTTTGACCTCGGCTCGTTCTCGGATTTGCCACCTGCCTCTTCCCTTTGTATTGACGTGACCTCCCGGACTGACCTCGGCTAGCTGACCCGCCTTTGCCTGCATCTCGCGTACAGTTCTCTGCCTAGCTGTCCGGTACCCTCTCTGTTCCTTCCTCCCCTACCCGGAACTTACGGAGGTTAGGGACCGTCGCCCAGTTGCGCCCCGTCACCTAGGGCGGGTGGTGCAAGTAGGCAGGGACAGGGTTGAGGGTGGCAGTCTAGGGGGTGCCCTTCCTTCTACCTTCCCTTCCCGTGACATACCCTATTTAGAACATATAACTGCACCGCTGAACAGCAAATATATTCCTTCTTTTCCACTAATACACGCCAGAAAAGGCATAAGAACATATAACTGTGCCGCTGAACTGCAAATATATTTTTTCTTTTTGCACTAATACCCGCCACAAAAGGCTTTAGAACATATAACTGCACCTCTGGACGGCAAATATATTTTACTTTTGCAAATAATACACGACAAAAAGGGCTGGAATTTTAGCACTTCACCACACAACGGCTAATAAGCCTTTTTTCCCCACTAATACAAGCCAAAAAATGCTTTACAACATATAACTGCACCGCACAAGGGCAAATAAGACGTAGAAATATTTCCTTGTAATAAACCCTATTAATGGCTGTATCAAACAGCATTTGCACCCCAATAACAAGAACGGTTTGCTGGAATTGCAGAGCTGTATAATGGCAATTTGGATCCCCAGTCAGTGCAGCAAGGTGTAATAGGATTATTCCTATTACCAAGTCTGTAACCTGGCCTACTGAACGCTGTTTAACATAAATGCTGTGGAATGATTCCTCCCCATCCTTTCCCTACACCTTGAATAATCTTTCCCTGCGCTTGTAAATAGTTTTTTTTACGCATAATGAAGTTTTTTTCTAGTACTGTTCCTAGCGCCTGTTGACTTCTCTTCATGCACTAAGTACACTGGAAAATGGCAGAATCCAAGATGGCTGAGGCTATTTATAGGGCTGTGACATCACAGGGCTGGCTGCTGATTGGCAGCATGCATGGCATTATGGGTGACTCCGCCTTCCCAAAGTTCCTTGCTCCATGTCCTCACACGTACAGCAGCCATTTTAGGAAAAAATGTGATTCGTTACCACGAATCGCGAGGAAATTCGGCTTCGGTGCAAACCAAATTTTTCCTGAAATTCTAATTTGAATTTCACTTTGTCAGCTTCAACTCGCTCATCTCTAGTTGTAAACATTAGGATTCAAAAAATCTTTTCAAGGAACCCAAGAACAATCATAAAAAAGCCACTAAAATGTTGCCAATAATGATGTATGGATATTTTAGCTATAAAATTTGTGAAATTTTCCTTCACTTGCCAAATTTGGTAAGTTATAGGAAACTTGTTGTAGTCTCCAAAGGAGACATAGTTTAGCCAACTTTGTTATGTAGAATACATAGGTGGAGATAGTGGTGTAAATATAGCCATGCTTGTAGCAGGCATGAATTTAATTTCTTCACTAGAGATGGCCTTACGGTTCGCCCGGCGGTTGCTTTGCGGCGAACTTTGCGTGTTCGTGATTTGCCAAACATGCGAACATATGGAGATACAGATGTAGCAGGGTTAGCACTCCAGCTCTTAACTAAAATTTCTTAACTCATCGCGTTATCTTGAGACAAAAGCCATTGAAAAGCAATTGAAGGTGTTTGCTTAGATTAGATTAGTGTTGATCACGAATATTCGAATTGCGAATTTTAATAGCGAATATCGGCACTTCAAGAATTTGCACATATTTAGAATATCGCAAAATATATTCGTAATCGCGAATATTTGCAATCAAGAAAATAATGCCTGGAGATCATGAATTCGTGAATTCTCGAATATATGGCGAATATTCACCCAAATATTCGTGAAATATCGCGAATTCGAATATTGCCCCTGCCGCTCATCACTAGATTAGATAACACAACTCAGAAATCTCAGAAAACAGGAGTGTTAACTCTACTCCATCTGTATTCGCACCTGCCATATTATTTTACATTGTGAAGAATTTTGACCCATGACACATCCATCAGGTGGTACAGGACAGACAATTGAGACATTTCAGCACATGGACATACCCCCTACCTTATAAATAAACCTGATCTGGCTGCCATTTTACATTTAGTCTTTTGCCAGTGTAGGGAGAGGTTTCTGTGTGGAGCAGGGACAGGCGGTTAGGGACACCAAACGCTAGCTAATAGGGCCACAAAAGTCATTTTAAGCACTAGTATAGGTGTGCTATCGATAGGTGTGATACACAGAGGGGTGCGATATACAGGTCCTTCTCAAAAAATTAGCATATTGTGATAAAGTTCATTATTTTCTGTAATGTACTGATAAACATTAGACTTTCATATATTTTAGATTCATTACACACAACTGAAGTAGTTCAAGCCTTTTCTTGTTTTAATATTGATGATTTTGGCATACAGCTCATGAAAACCCAAAATTCCTATCTCTAAAAATTAGCATATCATGAAAAGGTTCTCTAAACGAGCTATTAACTTAATCATCTGAATCAACTAATTAACTCTAAACACCTGCAAAAGATTCCTGAGGCTTTTAAAAACTCCCAGTCTGGTTCATTACTCAAAACCACAATCATGGGTAAGACTGCCGACCTGACTGCTGTCCAGAAGGCCATCATTGACACCCTCAAGCAAGAGGGTAAGACACAGAAAGAAATTTCTGAACGAATAGGCTGTTCCCAGAGTGCTGTATCAAGGCACCTCAGTGGGAAGTCTGTGGGAAGGAAAAAGTGTGGCAGAAAACGCTGCACAACGAGAAGAGGTGACCGGACCCTGAGGAAGATTGTGGAGAAGGACCTATTCCAGACCTTGGGGGACCTGCGGAAGCAGTGGACTGAGTCTGGAGGAAGACTGGGGAGAGGGAAAAGCCAAAATGCGTGAAGTCCAGTGTCAAGTACCCACAGTCAGTGATGGTCTGGGGTGCCATGTCAGCTGCTGGTGTTGGTCCACTGTGTTTTATCAAGGGCAGGGTCAATGCAGCTAGCTATCAGGAGATTTTGGAGCACTTCATGCTTCCATCTGCTGAAAAGCTTTATGGAGATGAAGATTTCATTTTTCAGCACGACCTGGCACCTGCTCACAGTGCCAAAACCACTGGTAAATGGTTTACTGACCATGGTATTACTGTGCTCAATTGGCCTGCCAACTCTCCTGACCTGAACCCCATAGAGAATCTGTGGGATATTGGGAAGAGAAAGTTGAGAGACGCAAGACCCAACACTCTGGATGAGCTTAAGGCCGCTATCGAAGCATCCTGGGCCTCCATAACACCTCAGCAGTGCCACAGGCTGATTGCCTCCATGCCACACCGCATTGAAGCAGTCATTTCTGCAAAAGGATTCCCGACCAAGTATTGAGTGCATAACTGAACTTAATTATTTGAAGGTTGACTTTTTTTTGTATTAAAAACACTTTTCTTTTATTGGTCGGATGAAATATGCTAATTTTTTGAGATAGGAATTTGGGGTTTTCATGAGCTGTATGCCAAAATCATCAATATTAAAACAAGAAAAGGCTTGAACTACTTCAGTTGTGTGTAATGAATCTAAAATATATGAAAGTCTAATGTTTATCAGTACATTACAGAAAATAATGAACTTTATCACAATATGCAAATTTTTTTAGAAGGACCTGTACTTATAATATACTTTTATAATGAGTCAAAAACACATAGATCTATATAGTGATCACCTGGAAGTCAGGGGCCTAATGACTAGGGGCTTACTAGGGCCATATTTATATAGGGTAATGTTCCGGATGGGGTCGCTCTTATCAGGGTGCCTGGTCTCTGGTTAGGCTGTCAGGGCCAGGATAGCACCCCCCTGTAGGGCTATATCAGGGACAGTTCTTTGCCCACCCTGTCCTACCACATCATCATCTAGCCCAGGGATAGATGTTTTTTGCTTTCCCTCAAGGATTCATGGATGTGCACTGGAACCCCCCGGATTGTGGTAGGACATATGGTTTCTGATTTAGTTCCGCCGAGCACTTGTTATTGCCTACCACATCAATGCTTTTTGCTTAACTTTAATAATTTCATTTATTTTAATTTTGAGGGATATCTTTTCCATTCACACGTCCGCAAAATGGGTCCGCATCCGTTCCGCAATTTTAAGGAAGGGGTGCAGACCCATTCATTTTCAATGGGTCCGGAATGTGCTGTCCGCATCCGCATTTGCGGATCCGCACTTACGCATCCGTGCTTCCGTTTCCGGAAAAAAAAAGAACATGTCCTATTCTTGTCCACAATTGCAGACAAGATTAGGCATTTTCTATTATAGTGCCGGCGATGTGCGGTCCGCAAATGCACATTGCCGGTGTCCGTGTTTTGCGGATCTGCAAAACACTTACGGACGTGTTAATAGACCCTCATAGTAACATTATTAAAGGTTACGTTTTATCTTTATGTATATTCTAATGGATTGCCTTCTGTGTACAATGTTATAATATAGTTTCTATGTTAGAAAGTATATTATAGTGCATTTGTATTGTGCGGCAGTTGTGTGCGGTTCTGCTGCGATACTGCAGGTATATAGAGGGACAAGCGTTATTGGAACAAATAATTTCTACTGGTGTGATATACCAGTCGCCCCTCAAAAAAACTGATTGAAGCAGGGTGTTATATACCAATATACTTTTGGGTACTGTATAGTGCATTTGCGCATGTGCGTACGTGAAAATTATATTGCAGCTATTTCGCATTGAAAAAATTAATGAATGCAGATCGCAAATTCGAATAATACATCTAGTATGTCACTGTCCATGTTGTGGGACTATTTGTGCACTTTTAGTAATTATTTCTTGGCTGCAAATATGAGCTGAAGGTTTTTCAGGTTCGCCTGCTATTAAAATGAATGGGACCCGCTGCGAACTTGCGGTTTGCGAACATTTGATCGCATTCGCGCGATCGCGTTCGCGAACCGTCCCGGCAGATGTTCGTCCATCACTATTCTTCACAAAACATTTTTTCGTTATTGAAATACAAATGTATTGGAAACCAAATCTAAAGTACAATCTGATTAGAATTTATATATTTTTAGCTAAATGTTTTTTTAATCAATCCTAAAATGGAAGATACTGTATTCTGATCCACCGACTCATCATATCATGAAATGTTGGTTACAGGACAATAGAAATTTCAGCAAGAGATCTTACCTTCAGCATCATTTTTAATGTTAATTTCTACAGACCCATAATCTTTTATTGAAGATTTAGAAAGTAACTATAAAATAAATAAAATAACGTTTTAGATAAATACGTATAGAAAATATAATATAAAACATGTACAGATTCATTTTATGATTCAAAGAATTAGAGATTGCATCAGTTTTTGTTTTTTTTTTGCAGATCATCAATTTTAACAATGCCTTAAAATGCCACAAAATGGACAAGAATAGGACATTTTTTCACACCAGTGTTTTTGCTAGATCCGTCATGGATCAGCAAAAACGCTTCCGTCAAAATAATACAACTGTCTGCATCCGTTCTGAACAGATCCAGTTTTATTATATCTAAAATAGCCAAGACGGATCTGTCTTTAAAACCTGTTTATTTTTTGTTTGCTCCGCTTCTCAATGTAGATGCATTAGTGTAGAAGCACTCATTTGTCTTCCCGAACAGTGACTGCATGTGCGCTGCAACATTTCCGAGTAGCAGCATACCCGAAATCGAATCAGTGCTTCTACGCTGGCACCACTAAAATAAGATAAGATAAGATAAGATACCTTTATTGTCACTGTACAATACAATGTAATACAATGTACAATACAATGAAATGTTGTTTGGAGCAATCCTAGATGCCATGGACAGAGGAACAAGAACTGACATTTAAACTAAAGCTTTACACTAGAAAAAAAACAAAAACATTGCACTAGAAAGCATTACTATTCACAGTTCGCAGCATATATATAGCAAGAGCAAGGTAGGAAGTGCTTATGAGTATATATATACACACTGATTCAGACACCACTGCAGACAAGAGATCATCATGGGGTCATGAATGCAGCAGTCACTTTCAGTCTGTGGTAGTTTCTATCCAAGGAAGGGGCAATACACTGAGCAGTGGCACAGGCAGGAGATTGGCAGGGTCGGGCTACTGTATATGTCCAGCTCTGGCAATCAAACAGCAAGTGGGCACTTGTGTGCGACAGCCCCTCAGAGGTGGGGAGCTCTTGCTAATTAGACCAATCAATTCAAATTAATTCGCTCATACCTGCTTAGATTATCAGCCAAACCAGTGATATCTATTTGTAAACGGTACTAGTAGGCTTATTTACTGTAGTTGTATAAAGCTAGTTCTTATTTATAGATGATTATACAGAAATTTTGGCAAATCTTTGATTGTACCTTTTATCCCAGTGTATTGCATATAATTATACCTAAATAGACGTCTGCATGATAACTAGAATATAACTTGGAACCATGCATCATTGATTTATTGTGTTGTTGCTCACCAGATAATGTAGATAGAGTTGTTTGGCCTCCATCAGCTCAGAGTACTGAATGATATATTCAACTAAAACCTCCTGATGCCCCTCACATGAAAGAACTTTGTCCAAATGGTAGAGCTTCAAGAAGCTCTTGCTCCGAGTGTAGAACTGGGCAACATGCAAGGAGGCTATACCATAACTAGGCCTGATTTCACCAGGAGTATATGGCTCAGTGTCCAGGTGTGTTCTAGCCTACAAAAAATAAGTAAATTGTAATGGGAGAAAGTTACTAAAATATTATTAATGCCTAATGCTGTTGATGTCTAGGGTAAAAAGAACAAAAATGTAATAGTAAGTATAAAAATGCTTGTTAAACAGTTCCTAATACCCCACACATCGCATCACACTTGGAAGATTCACTTAAGAGAGGATTCGCACTCAATGCAAATCCTATGGAGTGTCAAGATCCCACCCTGTGTAATCAAAACTCACGTACGAAAGAGTGCATGTCTGAAATGTGACAAGCACAAATGCTATAGAATCTTTCACATGGGTCTCTTAGTTGATAATATAACAATTTAAGCACTACAAAGTTTTTTTATGGGAAGTGGGGGGTAAATAGAAGAACTTATACAAAACCCCAGTCCTGTGAGGCATCAGTTCAGATATATATATATTTATATATATATATATACCAAACTACTTTACCTTAATAAATAAATAAATAAATAGAATATATTGTATATAGAAAAATAATAAATATAAGGTGAAATAAGAACTTTTGGAATATATCTTATCACAGAAAAATGCCTCTTTCTGTGTCCCTTTTGTTCACTCAGGCCAAGTTCACTGTTAAAATCCATACACAGGAAGCAAAGAGATAAAGGTCAGATCAGGGTACAACTGTTGTCTATAGACGTAGATGTAGAGGGAAGGGCGAGGTTTGAGCAGAAACAGGAAATGAGCTGCTTTGATGTCTACCATACACAGCACACAGTGAAGAGATTCTGATCCCCATCACACACACAAATTGTAGCCTACTGTAAGCTAAGCAGACATTGATTGGTACCTTCAAGTACATTTTGGCTTCCCAGTTGCTGGTATTTAAAGTAAAGGATGCTTGACCATTCTCATCTGTCACTAAAGTCAGATTGACTAAATCAGGTCTGCTCTGGAGAAAAACCGCAATGTCTGGTATTGGATTACCATCAGCATCTTCCACTTTAATCTGAAAAATAAATCATAAGATATACTGTAAATGCAATGTATGACCTGCAATGCAAATACTATATACAGGAGAAGGGGTCCTATAACACTCACCAGTCCACTATATGGTATCCCAGGCTTATAGTCCTTATCAGTATGAACAAATGACAATCTGTTGATGACAGTGGATATGCTTGTTTGACTGGATGTTGACTGATCCACCCCTACATAAAAAGTTGAAAAATAAGTAAAAAGAAAACACTTTTGAATATTTTTCCACCTCAAGGCTACGTTTACTGGTTTGAGTTTACTGAAACAGTCTTTACAGATGAGTTAGTATATGTCCTTTACACTCACTATCCCTTTAAGATCCACACCTGGTTTTGGCTTAAAAAACGGCATTAAGGATACTTTCACACTCGCGGTAGCAGTGTCCAGTAGGCTGTTTTGGCGGGGAAACAGCCTGCCGTATCCATGCTAACGCTAGCCCACCGTGCCGCTGGAGGTCCACTCTGGCCCTATTCACTATAATAGGGTCGGGCCAGAGGTCTGGCCGCAGCACGGCAAACAAGCCAAGAGGTGGCCGGACAAAAACCGCAGCATGCTGTAGTTTTTGTCCAGCCTCATCTCGGCATGTTTGTTGTGCTGTGGCAGGACCTCCTGCCCGCCCCCATTATTGTGAATGGTGCCAGAGCAGACTTCCGGCGGCACAGTGGGCTAGCGTTAGCGCGGATCCGGCAGGCTGTCTTAAAATGTGAATGTGGAAACCCAGATTTAGGTCTTTCATACGGTCAGTATTTGGTCACTTGGTCAGTATTTTCCATCAGTATTTGCAAGGCAAACCAGCACACATCTTTCCACTATACTTTTTCTCTTTTGGCTCCACTGTCATAAAAGCTGATTAAATACTAATTGTAGTTTACTGAAATTTGACTGAGACCTAATCCACACCTTTTTGCGGTTCACAAATTATGGATCCACAAAATACGAATGTGGTCAGTGTGGTTCTGCTTTTTTTTGGGGGGGACTCATTGACAGTCCAGGGTTCACCTATTGCAGCCAAGTATAGGAAAAGTATAGGACATGCTTCACCCATATGCTTTACAAATTCATATGTCTATCCTGCTAAAAGATAGAATATATAAAATAAAAATGCAGACCACGGGCCGATAAGGAACAATGGGTCCACAATTTAAATGTGGATGGCACAAGGACCATATCCATATTTAGCTGAACTGCGATATGTTCATTTGCATGGGGCTTTAGTAATAGTAGATAAGAACACTTACCAGTCCCCTCTTCTGTGATAGAGGCCAAACCAGTCAATTGCATTACCAAGCCAGTTTTGTTTAATTTGAAGATTTCAGATTGGATCTCTACGGTTTGGCATCCAGATCTGTCGAGCTTTGAGGAAAATAAGACAAACACACAAGAACAATTAAGGGGTAGTTTCCATCTGCATCTTTTTTAAGATGTTTTCCAGGAGTTCAATATTGATGACTAGAGATGAGCGAATCAAAGCTGACAAAGTGGAAGTTGATCTGAATTTCAGGAAAAATTTGATTCGCACCGAAGTCAAATTTTCTTGCGATTCGTGGTAACGAATCAAATTTTTTCCTAAAATGGAGGCTGCACGTATGAGGACATTAAGAAAGTAACTCTGGGAAGACGGGATCACCCATAATGCCATGCATGCAGCTCATCAGCAGCCAGCACTGTGATGTCACAGCCCTATAAATAGCCTCTACCATCTTGGATTCTTGGATGCCATTTTCCAGTGTACTTAGTGCAGGGAGAGATGTCTGCAGGCGCTAAAGACAGTGGTAGAAAAAAACTTAATTGTGCTAAAAAAACAATTTACAAGTTCAAGGAAAGATTATTCAAGGTGTAGGGAAAGAATAGGGAGGAATCATTCCACAGCATTTATGTTGAACAAGGTTCAGTAAGGCAGGTTACAGTCTGGGTAATAGGAATAATCCCATTACACCTTACTGCACTGACTGGGCACCCAAATTGCCATTATACAGCTATGTAATTCCAGCAAACCGTTCTTGTTATTGGGGTGTTACAGCCATTAACAGGGTTTATTACTACAGGGAATGCAGAATTATTAGGCAAGTTGTATTTTTGAGGATTAATTTTATTATTGAACAACAACCATGTTCTCAATGAACCCAAAAAACTCATTAATATCAAAGCTGAATATTTTTGGAAGTAGTTTTTAGTTTGTTTTTAGTTTTAGCTATTTTAGGGGGATATCTGTGTGTGCAGGTGACTATTACTGTGCATAATTATTAGGCAACTTAACAAAAAACAAATATATACCCATTTCAATTATTTATTTTTACCAGTGAAACCAATATAACATCTCAACATTCACAAATATACATTTCTGACATTCAAAAACAAAACAAAAACAAATCAGTGACCAATATAGCCACCTTTCGTTGCAAGGACACTCAAAAGCTGCCATCCATGGATTCTGTCAGTGTTTTGATCTGTTTACCATCAACATTGCGTGCAGCAGCAACCACAGCCTCCCAGACACTGTTCAGAGAGGTGTACTGTTTTCCCTACTTGTAAATCTCACATTTGATAATGGACCACAGGTTCTCAATGGGGTTCAGATCAGGTGAACAAGGAGGCCATGTCATTAGATTTTCTTCTTTTATACCCTTTCTTCCCAGCCACGCTGTGGAGTACTTGGACGCGTGTGATGGAGCATTGTCCTGCATGAAAATCATGTTTTTCTTGAAGGATGCAGACTTCTTCCTGTACCACTGCTTGAAGAAGGTGTCTTCCAGAAACTGGCAGTAGGACTGGGAGTTGAGCTTGACTCCATCCTCAACCCGAAAAGGCCCCACAAGCTCATCTTTGATGATACCAGCCCAAACCAGTACTCCACCTCCACCTTGCTGGCGTCTGAGTCAGACTGGAGCTCTCTGCCCTTTACCAATCCAGCCACGGGCCCATCCATCTGGCCCATCAAGACTCACTCTCATTTCATCAGTCCATAAAACCTTAGAAAAATCAGTCTTGAGATATTTCTTGGCCCAGTCTTGACGTTTCAGCTTGTGTGTCTTGTTCAGTGGTGGTCGTCTTTCAGCCTTTCTTACCTTGGCCATGTCTCTGAGTATTGCACACCTTGTGCTTTTGGGCACTCCAGTGATGTTGCAGCTCTGAAATATGGCCAAACTGGTGGCAAGTGGCATCTTGGCAGCTGCACGCTTGACTTTTCTCAGTTCATGGGCAGTTATTTTGCGCCTTGGTTTTTCCACACGCTTCTTGCGACCCTGTTGACTATTTTGAATGAAATGCTTGATTGTTCGATGATCACGCTTCAGAAGCTTTGCAATTTTAAGAGTGCTGCATCCCTCTGCAAGATATCTCACTATTTTTGACTTTTCTGAGCCTGTCAAGTCCTTCTTTTGACCCATTTTGCCAAAGGAAAGGAAGTTGCCTAATAATTATGCACACCTAATATAGGGTGTTGATGTCATTAGACCACACCCCTTCTCATTACAGAGATGCACATCACCTAATATGCTTAATTGGTAGTAGGCTTTCGAGCCTATACAGCTTGGAGTAAGACAACATGCATAAAGAGGATGATGTGGTCAAAATACTCATTTGCCTAATAATTCTGCACGCAGTGTAGTGTTGGGCGCGAATATTCGTATTGCGAATTTTAATCGCGAATATCGCCACTTCGAGAATTCGTGAAGATTTAGAATATAGAGCTATATATTCATAATCGCGAATATTCTAGATTTTTTTTCATCAGTAACCTTCCTTTTTGCTTGTGGGCCAATGAGAAGGCTGCAGTGTCCTGGTCTGAGCTTAGCAACATCCCCAGCAACCAATAGGAAAGTTGCCTACCCATTACTATATAAGAACCTCCCCAGCAGCCATTTTCTGCAGTTTTATGGAGTTCTGAGAGAGACAGCATTGTCATTGCTGTGCTCTGTGCTTTGCTGTATAATTACAGTTAGTTAGTTAGATTATATATATAATACAGATAGTTAGTGGGAGATAGTCAGTGCAGGTTAGATAGGGATATAGTGTAGCTGATAGGTTCCAGTGCAGGTTGTTAGGTAGTGTTCTGCTGTCCATACATACATGCTACAGACATAGTGCTGTGATGTCACAAGTTCATAACAATACTGCACTAATCAGTAATATATAGTCAGACCTGCTAAAATCTGAATTAGCACGTATTGTGCCAAAATATGCACATCATTACTTGCCGATTTGCGCAATCGCAAATACACTGCTCAAAAAAATAAAGGGAACACTTAAACAATACAATGTAACTCCAAGTCAATCCCACTTCTGTGAAATCAAACTGTCCACTTAGGAAGCAACACTGAGTGACAATCAATTTCACATGCTGTTGTGCAAATGGGATAGACAACAGGTGGAAATTATTGGCAATTAGCAAGACTCCCCCAATAAAGGAGTGGTTCTGCAGATGGTGACCTGACCACTTCTCAGTTCCTATGCTTCCTGGCTGATGTTTTGGTCACTTTTAAATGCTGCCGGTGCTTTCACTCTAGTGGTAGCATGAGACGGAGTCTACAACCCACACAAGTGGCTCAGGTAGTGCAGCTTATCCAGGATGGCACATCAATGCGAGCTGTGGCAAGAAGGTTTGCTGTGTCTGTCAGCGTAGTGTCCAGAGCATGGAGGCTCTACCAGGAGACAGGCCAGTACATCAGGAGATGTGGAGGAGGCCGTAGGAGGGCAACAACCCAGCAGCAGGACCGCTACCTCCGCCTTTGTGCAAGGAGGAACAGGAGGAGCACTGCCAGAGCCCTGCAAAATGATCTCCAGTAGGCCACAAATGTGCATGTGTCTGCTCAAACGGTCAGAAACAGACTCCATGAGGGTGATATGAGCGCCCGACGTCCACAGGTGGGGGTTGTGCTTACAGCCCAAAACCGTGCAGGACGTTTGGCATTTGCCAGAAAACACCAAGATTGACAAATTCGCCACTGGCGCCCTGTGCTCTTCACAGATGAAAGCAGGTTCACACTGAGCACATGTGACAGACGTGACAGAATCTGGAGACGCCGCGGAGAACGTTCTGCTTCCTGCAACATCCTCCAGCATGACCGGTTTGGCATTAGGTCAGTAATGGTGTGGGGTGGCATTTCTTTGGAGGGCCGCACAGCCCTCCATGTGCTCGCCAGAGGTAGCCTGACTGCCATTAGGTACCGAGATGAGATCCTCAGACCCCTTGTGAGACCATATGCTGGTGCGGTTGGCCCTGGGTTCATCCTAATGCAAGACAATGCTAGACCTCATGTGGCTGGAGTGTGTCAGCAGTTCCTGCAAGACGAAGGCATTGATGATATGGACTGGCCCGCCCATTCCCCAGACCTGAATCCAATTGAGCACATCTGGGACATCACGTCTCGCTCTATCCACCAACGTCACGTTGCACCACAGACTGTCCAGGAGTTGGCAGATGCTTTAGTCCAGGTCTGGGAGGAGATCCCTCAGGAGACCGTCCGCCACCTCATCAGGAGCATGCACAGGCATTGTAGGGAGTTCATACAGGCACGTGGAGGTCACACACACTACTGAGCCTCATTTTGACTTGTTTTAAGGACATTACATCAAAGTTGGATCAGCCTGTAGTGTGTTTTTCCACTTTAATTTTGAGGGTGACTCCAAATCCAGACCTCCATGGGTTGAAAAATTTGATTTCCATTTTTTTTTTTTGTGTGATTTTGTTGTCAGCACATTCAACTATGTAAAGAACAAAGTATTTCAGAAGAATATTTAATTAATTCAGATCTAGGATGTGTTATTTTTGTGTTCCCTTTATTTTTTTGAGCAGTGTATATTGGAGCACTCTATCTGCATATAAAGCTATTGTAACGATCTGCCGTGCCAACCATTTTCTCCAGACTCAGGAAACTTCTTGGAGCTTGAAAAATGTAGCAACAGTGACCCACGCCTGTATTGCGCGCGCAATACGCGCATATTACATTTCCGATTTTCACAATCAAGAAAATAATCGCAAATTCTCGAATTCGCAAATATATGACAAATATACGACCAAATATTTGCAAAATTCGAATATTGCCCCTGCCGCTCATCACTATTTATTGCAAGGCAATATTTCTACATCTTATTTGCCCTTGTGCGTTGCAGTTATATGTTCTAAAGGATTTTTTGGCTTGTATTAGTGGAGATATAAGGGCTAATTAAGCGTTGTGTGGTGAAGTGCTAAAAAAACAGCCCCTTATGTCGTATATTAGTGGCAAAAGTAAAATATATTTGCCACTCAGCAGTGCAGTTATATGTTCTAAAGCCTTTTGCGGCGTGTATTAGTGGAGAAAGAAAAAATATATTTGCCTTTCAGCATTCAGCGGTGAAGTTATATGTTCTAGAGCCTTTTGTGGCATGAATTATTGGCAAAAGTAAAATATATTTGCCGTTCAGCGGCGCAGTTATATGTTCTAAAGCCTTTTGTGGCGTGTATTAGTGGAAAAAGAAATAATATAATTGCCGTTCAGCGGTGCAGATATATGTTCTAAAACCTTTTCTGGCGTGTATTATTGGAAAAAGAAAAAAATATATTTGCCGTTCAGCGGTGCAATTATATGTTCTAAAGCCTTTTGTGGCGTGTATTAGTGGAAAAAGAAAATATATATTTGCCTTTCAGCATTCAGCGGTGCAGTTATATGTTCTAAATCCTTTTGTGCCGTGTATTAGTGGAAACAATATATATATTTGCCGTTCAGTTGTACAGTTGGGTGCTGTTATATGTTCTAAAGACTATTGTGGCATGTATTAGTGGAAAAATAAAAAATATATTTGCCGTTCAGTGGTGCAGTTATATGTTCTAAAGCCTTTTCTGGCGTGTATAAGTGGAAAAAGATAAAATATATTTGCCGTTCAGCGGTACAGTTATATGTTCTAAAGACTTTTGTGGTATGAATTAGTGGAAAAAGAAAAATATATATGCTATTCAGCTGTGCAGTTATATGTTCTAAAGCCTTTTGTGGCATGTATGAGCGGCAAAAGTAAAATATATCTGGCGTTTAGCAACGCAGTTATATGTTCTAAAGCCTTTTGTGGCGTGTATTAGTGGCAAAAGTTAAATATATTGCCGTTTAGTGGGTGCAGTTATATGTTCTAAAGCCTTTTGTGGCATATATTATTGGCAAAATAAAATAATTATTGCCGTTCAGCGGTGCAGTTATATGTACTAAAGCCTTTTGTGGCATGTATTAGCGGCAAAGTAAAATATATCTGAAGTTTAGCAACGCAGTTTATATGTTCTAAAGCCTTTTGTGGTGTGTATTAGTGCAAAAGTAAAATATATTTGCCGTTTAGCAGTGCAGTTATATGTCTAAAGCCTTTTGTGGCGTATATTATTGGCAAAATTAAAAATATTGCCGTTCAGCGGTTGCAGTTATATGTTCTAAAGCCTTTTGTGGCGTTGTATTCGTGGAAAAAGAAAAAATATATTTGCCATGTTAGTGGTGAGTTATATGTTCTAAAGCCTTTGTGGCGTGTAATAGTGGCAAAAGTAAAAATATATTTGCCGTTTAGCAGTGCAGTTATATGTTTTAAAGCCCCTTTTTTGTGTGTATAGTGGGGAAAAAAGGACTTATTAGCCGTTGTGTGATCAAGTGAGAAAATAACTGTAATGACCGGCGTCACGCACAGGGAGGGAAAAGGGAAAGCCCAGGCCAAGGGGAGGAGGGAAAGGTGGTGACCCCTTGACTCACCTTGCGGCATGGCACCTGACTGCCCTGACTTCCCTAGACGGGTTCCATCCACCCCGTGCGGCGATCACGTGTCTTAAACCCCTGGCTTTCCCCTAAAATGAGACCCTAGATAGTGAACGGGCCGTGGGATCGCTAGTCCGCACCACTGACACTAAGAGGAGACCACCAGGGAGAGGACAGGACAATACAGACAAACACATACACCCGGTGGGCGACACAGCAGACCACAAAGGTCCAACAGGGATCCGAAGGGTAACGTTCTAGACCAACAACCAGAGAACGCAGCAACACAGCTCCAGAGGTGTCAGTATAGAAGTCCAGGCAGGAAGGCTCTATATCTGGCAACCATAGAAGTGTGAGAGGGAATATAAGGAGGTTGGGAGTGCTGTACAAGGAACAGCTGAGGAGAAGGAGCTACGGATCCTGAGTGAGCCAAAAGGGTTGCAAAGCAAACCCAGAAAACTACCATAAGGAAACAGCCCTATCTTACATAGGAGCGCTCAGCCAACCGCTGCGACTTCCTGACCCCGGGTATAACTGAGTCAGGCGTGTTCTTGACACCCTCGTGACACCCCCCCTTTATGTGTAATAAAGAGTGTATTGGAGTGCCGGTTCCTTCTAATTTTTGGCAGCCCTTTCACTTAGTGCATAGGCTTTATGAGTGTAGGAGTCCTACTACCTGAACAATTGTACCACAATGTGAATGAGGCCCTCCTTTATGTGATATGCAGGCTGGGTTTCGGATGTACCTCTTGCTTGTAAATTTTTGGCAGCACTTGCACTTTATATACAAGTAAAAATAAAGGAAAGAATGATTCTATACAATTTTTCTTCTAAAATTGATTTTATCTTTCTGTTTTTGTGCGTATTATTGTCAGTCTGTAAAAGTGGCGTACTACTCGGACAACGTTGTTCCCAGCAGCGACCTTGGAGTCCAAGATGCATCCAGACATCCTCCCTATGCTGTTCTGAACCATTTCAGTGGTGTTTCCATCAATTTCTGACCTTTTCCTGTGAACCAGTAAACCCTCCCCTCTTAAGAGCAGGCGGTGCCTGGTTTAATGCTCTGTTCCTCCCATTGACTTCTATTGTGCTCTATTGCTCTGTAGAGCACCTGAGCATCCCAAAGTGTTCTATTGGAGCACCAGAGCACTTTGGTGCTCGATCAACACTACTTCAAGCTTTCGCACTGAGATTGGGCCACCAAGTGGGAATATGATTAGGCCGGGATTTATAATAATTCGTGGCAAATTAATTTGGAACAAATAACATTTCTTGGTGAACTTCAGCGAATCGAATATTTCAAAACTTCATTCATCTATAGAAAGGCCGTTTAAATGAAACCAATACTCATTTATTGACTAGCATCAGCCAGTGTAAGAGGACCCTAATTCTTACCCTATCAGTTTAAAGGTCAGAAAGTATCTGACAAACCTCCCTTTAACAATAGATTGTTAGTTATGAAGATAAGAGATATACCTTGTTTTTGCAATAAACTGCATCAAAGGTTACACTGTGTGAACCTGTCCTTTAAATATTTGATGGAAGAATGAGATATAAAAATGCTAGACAGTGGCGTACATAGAGAAGTAAGGTCCCCATAGCAAGGATCAAACCAGGACCCACACACAGGACAGAAGGGTTTCTGCCTAAACCCTTTTCAATGACTCTTGGGCCATTTTTCCACTGCTTCATTTGCTAAAAGTTGTTATTTCAGAGGGTGGTGTCTTCACAAAGTTTTAACCCCCAGTAGAAGAGGGAGTGATCCTAACTGGGCCCCCTCTTGCCCTAGGCCCTATAGCAGTTGCATGGTCTGCCACTATGGTAGTTATGCCCCTGATGGGAGAATGCTAGTCTTTTATTAGTTCCCCAAACCATTCCCATTATAACTAACTATAAATATTTTACTAATGCTTTAATGTTGTAGATTTCTTACCTTTCCAGGAAAATAAAGACAAATTGGAGGTTCCTCATGTGTACCTGACCAAAATCTTGAATAATACTTCCTACAAATGGACATAGTGTAATTTCCATGTACTGGCTTCCCATATGTGTACCTAAAAGATTATGAAAATATTACAGTATCAGTATAAACCCAGCATAAAAAAAAAATACACTCTTTGCCAAAAAAATAAAGCACCAAGAGGCAGTTGTTGGAATTGAATGAACTGTTCTATGTCTGAATGTAATGATGATATATGGAAGTGATTACAATATTAAAGCAAAATGAAAGGTTTATTAGGGAAAACAGAACAATTGAAAGTAGGCTCTAGCACTCTATTGGGCCCCCTCTAGCCTCAATACAGGATGAGATACTGCCGGACATGGATGCATACAGGTTCCATATGGTATCCTGCGGCGCATTTGCCTACAGATGTTGCAGCTGGCTCTGTAGGTTCTGCTAACTTGTAGGATTCCAAACAGGACCTAAAAACAATAAGGTTTCAGTCTGTAGCAGTCCAGATTTTTCATTCTCAACACCACTGAAAATGAAGGTGATGGTGGCTGGCTGTCAATGACAGGACATATAATGGGTGCCAAGGTACCAGATTGCACCAGAACTGCACCTACAATTATCTCACGATCACAGCACGTGAGATCATATGGTTTACCCATAAATGCTCTGGTACATGCTGAATGCTTTTATCTTTACCTTATTATATAGTAGCTCCAAGTCATCTGATAACAGCAAAGCAGTTAGACAAGTCATCTACTTTGTTTGTTTCTATGTAATCTTCTAGTTCTGTTCTTGAGAATATCCTGCAGATCTATTGCCAGAATCAATATAATAAATGATCGACTCACCTGCCACATATTTTAACTGGAAATTGTTTACTGTTGAACATGACATTCTTGGGGAAATGAAGATTGACCTCAAATTTTGGAAGTACT
Source organism: Bufo bufo (assembly GCF_905171765.1). Taxonomy (NCBI): domain Eukaryota; kingdom Metazoa; phylum Chordata; class Amphibia; order Anura; family Bufonidae; genus Bufo; species Bufo bufo. The sequence goes on from NC_053394.1 coordinate 53,008,331, forward strand.
AAAAAAACATAATGGAGAAAAGTAAAGTATAATACAGCTTCCATTACAGGTGAAACTCGAAAAATTTGAATATCGTGCAAAGTTCATTTATTCAGTAATGCAACTTAAAAGGTGAAACTAATATACGAGATAGACTCATTACATGCAAAGTGAGATATTTCAAGCCTTTATTTGTTATAATTTGGATGATTATGGCTTACAGCTTATGAAACCCCAAAGTCACAATTTTGAGATACCCTTTGCTCAGGGGATATGGATTAATTAGCTGACTAGAGTGTGACACTTTGAGCCTAGAATATTGAACCTTTACATTAAATTCTAATTTTAAGCTGCATTAATGCAATTTCTTTTAATTTGCATTACTGAAATAAATGAACTTTTGCACGATATTCAAATTTTTCGAGTTTCACCTGTATATGTTTTAGATGTTTATACAAGAAAATGTCCTCCTCACCATATTCTTCCACGCTGAAGTAATCGACTGTGTCTTTCATTTTGATGATATATTGCCCTAGTGTGGGCTCGGAGGAGAGTAATAGGGAGAGCTCAGCGATTCCCTGATTGAGGCTCACATTTAACCATTGACCAATCCTATTTTTGTCTGGATCCTAAAAGGAACAACCTCAAATTGTACATTATCAGTTGACCACCTAAAGTAATAGGATTATTTATTTACTTGTAGCCTAAACTGAAAAATGGTAATCTGGTTTAGAAGACCCACTTTAGAATATTCTATTAGCCAATTATTTGGTAATAGAGGGGATCCCACATTCAGGACCCTTAGCTAATTGTCATAGCAGAAAGTAACAATAAAAAGGGTCCCCTGGCATGTTCATACACACATAGATTCTCCATTGATTTCAGTGGGACCCGAGTAATACTTTGTTTCTCCTGCGATGGCACTGCAGGAGATCTGAACACCTTCTGCAGTATTATCTTTTAAGTTACAATTGATCACTAGATGATCGAGCAGCAGGACATCCAGTGATAAAAAATTAATGAACCTTCCAAAAGAAACAGGACAACACATTTTTTAAGGGCACTTTCAGTGCTATTATTTCTGTTCTTCTGCTATGTTATAGGAGTGCCAGGTTTGGCACATAACTGACAGGAACAGAGGTCAACAGTAGTGATGGACAAACATCGGCTGAGACGATTCGCGACCACGAGTGCGCAAACGCGATCAAATGTTCGCTAACCGCAAGTTTGCGGCGGGCCCCATTTACTTTAATGGCAGGCGTACCTGAAAAACCTTCAGGTCATATTTGCAGCCACCAAATACTTACTAGAAGTGCGCAAATAGTCCCACAACATGGACAGTGACATACTAGAGGAAGATCAATGACAAAAATTCCCATAAAAAATATGTATTTTAATCATGGGTCATTTTTATGTGTCTTAAAGGGAAATTCTCAAAAATGTGCACTGCTGGAGACTAGAAATTTTTTCTTTAGGGCCACAGGAATACGGGCCCTAAAAATTAGGCATTCACCTGACATAAAATAAATTGTGATTATGTGGGTGGAGGTACATTATGCGGTCACTAAATAACAATTTTACTGTAGCCCACTAGAGTACAGGCCCCAAACATTAGGCATTAACCGTACAAAAAAGATCAAGTGATTATGTGTCTGGAGGTATATTAGACGGTCATTGGATATCAATTTTACTGCAGGCCAGTGCAGTACAGGCCCCAAACATTAGGCATTGACCGGACAGAAAAGATCAAGTGATTATGTGGCTGGAGGTATATTAGACGGTCATTGGATATCAGTTTTACTGCAGGCCAGTGGTGTACAAGCCCCAAACATCAGACATTCACCGGACAGAAAAGATCAAGTGATTATGTGGCTGGAGGTATATTAGACGGTCATTGGATATCAATTTTACTGCAGGCCAGTACAAATACATGTCAAATACATATGTTTAAAAGAACTAAAAATATAAAATTGGATTAAAAACATGGCTAATGAAATCCCCCCTCTTCAATAAAGCCCAAATGATAATAGGTGAAATTCCATAGCACGTGGTCGTCACAGGTGTTGAATTCCTCCTGGGCCCTACAATTAGGCATTCACTGTACAGAAAAGATCAAGTGATTATGTGGCTGGAGGTATTAGACAGTCATTGGACAAAAATTTTACTGCATGCCAGTGGAGTACAGGCCCCAAACATTAGGCATTCACCGGACAGAAAACATAAAGTGATAATGTGGCTGGAGGTACATTAGGCGGTCACCGTATAACAATTTTACTGTTGGCCAGTTAGATTACAGGCCGTAAAAAGTATGCATTCACCGTACAGAAAATATCAAGTGATTATATGGCTGAAGGTATATTAGATGGTCATTAGATATCAGTTTTACTGCAGGCCAGTGGAGTATAGGCCCCAAACATTAGGCATTCACCAGACAGAAAAAATCAAGTGATTATGTAGCTGGAGGTACATTAGGCTGTCACCGTAAAACAATTTTACTGTTGGCCAGTTAGAACAGGCCCCAAAAATTATGCATTCACTGGACAGAAAAGATCAAGTGATTTTGTGGCTGAAGGTATATTAACCACCTCCGGACCGCCTAACGCACGGATGCGTCCGGAAGGTGGTTGATTCATTCCTCCTGGACACATCCGTGCGTCATCTCGCGAGACGCGAGATTTCCTGTGAATGCGCGCACACAGGCGCGCGCGCTCACAGGAACGGAAGGTAAGCGAGTGGATCTCCAGCCTGTCAGCGGTGATCGTTCGCTGGCAGGCTGGAGATGTGATCTTTTTAACCCCTAACAGGTATATTAGATGCTGTTATGATCACTTATTAACCACTTATTCACCCCTGATCACCCCTGATCACCCCAGATCACCCCATATAGACTCCCTGATCACCCCCCTGTCATTGAACACCCCCCTGTCATTGATAACCCCCTGTAAGGCTCCATTCAGAGGTCCGTATGAATTTTACGGATCCACTGATACATGGATCGGATCCGCAAAACACATACGGATGTCTGAATGGAGCCTTACAGAGGAGTGATCAATGACGGAGGTGATCACCCCATATAGACTCCCTGATCACCCCCCTGTCATTGATCACCCCCCTGTCATTGATCACCCCCCTGTAAGGCTGCATTTAGATGTCCGTATGAGTTTTACAGATCCACTGATACATGGATCGGATCCGCAAAACACATGCGGACATCTGAATGGAGCCTTACAGGGGGGTGATCACCCCATATAGACTCCCTGGTCACCCCCCTGTCATTGATCACCCCCCTGTCATTGATCACCCCCCTGTAAGGCTGCATTCAGATGTCCGTATGATTTTTACGGATCCACTGATACATGGATCGGATCCGCAAAACACATACGGACATCTGAATGGAGCCTTATAGGGGGGTGATCAATGACAGGGGGGTGATCACCCCATATAGACTCCCTGATCACCCCCCTGTCATTGATCACCCCCCTGTCATTGATCACCCTCCTGTAAGGCTCCATTCAGACATTTTTTTGGCCCGTTAGCGGAAATTATTATTTTTTTTCTTACAAAGTCTCATATTCCACTAACTTGTGTCAAAAAATAAAATCTCACATGAACTCACCATACCCCTCACGGAATCCAAAAGCGTAAAATTTTTTAGACATTTATATTCCAGACTTCTTCTCACGCTTTAGGGCCCTTAGAATGCCATGGCAGTATAAATACCCCACATGTGACCCCATTTCGGAAAGAAGACACCCCAAGGTATTCTGTGAGGGGCATATTGAGTCCATGAAAGATTTAAATTTTTGTCCCAAGTTAGCGGAAAGGGAGACTTTGTGAGAAAAAAAAAATATATCAATTTCAGCTAACTTGTGCCAAAAAAAAATAATTTCTATGAACTCGCCATGCCCCTCATTGAATACCTTGGGGTGTCTTCTTTCCAAAATGGGGTCACATGTGGGGTATTTATACTGCCCTGGCATTCTAGGGGCCCTAAAGCGTGAGAAGAAGTCTGGGATCCAAATGTCTAAAAATGCCCTCATAAAAGGAATGTGGGCCCCTTTGCGCATCTAGGCTGCAAAAAAGTGTCACACATCTGGTATCGCCGTACTCAGGAGAAGTTGGGCAATGTGTTTTGTGGTGTCATTTTACATATACCCATGCTGGGTGAGATAAATATCTTGGTCAAATGCCAACTTTGTATAAAAAAATGGGAAAAGTTGTCTTTTGCCGAGATATTTCTCTCACCCAGCATGAGTATATGTAAAAAGACACCCCAAAACACATTGCCCAACTTCTCCTGAATACGGCGATACCACATGTGTGACACTTTTTTGCAGCCTAGGTGGGCAAAGAGGCCCACATTCGAAAGAGCACCTTTCGGATTTCACAGGTCATTTACCTACTTACCACACATTAGGGCCCCTAGAATGCCAGGGCAGTATAACTACCCCACAAGTGACCCCATTTTGGAAAGAAGACACCCCAAGGTATTCCGTGAGGGGCATGGCGAGTTCCTAGAATTTTATATTTTTTGTCACAAGTTAGCGGAAAATGATGATTTTTTTCATTTTATTTTTTTCCTTACAAAGTCTCATATTCCACTAACTTGTGACAAAAAATAAAAACTTCCATGAACTCACTATGCCCATCACGAAATACCTTGGGGTGTCTTCTTTCCAAAATGGGGTCACTTGTGGGGTAGTTATACTGCCCTGGCATTTTAGGGGCCGAATGCGTGAGAAGTGGTTTGAAATCAAAATCTGTAAAAAATGGCCGGTGAAATCCGAAAGGTACTCTTTGGAATGTGGGCCCCTTTGCCCACCTAGGCTGCAAAAAAGTGTCACACATCTGGTATCCCCGTACTCAGGAGAAGTTGGGAAATGTGTTTTGGGGTGTCTTTTTACATATACCCATGCTGGCTGAGAGAAATATCTTGGCAAAAGACAACTTTTCCCATTTTTTTATACAAAGTTGGCATTTGACCGAGATATTTATCTCACCCAGCATGGGTATATGTAAAATGACACCCCAAAACACATTGCCCAACTTCTCCTGAGTACGGGGATACCAGATTTGTGACACTTTTTTGCAGCCTAGGTGGGCAAAGGGGCCCACATTCCAAAGAGCACCTTTCGGATTTCACCGGCCATTTTTTACAGATTTTGATTTTAAACTACTTACCACATATTAGGGCCCCTAGAATCCCAGGGCAGTATAACTACCCCACAAGTGACCCCATTTTGGAAAGAAGACACCCCAAGGTAGTCGCTGATGGGCATAGTGAGTTCATGGAAGTTTTTATTTTTTGTCACAAGTTAGTGGAATATGAGACTTTGTAAGAAAAAACAAACAAAAAAAAAAAAACATCATTTTCCGCTAACTTGTGACAAAAAATAAAAAATTCTAGGAACTCGCCATGCCCCTCACGGAATACCTTGGGGTGTCTTCTTTCCAAAATGGTGTCACTTGTGGGGTAGTTATACTGCCCTGGCATTCTAGGGGCCCAAATGTGTGGTAATTAGTTTGAAATCAAAATCTGTAAAAAATGGCCGGTGAAATCCGAAAGCTGCTCTTTGGAATGTGGGCCCCTTTGCCCACCTAGGCTGCAAAAAAGTGTCACACATGTGGTATCGCCGTATTCAGGAGAAGTTGGGCAATGTGTTTTGGGGTGTCATTTTACATGTACCCATGCTGGGTGAGATAAATATCTTGGTCAAATGCCAACTTTGTATAAAAAAAATGGGAAAAGTTGTCTTTTGCCAAGATATTTCTCTCATTCAGCATGGGTATATGTAAAATGACACCCCAAAACAGATTGCCCAACTTCTCCTGAGTACGGAGATACCACATGTGTGACACTTTTTTGCAGCCTAGGTGGGCAAAGGGGCCCACATTCCAAAGAGCACCTTTCGGATTTCACCGGCCATTTTTTACAGATTTTGATTTCAAACTACTTACCACACATTAGGGCCCCTAGAATGCCAGGGCAGTATAACTACCCCACAAGTGACCCCATTTTGGAAAGAAGACACCCCAAGGTATTCGCTGATGGGCATAGTGACTTCATAGAAGTTTTTATTTTTTGTCACAAGTTAGTGGAATATGAGACTTTGTAAGGAAAAAAAAAAAAAACTCATCATTTTCCGCTAACTTGTGACAAAAAATAAAAACTTCTATGAACTCACTATGCCCATCAGCGAATACCTTAGGGTGTCTACTTTCCGAAATGGGGTCATTTGTGGGGTGTTTGTACTGTCTGGCCATTGTAGAACCTCAGGAAACATGACAGGTGCTCAGAAAGTCAGAGCTGCTTCAAAAAGCGGAAATTCACAATTTTTTACCATAGTTTGTAAACGCTATAACTTTTACCCAAACCATTTTTTTTTTACCCAAACATTTTTTTTTTATCAAAGACATGTAGAACAATAAATTTAGAGAAAAATTTATATATGGATGTCGTTTTTTTTTGCAAAATTTTACAACTGAAAGTGAAAAATGTCATTTTTTTGCAAAAAAATCGTTAAATATCGATTAATAACAAAAAAAGTTAAAATGTCAGCAGCAATGAAATACCACCAAATGAAAGCTCTATTAGTGAGAAGAAAAGGAGGTAAAATTCATTTGGGTGGTAAGTTGCATGACTGAGAAATAAACGGTTAAAGTAGTGTAGGTCAGAAGTGTAAAAAGTGGCCTGGTCATTAAGGGTGTTTAAGCTAAGGGGGCTGAGGTGGTTAAACGGTCATTAGATATCAATTTTACTGCAGGCCAGTGAAGTACAGGCCCCAAACATTAGGCATTCACCACACAGAAAACATCAAGTGATTATGTGGCTGGAGGTATATTAGACCATCATTGGATAACAATTTTACGGCAGGCCAGTGGAGTAAAGGCCCAAAAAATTATGCATTCACCGTACAAAAAAGAACAAGTGATTATGTGGCTGGAGGTACATTAGGCGGTCACCATATAACAATTTTACTGTTGGCCAGTTAGAACAGGCCCCAAAAATTATGCATTCACCGTACAGAAAAGATCAAGTGATTATGTGGCTGGAGGTATATTAGACGGTCAATGGATATCAATTTTACTGCAGGCCAAAGGAGTACAGGCCCCAAACATTAGGCATTCACCACACAGAAAACATCAAGTGATTATGTGGCTGGAGGTATATTAGACCATCAATGGATAACAATTTTACGGCAGGCCAGTGGAGTAAAGGCCCAAAAAATTATGCATTCACCGTACAGAAAAGAACAAGTGATTATGTGGCTGGAGGTACATTAGGCGGTCACCGTATAACAATTTTACTGTTGGCCAGTTAGATTACAGGCCGTAAAAATTATGCATTCACCGTACAGAAAATATCAAGTGATTATGTGGCTGGAGGTATATTAGATGGTCATTAGATATCGGTTTTACTGCAGGCCAGTGGAGTATAGGCCCCAAACATTAGGCATTCACCAGACAGAAAAGAGCAAGTGATTATGTGGCTGGAGGTACATTAGGCGGTCACAGTATAACAATTTTACTGTTGGCCAGTTAGATTACAGGCCCTAAAAATTATGCATTCACCATACAGTAAATATCAAGTAATTATGTGGCTGGAGGTATATGAGACGGTCAATGGATATCAATTTTACTTCAGGCCAGTGAAGTATAGGCCCCAAACAATAGGCATTCACCACACAGAAAACATCAAGTGATTATGTGGCTGGAGGTATATTAGATGGTCAATAGATATCAATTTTACTGCAGGCCAGTGGAGTACATGCCCCAAACATTAGGCATTCAACATACAGAAAAGAACAAGTGATTATGTGGCCAGAGGTACATTAGGTGGTCATTAACAATTTTTACTGTTGGCCAGTTAGATTAGAAGCCCCAAAAATGATGTATTCATCGTACAGAAAAGATCAAGTGATAATGTGGCTGGAGGTATATTAGTTGGTCATTGTATATTAATCTTACTTCAGGCCAGTGGAGTACAGGCCCCAAACATTAGGCATTCACTGAACAGAAAAGATCAAGTGATTATGTGGCTGGAGGTATATTAGACGGTCATTGGTTAACAATTTTACTGTAGGCCAGTACAAATACATGTCAAATACATATATTTAAAAGAAATAAAAATATAAAATTGGATTAAAAACATGACTAACGAAATCCCCCCTCTAAAATAAACCCCAAATGATAATAGGTGAAATTCGATAACACGTGGTTGTCACAGGTGTTGAATTCCTCCGAGGCCCCAACAATTAGGCATTGACCGTACAGAAAAGATTAAGTGATTATGTGGCTGGAGGTATATTAGACATTGGATTCCAATTTTACTGCAGGCCAGTGGAGTACAGGCCCCAAACATTAGGCATTTACCAGACAGAAAAGGCCTTTTATGCCGCTGTATTTACATAAAACAGGGACCATTCTTTGTTCTGGGTGGTGGCGGATATGTGTCGGCTGACATGAGGAAATTCAATTAAACATGGTCGTCACAGGTGTTGAATTCCTCCGAGATCCATGCCTCATTCATTTTTAGAAATGTGAGGTAGTCCACACTGTCATGAGCTAGGCAAGTGCGCTTATCGGTCATGATCCCTCCTACTGCGCTGAACGTCCTTTCGGACAGGACACTCCATGAGGGGCAAGCCAAGAGTTCCATGGCAAATTGTGGCAGCTCTGGCCAAAGGTCAAGCCTGCACACCCAGTAGTCAAGGGGTTCCTCGCTTCTCAGAGCGTCCACATCGGCCGTCAACCCGATGTAGTCGGACACCTGTCGGTCTAGACATTCCCTGAGGCTGGATCTGGAGGGCGGCTGACGATGGGTTGTTTTGCAAGAATAATCTCATATCCGAAGTGACTAAAACATCTTCGAACGGCCCTCTTCTTGCATGCGCGGTAGGATTGGTACCTGCAACTGTTTCTCTGTGGGTGGAAACTCCTCTGCCAGCGCCAGCAACAGCAGAATGCAGCATCTCTCGAAGCAAGGCCTGGAAATGCTGCATTCTGACAGCCCTCTGTGATGCTGGAAACATGTCCGCCATTTTGTGTTTGAATCGTGGGTTTAAGTACGTTGCCACCCAGTACTGGTCCTTGCCCTTGATGCTTTTTATACGGGTGTCCCTCTTCAAACATTGGAGCATGAAGTCCCCCATTTGCACTAAATTGGAATTGGTGGAGCGCCCTGGCTCCTAATCATCACCCAGGAGAATGTTGTCCTCTGTCTCTTCCCCCCATCCACGGACAACACCAGAGATCATCGAAAAGTTTAAAGCCTGCTCTACTTGCTCCTCCTGCTCCTCATCCCCCCAGGCACCATCCTCTTCTGACTCCTCTTCAGACTCCTGCTGACTTGTCTCTGATGGAGCAGCCCCCCCTGGGTATTCCTTCAGCATTGCGACTTCCTCATCTTCAAGCTCCTGCTCCTCGACGGCTTGATCAATGACTTGATGCAATGCACGCTCCAGAAAGAAGGCATAAGGTACGATGTCACTGATGGCGCACTGGCTGTGACTGACCAGTTTGGTGATCTAATTTGGTGAAAAGAAACCAAGCTCCCCAGAACCTGTTCTGCTGCAGAGTTCGTACAGCTCCGGCCCTGTGCGTGCGCAAGCTACCGGCCGGAGCTGCGCACGCACCACGAGGCAGGCTGAAGACAGGACCATACCAGACAACAAGAGGACCATTGCCGATAGCGGACATTCGCATCATAACAGTAGACGTACCGGACTATACGCATACTAGTAAGTGTTGAGCATCTGCTCCCCAAATAGATCGCATATAGCACTGCTTTCACAATAAATCGCATGTAAAACGATTATTACTTTGCCACTTAGACCGCATGTAGTATTGCTCTAATAATAAATCACATGTAAAACGATTTTTACTTTGCTCTAATAACAAATCGCATGTAAAACGATTTTTACTTTGCCACTTATCCTCCAGATAGAAACTCCAGATATAACAAGATAGAGGAGTATCACAAAAGGAGTAAAAATCGAGTGTCAGTATACACTCTGCCTATTGCGGCAACACTTATATAGGTATTTAACACTATATGTTATAACCCACTCTATCTAGTGCGACAATACCCATTTTTTTGCAGGCAGCAAACAAGTCAGCGCGGGTTCTTTTTCTCTGCTTTTGATATTAGGTCTCCTCCTACTCTGTGGTTTTTCTGGCATTAACCTTACAGTAGAACCCTGCAGCGACGGGGCCTACGCATATTCCAATTGTGTGGGCTCAATTTCCTTTCTCCCCAATACAGACGGCAGCGCGAGTGTCTATTTTCTGTTTTCTAAGTATATAGAACCCCTTAATGAGTAATTGCTGGAAGCTGGCAAATCAAACCCCTTAATCAATATTTGGTGGAAGCTGGTTGTCACCGCCAATTCTGTGAGAAGATCTGGCAGACGTTCTTCTCTACCTCTTGTATGATGTTCTTTGCTTTGGTTTCACTTTCTCATCTCCTTTCCTTCTGCCAGGTGTCACTTATTTCGACTAATCGTCTTCCTTTATAATCCCTCCCATACTGCCTCACTTTGCGGTTTATACTACTTCCTGGATGAGGTGTTCACTGCTGGAGGCTGTGTCTGCTGTTTGTTCAGATAAGTCATTTACTTTATTGTGTTTCCTTGCTGGCTTGATTCTAGGTGACCCTGACTCCGTCCGTATTAAGTGCAGGGAGCCGGTGGTCGTGTCCCCTCACTATTATAGGGTTTTCAGGTGTCACACAGTATTAGGTATGTGTCACGACTGTGACTGATCCAGACAGGTCTGGGAGGAGAAGGTCGCAGCGACTTGCTACTCGCGATAGCTTGTGAGTTTGCTCCGTGGTTCAGGGTATGTCATCTGGGTTTTGCCTTGTGAACCTTTTTGTCCTGACTGGGAGTTTGTAGGCATCCTTCTCAGGTGAGTCCTGTCTGCCACTCCCAGCTACTATATTAGTTTCACTTTCACTTGCAGTCATTGCCAGATATAGTCCTTACTTCCAGTTCTATTCTGACCTTTGAAGGAGATCGTTTGATGGTGTTGCTGTGGAGCTATTGTCTGGCGTGGACTGTCGTGATTGGGATCGCCTTCTCTGCTCGTGACTGGATAAGTCTATCTCTGATATAGTTTGTTTGTTGCTGTCTTCCCCTGCTGTTCTCCTAGACATGAGTAATGGTGACTAGTGCTCCCATCGGCCTTTCCCCACTCTAGGCCTTTTTAGGGTGACTGAGGGTTTAGGCATCCTGCTCGCCGCACGGGTTCACACCCCGTCTAGGGTATCAGGGCAGACAGGTGCCAGCTTAGGGTTAGTCAGTGGTGGCCATACTATTCCCATCCGTAGATAAGGGTCCCCCTTCCCCTCCGTCTGGTGCGACACGACTGCTGCTGGGATAGCGGTCGTGACAGTATGCGGGCATGCAATCGTCTACCATACAGACCCTTGCATGTGCATAGCAGTCAGGGAGAGCTCTTAGGGTTTTATAGGGCTCAAATATAAGCTCCTTATTTTGGGATCAAGCCAGTCGCTCGTTTATTTATATGTTCCAGCTATCTGCTAACTTCATCCGTGACATTGGTGTATTGCAGGCCTCAATCAATATTTGGTGGAAGCCGGTATATCAATAGAGATGTCCCGAACTATTTGTCGACGAACAGTTCCCGGCGAACATCGCTTGTTCGCGTTCGCCGCGGCAGGCGAACATATGCGATGTTCGGTCCGCCCCCTATACGTCATCATTGAGCAAACTTTGACCATGTACCTCACAGTCAGCAGACACATTCCAGCCAATCAGCATACCCTACCTCCCAGACCCTCCCACCTCCTCTAAAAAAGCAAGGATGGCAGCCCTCTTAGATTCATTCTGAAGCTGCAGTGTTAGTTAGAGCAGGGAGAGTGCTGCTGCTGCTGGATTAATAGGGAAATCGTTAGCTAGGCCAGTGTTCTGTGTCCACCCCAGTCCTCAAAGACTCATCTTCTGTAAGGACAGCTGGTACATCAGTCTGCTTTTATTTTATTTTTTTATATATATATATTGCAGTTGCCTGCCCGTGTGTGAGAGGCCACAGGCCCACAGACTGTACTGTGTGCACACCACTCATATAGGGTGGCACAGTACCTTGCAGATAAAAAAAACTCATTCAATTTTTTCTCTGTAATATAATTGCAGTTGCCTGCCAGTGAGTGTCAGGCCCACAGACTGTACTGTGCCCACTGCCCACCACTCATATAGGGTGGCACAGCACCTTGCAGATAAAAAAAGTCATTCAATTTTTCCTCTGTAATATAATTGCAGTTACCTGCCAGTGTGTGTCAGGCCCACAGACTGTACTGTGCCCAGTGCCCACCACTCATATAGGGTGGCACAGTACCTTGCAGATAAAAAAGTCATTAAACTTTTCCTCTGTACTATAATTGCAGTTGCCTGCCAGTGAGTGTCAGGCCCACTGACTGTACTGTGCCCACTGCCCACCACTTATATAGGGTAGCACAGTACCTTGCACGCATAGTACCACTAATCTAAAAAAAAATGAAAGGCAGAGGCAGGCCACCCCGCAGGGGTCGTCGTGGTGCTGTGATATCCTTTGGCCCTAGAATAAAGCCCAGTGTTCAGAGGCCACGTAACCTGAACTCGAAAAATTCTGAGGACATAGTTGACTGGCTTACACAGGACACCCAATTTTCTACAGCTTCCGCTCGGAACCTTGATGCACCATCATACTCCAGCTCAGCTTCGGGCACCTCTCAAGTTACCAATCGCCCGCCCGCCGCCACCATCAACACTAACACCACAGCTGCTTCACTTGATCTGTCAGAGGGTTATTTACACATCAGTTGGAAGAATGAGTGATGCGCAACCATTATTGCCCAAAGGATGTAGATAACAGGGATATGTCTCAGTCAGGCAGCATTACACACATGGACGTACGGTGTGATGATGATGATGTTGTACCCGCTGCTGCTTCCTTTGCTGAGTTGTCAGATACAAGAGAAGCGGTTGATGATGACAATGTGTCCGTGGATGTCACGTGGGTGCCCGCTCAAAGAGAAGAAGAACAGGGGGGAAAGTTCAGATGGGGAGGCAAAGAGGAGGAGGAGACGAGTTGGAAGCAGGGGGAGGTTGTCGCATGGAGCTAGTGGCACAGTCAGACAGCATGTATCTGCACCCGGGTTCAGCCAGACAGCACGCCAATCAACGCATGCTGTTGCCACCACCAGAATGCCGTCATTGCAAAGCTCAGCAGTGTGGCATTTTTTTGTGTGTCTGCCTCTGATAACAGCGATGCCATTTGCAACCTGTGCCAAAAGAAACTGAGTCATGGGAAGTCCAACACCCACCTAGGTACAACTGTTTTGCGAAGGCACATGATCTCACATCACAAACGCCTATGGGATCAACACATGAGTACAAGCAGCACACAAACTCAAAGCCACCATCCTCCTCCTGGTCCAGCATCTTCAGCCACGTCAACCACTGCTGTCCTCCTTGCCCCCCTCTAACCACCCGCCACTCCGCCCCTCTCACCTTCAGCAGTTCCTGCTCATCTGCCCACAGTCAGGTGTCTGTCAAGAAAATGTTTGAGCGTAAGAGCGAATGTCACAGAGTCACCCCCTTGCCCGGTGTCTGATAGCTGGCTTGTCGGAACTCTTAGCCCGCCAGCTTTTACCATACAAGCTGGTGGAGTCTGAGGCCTTCAAAAAATTTGTAGCTATTGGGACACCGCAGTGGAAGGTACCCGCCAAATTTTTTTTTTCAACAAAAGGCAACCTATACTCTATTGTGGAAAAGGAAGTCATGGCATGTCTGGCACACAGTGTTGGGGCAAGGGTCCATCTGACCACTGATACCTGGTCTGCAAAGCACGGTCAGGGCAGGTATATCACGTACACTGCGCATTGGGTAAACCTGCTGACGGCTGCCAAGCATGGAATGCGTGGCTCTGCAGCGGAGTTGGTGACACTGCCACGACTTGCAGGCAGGCCTGCTGCCACCTCCTCTACTCCTCCTACTCCATCCTCTTCACTAACCTCCTCGGCTGAGTCCTCTTCTGCTGCTGCGTCATGCTCCACATCAACTGCGTCATGCTCCCCAGGGGTTATTCCACATCCCGGATACGACAGTGTCACGCCGTCTTGGGGCTGACTTGCATTAAAGCAGAGAGTCACACCGGACCAGCACTCCTGTCCGCCCTGAACGCACAGGTGGATCAGTGGCTGACCCCGCACCAACTGGAGATCGGCAAAGTGGTGTGTGACAACGGAAACGGCATTGAATTTGGGCAAGTTCACACATGTGCCGTGCATGGCACATGTGTTGAATCTGATCATACAATGCTTTGTGTATAAGTCCCCCAGGCTTACAGACGTCCTCAAGCAGGCCAGGAAGGTGTGTGGCCCTTTCAGGTGTTCCTACACGGCCATGGCGCACTTTTCCGATATTCAGCGGCGAAACAACATGCCAGTGAGGCGCTTTATTTGCGACAGCCCGACACGTTGGAATTCAACACTCCTAATGTTCGACCGCCTGCTCCAACAAGAAAAAAGCCGTCAACGAGTATTTGTATGACCGGGGTGCTAGGACAGCCTCTGCGGAGCTGGGTATTTTTTTGCCACGTTACTAAACGCTCATGCGCAATGCCTGTAGGCTCATGAGTCCTTTTGAGGAGGTGACAAACCTAGTCAGTCGCACCGAAGGCACCATCAGCGACCTCATCCCATTTGTTTTCTTCCTGGAGCATGCCCTGCGAAGAGTGCTGGATCAGGCCGTAGATGAGCATGAAGAGGAAGAGTTGTGGTCACCATCACCACCAGAAACAGCCTTATCATCATCGTTTGCTGGACCTGCGGCAACGCTGGAAGAGGAGTCTGAGGAAGAGGAGTCAGAGGAGGAATGTGGCTTTGAGGAGGAGGAAGACAAACCACAGCAGGCATCCCAGGGTGCTCGTTGTCACCTATCTGGTAATTGTTGTGTTGTACGTGGCTGGGGGGAAGAACAGAGCTTCAATGAGATCCGTGAGGATGAGAAACGGGACATGAGTAGCTCGGCATCCAACCTTGTGCAAATGGGGTCTTTCATGCTGTCATGCCTGTTGAGGGACCCTCGTATAAAAAGGCTGAAGGAGAACGACCTGTACTAGGTGGCCACGCTACTAGACCCCCGGTATAAGCAGAAAGTGGCTGAAATGTTACCGAATTACCGGAAGTCGGAAAGGATGCAGCAGTTCCAAAGCAAGTTAAAAAGTATGCTTTACACAGCGTATAAGGGTGATGTCATAGCACAACGGGAATCTAACAGGGGAAGAGGTGAAAGTAATCCTCCTCCTACCACGACGACGCCATCAAGGACAGGATGCTTTACAGACATGTTGTTAATGGAGGACATGCAGAGCTTTTTAAGTCCTACGCATCACCACAGCCCTTTGGGGTTCACCCTCAAAGAACGACTCGACCGACAGGTAGCAGACTACCTCGCCTTAACTGCAGATATCGACACTCTGAGGAGCGATGAACCCCTTGACTGCTGGGTGTGCAGGCTTGACCTGTGGCCTGAGCTATCCCAATTTGCGATAGAACTTCTGGCCTGCCTCACTTCAAGTGTCCTGTCAGAAAGGACCTTCAGCGCAGCAGGAGGTATTGTCACTGAGAAGAGAAGTCGCCTAGGTCAAAAAAGTCTAGATTACCTCACCTTTATTAAGATGAATGAGGCATGGATCCCGAAGGGACTGACAGTGGGGGATGCATTTGACTAAAAAAGGCCTGATGAGATGCCTTGGCCTAAAAATGGTCCCCACGCTGCTGTATTTAATCTCTGCATGCCGGATGACTTGCGTGACTTCTCCGCCACCAACTAGGGTTCAAGCCACAATGTTTTAGTACACTTTCTGCCCGGAAAACATCAATTTTTCCGGCCGCTGCTACAGCAGCGGCTGCAACAGTACCTGATTTTTCAGGCATGTATACATGCCTCATTTTTCTGGCCTCTGGTGCTGCACTGTGGCTGCAAAAAAAAAAAAGGCACATACATGTGTCAATTCCCCTTCGTGATCGTTACCTTGTTGTGGTGAAGGGGCTTGCGTTTCACAATGAAGCGATCACCTCTATGAGTGTGTTGGCAATGTTGGCACACCCCAGATGATAAGGTCGTTGCTTCATTGTGAACAGACCAA
Source organism: Bufo bufo (assembly GCF_905171765.1). Taxonomy (NCBI): domain Eukaryota; kingdom Metazoa; phylum Chordata; class Amphibia; order Anura; family Bufonidae; genus Bufo; species Bufo bufo. Next base: position 53,024,462 of record NC_053394.1, read on the forward strand.
AAGCGATCGGCTGGATAATTTTTCATAGAAAAAACATTAATTTTCTTTGTGATCATCTAAGGTGATCATTAAAGCCTACTAGGCCAACAATGGGCCCACACTGCAGAATCATTGTTTTCTGGGTCACTTAACTGTCACTCAACTACCTCAGCACGACAATAGGCTTTGAAAAAACCGACATCGCCTGCAATCTCCCGAACGTGCGCACGAGCACAGTCATCACTACACCAAGATTGACACATACAGGAATAAAATTTATGTCATGAGTGTGTCAACTATTAACAACTCTTTGCAGTTGTTTTCGGTGCGTTAAACTGGGGAGTTTGGTCTGTCAGAGTTTGGTCTGTCACTGTGAAGCGGGCGTAACCCTTACACTACCTGATCGATACAACATCATACCTGATCGTATACACACACTGGATGTTTTAAAGCACGTTATTCCAAACAATTTAGGAATGTTAGATTATTTATGCCCTTTATGGATTAAAACCCGACTCTGCATCAACTACGTAATTTTCCATGTGAGTTTTGCCATGGATCCCCCTCCAGCATGCCACAGTCCAGGTGTTAGTCCCCTTGAAACAACTTTTCCATCACTATTGTGGCCAGAAAGAGTCCCTGTGAGTTTTAAAATTCGCCTGCCTATTGAAGTCTATGGCGGTTCGCCCGCTTCGCCCGTTCGCGAACATTTGCGAAAATTCGCGTTCGCGAACAGAAAATTTTATGTTTGCGACATCTCTATATATCAATCTCCTCTATCAGTATTTTGTGGAAACAGGTGTATATATAGAACCCCTTAATGAGTATGTGCTGGAAGCTGGTATATTAAACCCCTTAATCAATATTTGGTGGAAGCCGGTGTATCGCAGGCCTAAATTGATATTTGCTGGAAGCCGGTATATCAACTCCCTTTATCATTTTTTTTGGTGGAAACAAGTATATAGAACCCCTTAATGAGTATTTGCTGGAAGCTGGTAAATCAAACTATTAATCAATATTTGGTGGAAACCGGTGTATCGCAGGTCTCAATCAATATTTGGTGGAAGCCGGTATATCAATCCCCTCTATCAGTATTTTGTGGCAACAGGTATATATAGAACCCCTTAATGAGTATTTGCTGGAAGCTGGTATAATAAACCCCTTAATCAATATTTGCTGGAAGCCGGTGTATCGTAGGCCTCAATCAATATTTGGCGGAAGCTGGTATATCAATCCCCTATATCAGTATTTTGTGGAATATATAGAACCCCTTAATGAGTATTTGCTGTTGCCGTTTACTGTGATTAGGTTCCCTGGTTCATTGGCTGAAAAACACCCCCAAAGCATTAGGTTCCCACCACCATGTTTGACAGTGGGGATGGTGTTCTTTGGGTTGAAGGCTTCTTCTTTTTTACGCCAAATGAAGGAAACATCATTGTGACCAAACAATTAAATTTGTGTTTCATCTGACCATAACACAGAAGACGAGAAGTCTTCTTCTTTGTCCAGATGAGCTTTTGCTGTGTGCCTTATCTGGAGAAGTGGAACCCAGCAGCGTGCAGTGTCCATTGGATTGTCTGCCTTGAGACATTGCCACCAGCAGAGCCCAGATTCACCAGGATTGACTTAGAGGTGATCCTTGGATTCTTTTTCACCTCTCTAGCTATCCTCCTGGCCAGCACAGGTGTCACTTTTGGCTTCCGACCACGTCCTCTGAGATTTTCCACAGTGTGGAACATCTTGTATTTTTTGCTCAGATGTAAATAAAAGCTGAGAACAGTTTTTGTTTTTTTTTACACAATAATGTCTCTTGTACATCGTCTTATTATCTTTTGGGAGACACCTATGTAATTTCCCATCAAAAAATTACTTGCTGGTTAAATAAAAGTAACTTTAAGTCAAAAGTTATTCATGCCAGGGGTATGAATAATTATGGGCAGCACTGTATATAGAACCCCTTAATGAGTTTTTGCTGGAAGCAGGTATATCAAACCCCTTAATCAATATTTGGTGAAGGCTGGTGTATCGCAGGCCTCAATCAATATTTGGGGGAAGCCGGTGTATCAATCCCCTCTATCAGTATTTTGTCAAATCAGGTATATAGAACCCCTTAATGAGCATTTGCTGGAATCTGGTATATCAAACCCCTTAAACAATATTTGGTGGAAGCTGGTGTATCGCAGGCCTCAATCGATATTTGGTGGAAGCCGGTATTTCTATCCCCATTATCAGTATTTTGTGGAAACAGGTATATAGTACCCCTTAATAAGTATTTGCTGGAAGCTGGTATGTCAAACCCCTTAATCAATATTTGGTGGAAGCAGGTATATCACACCCCTCAATCAGTATTTTGTGGAAGCAGGTATATCAATCCCCTTAATCAGTATTTTGTGGCAGCAGGTATATCGCACCCCTTAATCAGTTATTTTTTTTGGGTATATCACACCAGTTGCAATTAGTTATTCCAATAGCGTTTGTCCCTCTATCTAGCTGCAGAATCTCAGCAGAACCCCACACAACTGCTGCACAATACAAATGCACTATAATATACTTTCTATGTTAGAAGGTATATTATAGGTATATCACACCCCTCAATTAGTTTTATTTGGGGGGCAACTGGTATATCACACCTGTTGCAATTAGTTATTCCAATAGCGTTTGTCCCTCTATCTAGCTGCGGTATCTCAGCAGAACCGCACACAACTGCTGCACAATACAAATGCACTATAATATACTTTCTAGGTTAGAAAGTATATTATAGGTATATCACACCCCTCAGCATGTCACACCTATCGATAGCACACCTATACGAGTCCTTAAAAGAACTTTTGTGGCCCTATTAGCTAGCGTTTGGTGTCTCTAACAGCCTGTCCCTGCTCCACACAGCAACCTCTCCCTACACTGGCAAAAAACAGAATGTAAAATGGCTGCCAGATCGGATTTATTTATAATGTAGGGGGTGTGTCCATGTGCTGAAATGTCTCAATTGGCTGTCCTGTCCCACCTGATGGATGTGTCATGGGTCAATATTCAGCACAATGCAAAAGAATATGGCGCCGGCGGACATCGACATATGTTCGCTTGCTCGAAACGACCGCCGGGTGAACAGCAAGGCCATCTCTAGTCAACTGATCGCATTCAGGAGAACATGTATTTCAGAGGAGAAAAATGCATTCAAGATTTTTCTCTCCACTATTTTTGACAAACTTTGACGGAAGCCCCAATCGGAGCCTCGAAAACAGATGTGAACATGCCCTAAGAGATATGACAGGTACTCCTTTTATTTCTATATGTTAATAGTATAATTTATAATAATAATTTTTATATATATATTTTTTATTATTATTATTATTAAATACTGACCTGCATTTCAATGACTGGAATCTGGGAAAAAACACAGATACATTAACATTTTTCATAGAATCTGTTTATTGCAGTTAGCTACATAATATACCATATTTATTTTTCTAGATAGATAGATAGATAGATAGATAGATAGATAGATAGAACATGTTAATGTGCTCATATTTTGATACTTTCTAAATTGTTTTCCTTTATATTATTTGTGGAGTTTGAACTTACTACTTCGCTTTCTGGTTTAAAATCTTCATTAAGGGATAGAATTCTGAATTGCACTGTAGAAGTTGACATACAGTTTATTAATAATGTGAGCCTCCTTGAGAAAGACATTTGATATTCAACCAACCAACAAACCCAACCAACCCCCCACCCTTAAAAAAAGCAATTTTGCAACATCATGACTTAAGGTAAAAATACAATACGTAGGCTCTTTTCACTGTACATCTGACATGTAAACATATACTGTATATAATTTGCATATACTGTACTTGCATTGGTCTGCCATTGACTCACACTGTAAATTTGTGATTTGTATTGTATTGGAAAGGCCAACGTCAACTACAATTTCAAATACAGCTTAGGACATGTATACATCAATTATTTGCTGTTCTTCTGATTCGTCAGAAGGGCAGAAAAAAACACTGATTCTTTATTTTGAGCATCTATTCTGCTCATTTTGCATCCATTTGTTGTCAGTTCCATTAGAGATGCATTGTTTTTGATGGTGTTCCTCTCAGCTCTTTTTATCCTGTCCAAAATAACGGATATCTGACAGAACTCACACAAAAGAATGCAAAATGAGCACGATGAATTTTCAAAGAAAGAATCCGTGCTTCCCAATAAATTACCATATGAGTACAAATCAATTACATGCTAGACATTATGGTACATCAAATGACCTCTGTAATTACATGTAAAACATTTGTAATATTCAAATAAGCAGATTGCTTTCTTCCAAAATAGCAGCACTCTTGTTCATGGCTTTGCAGCTCAACCTTATTTAAATGAATGGGGTGGAGTTGCAATATCAGACACAATCTGCTGGCTCTGAAAGAAAACTGATACGTTTTTTATAAACTTATACAACTAAATAATAACAGGTATAAGACATTGAAGAACTAAAAATGTATTTTTTACTTAATAACAACCCATGACCATTCTCTTACCAGCTTGACCGGGCTTGTACACAGCCTTGTCTGTCTGGACTAGAACCTTGGATATTTGCTTCCTCACAATAAGCTTAGTGGTTTTGGTTATGGTTTCATCCACAGTTTGGATGGAAAGTGTCAGTTTGCCGACCTCTTTTTCTTTTTCAGGGTCTGAAACCTGAGCAGAAATAAAATTAGAGCAGCAGCTGAATATGTATCCCTGGGTGATATATATTTATGGGGCCATGTAAATGTGAAGGAAATGTGACAGAGACTCAACTAGACCTGTTACCTGCAGGTTGAGGCAGGTGAATATGGAGTTTTCTTGGAAGTTTTTATCTATCAGTGTTGTGTTCTTATCATCCAGGTTCAGTGATATTTCTACATTGCTCTCTCCTCGAGCTCCCTCCAATTGCAAGCAGATCTTTTCTTGATGGCTTGCACGCAGCTCTGAAGGGAAGATGAGAGCATAGTGCCTGAGGTAGAAGAGATGGAGAAGAGAAAAATAGCACAGCTATAAGAGCAGGTCTACATAGTGCTAGTGCTGTTTCAAAGTGACACTATCTTCTATTATACTATAGTATACCAGGTAGTCACCCAGCAAAAACTGGAATATTGCTCGGCTGCACTACAACTATGATGGTTTTGTGGTACCCCAGAATTTGGTGATTCCTTCCCTTGTGCTATGCTTGACTTTACTGTCGAATAGATTCATGAAGAAGGGTATTTATACCTGTATTACGACTCTGCCCTACCAGGAGACACCAGTGGGTTGGTTACCCTTGAAAAACTCTCAGTGTGGTGGCCACGTTCAAGGGGACATGGGTTGCTTTCCCCAACCTCACATATAGGACCATGATTCTGTCCACAGAAAACAAAAAAATTTTTCACAGTCTTTTAAACTCTTCCTGTACCACAATGTCATACCATGCTTGGGGAGATGTTAAAGCAGATTGGTCAAGCACAAAAATATGGTCTCTTGGAATTCTGAATCCAGCATTATTCTCTTGGGTAGCTACTGTCCACCCTTCCACAGAGCCCATGCAGGACAGGGAGGGCATGTTAACCCTTCATATAAGGACTTCCATATTTGGGAAGCTTTTATGTATATACAACTATTTCTGTGTTTTTTTATATTGTTTTTATTAATAGAAGCCAAAAGGTGCAAATGTTTTAATAAAATTATGTTGCAAAAAATTATTTTATATAAAGAATACATGCAAGTGAATAAAGAAAATTCCCCAAAGGTGACTATAGCCTTACGTTCTGTAACATTTATAATTCCAGCATACTGTGTTCTTAAAGTGACCACAATAACATATCTTTTGTATTACTGTAACTACAGCCATGTTCAGTAAAGATGAATGGTTTGCACTTAATCTGGTCTGCAATCATCTTCTTTTAGAAGTGGAACCATTTGAGTAACACCAAATGTAGTGAATAGATTCCCCAAAAATCAGAAGTGCAACAGAAACAGAGCCTTTGTACTTGTGCCACTACTTACAGCAACAGCATAAGCATGAGGTTGACGGGGCCGGGTGAGATGTCTGGCCCTGTCAATCAAGCCAGAGGGGTGCACCTCTTAAGTGCTGGGACAGACCCTCCCTGCTGAAGAACTCTGTTTGATAAACAAATTGATTTGCTTAATATTCTAATCAGATCTTGAGGTGAATCCCTTAAGTTTGCATGTCTACACATATTGCAAAATTATAATTTAAAATTCATAGTGTCAAGTTGTGAAGAGCAAATTTCTGGAAATTCAACAGTGGTCCAATTAGACTAAATGAGCCATCTAATTTAAATTAAAAGCGCTTCTCTCTCTCCCTCTACAAAAATTATCCTGAATCAAATCACATGAAACTCTGATTCTATAGAATCTGCATTCTGGCGAGATTCCTTAGATGCATCTTAAGGGTATAGTGGCTCACCTTAAGGAGACTTAATAGCAATGCTATGTAGAAAAAGAGAACCATCTTTCTAGTGTAACCTTTCAGACTTTACCTCATAGGGAGCCAGTTTTAAAATGTGTCACTTGTACAGTTGTGTTAAAAAAAATAGCAGTGTGTTTAAAAAGGTGAATAAAGCTCAAAATCCTTCTAATAGCTTTGATTTCTATACACACAAATGCATTGGGAGCACTACACATTATATTCCAAATCAAAACATGAAGAAAAATATATAAAATTTGTGTTGTTCCTCTAAAAAAAACTGAAGAAAAGGGAATATTAGACTGTTCAAAAAAAAAGTAGTGTTTGTATTCTTATTTACAAACTCAAACATTCACTATATAAACTGAAAAATGTTTGAAGATTTTGCTTTCCTTTGATCACTGAACTAATATTTAGTTGTATAACCGCTGTTTCTGAGAACTGCTGTCCATCTGTGTTGCATGGAGTCAACCACCTTCTGGCCCCTGTGAACAGGTATTCCAGCCCAGGATGATTGGACTACATTCCACAGTTCTTCTCTATTTCTTGGTTTTGCCTCAGAAAGTGCATTTTTTATGTCACCTCACAAGTTTTCTATTGGAGTAAGATTGGGCTGGCCACTCCATAACGTCAATCTTGTTGAAACCAAGGTGTTGCACGTTTACTGGTGTCTTTGGGTTCGTTGTCTTGTTGGAACACCCATTTCAAGGGCATTTCCTCTTCAGCATAAGGCAGCATGACCTCTTCAAGTATTCTGATGTATTCAAACTGATCCATGATCCCTGGTATGCGATAAATAGGCCCAAAACCATAGTATAAGAAACATCCCCATATCATTATGCTTGCACCACCATGCTTCACTGTCTTCACAGTGTACTGTGGCTGGAATTCAGTGTTTGGGGGTCATCTGACAAACTCTCTCCGGCCACTAGACCCAAAAAGAACAGTCTCACTTTTATAGGTCAGTCAATATGCTCTTTGGCAAATTGTAACCTCTTCAGCACATGTCTTTTTTTCAACAGTGGGACTTTGCGGGGGCTTCTTGCAGATAGTTTGGCTTCACATAGACGTCTTCTAATTGTAACAGTACTCACAGGTATCTTTAGACCTTCTTTGATCTTCCTGGAGCTGATTGCTGGCCAGTCCTTGCCATTTTGGCTATTCTTCTATCCATTTGAATGGTCGTTTTTTTGCTTTCTTCCACGTCTTTCAGGTTTTAGTTGCCATTTTAAAGCATTTGCGATCATTTTATCTGCACATTTTATCAGCCTATCATTTTCTACACTTCTTTATATGTTTTCCCCTCTCCAATCAACATTTGAATCAAGGTACACTGTTCTTCTGAAAAATGTCTGGAACGACCTATTTTCCTCAGAATTTCAGAGAGAAATGCACTGTAACCAGCATGTACAACATTTGCTGCCTTCCTTCCTTAAATAAGGGCAATAATGACCTCACTAATTGAACTCCACACTGCTAATATTTTGAACATGCCTTTTTAAATAAATGATTGAATTACAAAGAATCAGCAGTATGCATGGCATGACTGTTGGGTCTGTTGGGTTTCTATTACTCTACTACACCTGCTAGTAAATTATTTGCCATGTAGAAATATCCTTTCTACCAAAAACAGTGATTGATCAGGTTAGTGATGTCTGACTGCTATTATTTGGAACACAACTGTTAGACAGTTCTCTTTCTCTGGGAGATATCTGTTTGCATATTTGTTTCCCATGGAGCATTGCCACTAAGCCTACCTACACAGCTGGTCTCCTCAAGGAGAGCCAGTACCCCCTCTCCTCTTCCCCAAGTTGTCTGCATATTAGAATAACATTTTTATAAATACTATGCAAACAATGCAAGACAAATGTGTGATTTGGAAAATGGAAGCTGATTATACCCACTTCAAGAAAACTGCATAAAAGCACAATGTGTGCACATTGTATACTTTTAGCTTTTGGATAAATGTACATCACAGCTACAGTACTTACAGTCTTGCTTCTGTTGCCCACGAGGTTTGCAGTATAACCAGTCCCACTAAAAAGGCGCTGGAAACCATAGTGCGGGTCAACAGGGAACTTCTAGTGGAGGACTTTTTCTTGTAGGTCCCTGCCTCAATTCTTTATATCTGTGCTGCAGGCAACATGGACATTGCACAGCTTCACAACATAACAAATATTTGAAAAGCACTGGCTGTTCAAGGCTTTGAAGAAATTTCACACAGATAAATAAAAAAATAAAAAATTGGACCAACTTTGAGTAGTTGCATAATCATATAATCACATGATATTTCGCCACTTTTACCTTTCCTCCTGGCTGGAGAAGTGGAGATATTCCGAGATAAAATGACGGGAGGTTTAAATGTTTCGACCAGGGATCTGTAACCTCCGGCACTCCAGGTGTTCTGAAACTACAACTCCCAGAGTGCTCCATTCACTTTTATGGGAGTTAGAAGAACAGCTGAGCATGTTTGTGCAGTGTGCTTCTGGATGCGACGTATCAGGGATTAAAAGTTTTAGTTGTGATGCCAGTTGCATTTCAGCAACATGGGACTAGGTCCCCCTAAGTACAAACCGGATTCCAAAAAAGTTGGGACACTATACAAATCGTGAATAAAAACTGAATGCAATGATGTGGAGGTGCCAACTTCTAATATTTTATTCAGAATAGAACATAAATCACGGAACAAAAGTTTAAACTGAGAAAATGTACCATTTTAAGGGGAAAATATGTTGAATCAGAATTTCATGGTGTTGGGACAAGGCCATTTTCACCACTGTGTGGCATCTCCCCTTCTTCTTACAACACTCAACAGACGTCTGGGGACCGAGGAGACCAGTTTCTCAAGTTTAGAAATAGGAATGCTCTCCCATTCTTGTCTAATACAGGCCTCTAACTGTTCAATCGTCTTGGGCCTTCTTTGTTGCACCTTCCTCTTTATGATGCGCCAAATGTTCTCTATAGGTGAAAGATCTGGACTGCAGACTGGCCATTTCAGTACCCAGATCCTTCTCCTACGCAGCCATGATGTTGTGATTGATGCAGAATGTGGTCTGGCATTATCTTGTTGAAAAATGCAGGGTCTTCCCTGAAAGAGATGACGTCTGGATGGAGCATATGTTGTTCTAGAACCTGAATATATTTTTCTGCATTGATGGTGCCTTTCCAGACATGCAAGCTGCCCATGCCACACGCACTCATGCAACCCCATACCATCAGAGATGCAGGCTTCTGAACTGAGCGTTGATAACAACTTGGGTTGTCCTTGTCCTCTTTGGTCCGGATGACATGGCGTCCCAGATTTCCAAAAAGAACTTTGAATCGTGACTCGTCTGACCACAGAACAGTCTTCCATTTTGCCACACTCCATTTTAAATGATCCCTGGCCCAGTGAAAACACCTGAGATTGTGGATCTTGCTTAGAAATGGCTTCTTCTTTACACTGTAGAGTTTCAGCTGGCAACGGCGGATGGCACGGTGGATTGTGTTCACTGACAATGGTTTCTGGAAGTATTCCTGAGCCCATTCTGTGATTTCCTTTACAGTAGCATTCCTGTTTGTGGTGCAGTGTCGTTTAAGGGCCCGGAGATCACGGGCATCCAGTATGGTTTTACGGCCTTGACCCTTACGCACAGATTGTTCCAGATTCTCTGAATCTTCAGATGATGTTATGCACAGTTGATGATGATAGATGCAAAGTCTTTGCAATTTTTCGCTGGGTAACACCTTTCTGATATTGCTCCACTATCTTTCTGCGCAACATTGTGGGAATTGGTGATCCTCTACCCATCTTGGCTTCTGAGAGACACTGCCACTCTGAGAAGCTCTTTTTATACCCAATCATGTTGCCAATTGACCTAATTAGTGTTAATTGGTCTTCCAGCTCTTTGTTATGCTCAAATGTACTTTTTCCAGCCTCTTATTGCTACTTGTCCCAACTTTTCTGGGATTTGTTGACACTGTGTAAATTGTAATCGACATATTTTTCCTTTAAAATGATACATTTACTCGGATTAAACGTTTGATCTGTCATCTACGTTCTATTACAAATAAAATATTGACATTTGCCATCTCCACATCATTGCATTCAGTTTTTATTCACAATTTGTTTAGTGTCCCAACTTTTTTGGAATCCGGTTTGTACTTCAAAGCAAGGCAGCATGAGTTGCGGGCCTGCAGGTGAGCTTACCCTGTAAAAGATTTGAGTTGCGGGCCTGCAGGTGAGCTGACCCAATAAAAATTTTTAGGTGCGGGCCTGCTGCTGAGCTGACCCTGTAAAACATTATATGCGAGGGCCTGCAGTTGAGCTCGGCCTGTAAAACATTAGCAGTAGGCCCTCGCATATAATGTTTTACAGGGTCAGCTCCCCAGAAGGCCCTTGCCTCTAATGTTTTAGAGGGTCAGCTCAGCAGCAGGCCCTCACATATAATGTTTTAGAGCGTCAGCTCACCAGCAGGCACTCGCATATAATGTTTTAGAGCGTCAACTCAGCAGCAGGCCCTCGCATATAATGTTTTAGAGCGTCAGCTCACCAGCAGACACTTGCATATAATGTTTGAGAGGGCCAGCTCACCAGCAGGCCCTCGCCCCTAATGTTTTAGAGTGTCAGCAGGCTGAGGTTCGTCACCGGAACTCCTGAAAATGCCTTTAAGTAAGGTAGAACTGGCACTACATAGACTCAAATCTGGGCCTTCATCCTGGGACTTGTGGTTCCACAAATCCTAAGAGTGGTGATCAGTGGAAAAGGCAGTCCATGAGAATATTCCAACAACAAAAAATAAATGTCACGGCACTCCCCATTCAAAACAGATAGCTGGCTTTATTGACTTTTTTTAGCAGGATAAAATCCTGGGAGGGTAACATTATACACAGATAAGCAAAGGCCTTTTTGCATCAACAGACTAATCTTCAAGGCCTATAAATGCCCATAAGGTCAATAAAGCCTGCTGCCGCATTGGTGACTCTAGATAACCTCTGGGTGATTGCACGTCCCCGTGACGGCGACGATTCATTTGGATGTCTGCACTACCAGCTTTCGATGTTCTTTTCTGCGCCTACCATGGTGATCACGGGTAACGGGGAATCAGAGTTCGATGCCTGAGAGGGAGTTTGAGAAAGGGATACCACATCCAAGGGAGGTCAATGGCTGAAATCTGATTGATTGTTGTTGCTTTGCCACTTTTTTTTTATAATTGTGAACCACCCAGAGAGAGTGGGTCAAGGTATTAAAGCAGAAACATCCAAGGAAGGCAGCAGGCGTGCGGCAATTACCCACTTCTGACTCGGGGAGGTAGTGACGATAAATAACAATACAGGACTCTTAACCTCCTCAGGACCGCAGGACCGCCGCACGCAGGATTGCGTCCTGGCGGCGGCCCTGTTATTCCTCCTGGACGCGCCGGCGCGTTCTCTCGCGATACGCGAGATTTCGGGCAGAGCTGGCCCGCACATGCGCAGTGCAGGCCGGGAATCGTTACATCAGAAGTTCGTCACCAGCCTGCCAGCCAATGATCATCGCTGGCAGGTTGGTGACTTTTAAGCCATTTAACACCTTATATTTATAAATATAAGGTGTTAAATGGCTTCTGTGCTCCTCTGCTGGTCCTTTTCGTCGGTTGGTCCCAGCAGAGGAGCACACATCACTGTGAGTACACACCAAACACTACACTTAGCCCCAGATCACCCCCCATCACCCCAATTAACCCCTTGATCACCCCTGTCAATCACTAGTGAAAGGGAAAAAAGTGATCAGTGTAAACTGTCACTTTTTTTCCCCACTAGTATTGACTGATAGGTTTTAGGTTAGTTTAGGTCCCTTTGTTAGGTAGTTAGCGTCAGTTAGCGCCCAGCCCACCGCACCGCAGTCACTGATTCACTGATTAGCGTATCGCTAATCAGCATTGGTACTTTTATAGTATCTGTAAGTGATCAGAACTGATCACAGTCAGATCTATAATAGTATTAGTGTCACCTTAGTTCGCCCTCCACCCAAAACGCAGTGTTTGCCCGATCAGGCCTGATCGGTCGCCCACACGTACGTTCACCCACGCCCGCCCCGCCGCAGTGACAAAAAATGATTTATTTTTTTGATCACTGCACAATCACTTTACAAGCGCTGCGGCGATAAAAAAAAAATCAGTTTTGATATTTTTTATCAATCGTAGCGGCTTCCGGTACTTCGCTAGCCTCCCATTTGTAAGACAGGCTTGCTTTTTTCTTGGGTAGTCTCAGGGAATACCCCCTAAATTTAGTTGACCAAATGGCAAATAAGGGGTATTCTTCTGAAGAGGCCTACAGGATTCTGACCCAGTCGGATGAGGAATGGGAACCCTCATCTGACGAATCCAGCGGGTCAGAATACGAACCTGTAGAAAGCAGTGGCAGTCTGACCCAAAGTTCGGACGATGAGGTTGAGGTCCCTGATACCACAAGGCGTACCCGGCCCCGTGTTGCTAGACCACAGGTTGCGCAGGATCCGCTTCAAGGGCAGCAGAGTGGGGCTGGCTCTGTCGGATTACGTGGTGAGGCATACACCAGCAGCGCAGCCCATCCTGGACCTAGTACCAGCACTGCCGTAGAACATGGTGAAGTGGCGAGCACCAGAAGGGCAGTTGAAGCTGGTACGGTGGCACGTGCATTAGTTCCCCCGTCGCAGCCACCGCACAGACAGGCCCGTAGAGCCCCTAGAGTCCCTGAGGTGCTGGCAAACCCTGATTGGCAGCCCCTAACTTCAGCCGCACCAGTAGTTCCCCCTTTCACCACCCAGTCTGGATCGGATCGGCACTGGGGTTTTTTGAGCTGTTCTCGACTGCGGAGCTCTTGGACTTAGTCGTGGCAGAAACAAATCGGTATGCCACTCAATTTATAGCCGCCAACCCGGGAAGCTTTTATGCCCAGTCTTTCCGGTGGAAACCCGTCCAAGTTTCCGAATTTAAAACTTTTCTGGGCCTTCTCCTCAACATGGGCCTGACAAAAAAGCATGAATTGTGGTCATATTGGTCCACGAACCCAATTCATCACATGCCCATGTTCTCTGCTGCCATGTCCAGGACACGATTTGAGACCATCCTGCGTTTCCTGCACTTTAGTTACAACAGCACCTCTCGTCCCAGAGGCCACCCAGCTTTTGACCGGCTCCACAAAATTCGGCCCCTCATAGACCACTTTAACACCAAATTTGCAGATTTGTATACCCCTGAGCAAAACATCTGCATAGACGAGTCCCTTATACATTTTACCGGGCGCCTTGGCTTCAAACAATACATCCCAAGCAAGCGCGCCCGGTATGGGGTCAAATTGTATAAGCTCTGTGAAAGGGCCACAGGCTATACGCACAAATTTCGAGTCTATGAGGGTAAAGATCAGACCCTGGAGCCGGTCGGTTGCCCTGACTACCTGGGAAGCAGTGGGAAGTCTGGGACTTGTTATCACCCTTATTTGGCAAGGGGTACCATCTTTATGTGGACAATTTTTACACAAGTGTGCCCCTCTTCAGGCATTTGTTTTTAAAACAGATTGGCTGCTGTGGCACCCAGCGACCTAGTCGCCGGGGCTTCCCCCAACGGCTCGTTACCACCCGTCTCCCGGGGGGAGAGAGCTGCCTTGTGTAACGAAGAACTGCTCGCGGTGAAATGGAGAGACAAGCGTGACGTTTACATGCTCTCCTCCATTCACGCAGACACGACAATCCAAATAGAACGAGCAACCCGTGTCATTGAAAAGCCCCTCTCGGTCCACGACTATAATTTGCTCATGGGAGGGGTGGACTTCAATGACCAGATGTTGGCTCCTTATTTACTTTCCCGCAGGACCAGACGCTGATATAAGAACTAGAAGGTGTCTGTATATTTAATTCAATTGGCGATGTACAATAGTTTTGTTCTCTACAGTAAGGCTGGGAGAACAAGATCCTTCCTCAAATTTCAGGAAGAGATCATCGAGAACCTCCTGTATCCAGTGTCGTTGCTGGTACCTCAAACCAACTGCCACCCCGAAAAAAATGTTGTGTCTGTAGCAGGAGTGGAATAAGGCGTGACACCCGCTATTTCTGTCCTGACTGCCATGACCACCCTGCCCTATGCTTAGGGGAGTGTTTCCGTAAGTACCACACACAGGTACACTTAGCATAGGGATTGCGTTACAAAGGACAGGCACACAGGGCTCTTAGGGCCCTTTCACTCACAGCTGCTGCAAACCTCTCCTTTCACCTGGGACAAAGTGCATAATGTACTTCGCCACATCTCTGGGCAATTTGCGCTTTGCACATTGTCCCATGGGGAAGGGGAGGTTTGTCCTATAAAAAAGGTAAAAAAAAATAAAAAAAATCACAGGTAAGCAAAAAAGTTAATGTTCCAAAAGTTCAAAAAAGTTTTTAAAAGTTAATGTTCTGATTCAAATGTTATAAAGTTAATGTTAATAAATTAATTGCGTTGCGGCCTGTTTTTTTTTATATGTTTTGTTTTTTTACCTTCTAGGTGGACCAACCGATGAACCAGCTGTAGCACTGATGTGCATTCTGACAGAAGCATTGCGCTGCTGTCAGATTACACAAAAGTTTGTGTATGCGGCGCTGCAAGACGAGATTTCTCCTCTGCAGTAAAAAAGATACGTTTGCCGAGGCTTATGAGCTGAGGGGCGGTGTTCATATGCTTTGGCAAACACTGTCTATATAAAAAAAATAAAAATCCCGGCAATGATTTATTCATCCACATCGATTGATTTGAATGGAGAAATCGGGTTTGTCAGGGCATACGGGCTGAGTGGGTTTGGATGTTGGGCGGAGCTCCTATGTCCTGGCAGACGCCTTACCCCTCCTTTTTTTTTTGGCAGAGATTTTTTCATCTACATTGATCGATGCGAATGAAGAAATCTGTGCCGTTCATTTTTTCTTTCAGCCCGACTTTGTGAGAAAAGACAAAAAAAAAAATCTATTTCCGCTAACTTGTGCTAAAAAAAAAAATCTTCTATGAACTCGCCATGCCCCTCACGGAATACCTTGGGGTGTCTTCTTTCCAAAATGGGGTCACATGTGGGGTATTTATACTGCCCTGGCATTTTAGGGGCCCTCAAGCGTGAGAAGAAGTCTGGGATCCAAATGTCTAAAAATGCCCTCCTAAAAGGAATTTGGGCCCCTTTGCGCACCTAGGATGCAAAAAAGTGTCACACATGTGGTATTCCCGTACTCAGGAGAAGCTGGGCAATGTGTTTTGGGGTGTCTTTTTACATACAGTGGCGGAAATAATTATTTGACCCCTCAGTGATTTTGTAAGTTTGTCCAATGACAAAGAAATGAAAAGTCTCAGAACAGTATCATTTCAATGGTAGGTTTATTGTAACAGTGGCAGATAGCACATCAAAAGGAAAATCGAAAAAATAACTTTAAATAAAAGATAGCAACTGATTTGCATTTCATTGAGTGAAATAAGTATTTGAACCCTCTAACAAAAAAAGACTTAATACTTGGTGGAAAAACCCTTGTTTGCAAGCACAGAGGTCAAACGTTTCTTGTAATTGATGACCAAGTTTGCGCACATTTTAGGAGGAATGTTGGTCCACTCCTCTTTGCAGATCATCTCTAAATCCCTAAGGTTTCGAGGCTGTCTCTGTGCAACTCTGAGCTTGAGCTCCCTCCATAGGTTTTCGATTGGATTAAGGTCCGGAGACTGACTAGGCCACTCCATGACCTTAATGTGCTTCTTCTTGAGCCACTCCTTTGTTGCCTTTGCTGTATGTTTTGGGTCATTGTCGTGCTGGAACACCCATCCACGACCCATTTTCAGTTTCCTGGCAGAGGGAAGGAGGTTGTCGCTCAGGATTTCACGATACATGGCTCCGTCCATTTTCCCGTTTATGCGAATAAGTTGTCCTGTGCCCTTAGCAGAAAAACACCCCCAAAGCAAAATGTTTCCACCCCCATGCTTGACGGTGGGGACGGTGTTTTGGGGGTCATAGGCAGCATTTTTCTTCCTCCAAACACAGCGAGTTGAGTTAATGCCAAAGAGCTCTATTTTGGTCTCATCAGACCACAGCACCTTCTCCCAGTCACTCTCTGAATCATTCAGGTGTTCATTGGCAAACTTCAGACGGGCCTGCACATGTGCCTTCCTGAGCAGGGGGACCTTGCGAGCCCTGCAGGATTTTAATCCATTGCGGTGTAATGTGTTTCCAATGGTTTTCTTGGTGACTGTGGTCCCTGCTAATTTGAGGTCATTAACTAACTCCTCCCGTGTAGTTCTAGGATGCTTTTTCACCTTTCTCAGAACCATTGACACCCCACGAGGTGAGATCTTGCGTGGAGCCCCAGAGCGAGGTCGATTGATGGTCATTTTGTGCTCCTTCCATTTTCGAACAATCGCACCAACAGTTGTCACCTTCTCTCCCAGCTTCTTGCTAATGGTTTTGTAGCCCATTCCAGCCTTGTGCAGGTCTACAATTTTGTCTCTGACATCCTTGGACAGCTCTTTGGTCTTTCCCATGTTGGAGAGTTTGGAGTCTGCTTGATTGATTGATTCTGTGGACAGGTGTCTTTTATACAGGTGACTAGTTAAGACAGGTGTCCTTAATGAGGGTGACTAATTGAGTAGAAGTGTCTAACCACTCTGTGGGAGCCAGAACTCTTAATGGTTGGTAGGGGTTCAAATACTTATTTCACTCAATGAAATGCAAATCAGTTGCTATCTTTTATTTAAAGTTATTTTTTCGATTTTCCTTTTGATGTGCTATCTGCCACTGTTACAATAAACCTACCATTGAAATGATACTGTTCTGAGACTTTTCATTTCTTTGTCATTGGACAAACTTACAAAATCAGTGAGGGGTCAAATAATTATTTCCGCCACTGTATACCCATGCTGGGTGAGAGAAATATCTCTCTAAAATGACAACTTTGTATAAAAAAAATGGGAAAAGTTGACTTTTAGAGAGATATTTCTCTCACCCAGCATGGGTATATGTAAAAATACACCACAAAACACATTGCCCTACTTCTTCTGAGTACGGCGATACCACATGTGTGACACTTTTTTGCAGCCTAGATGGGCAAAGGGGCCCAAATTCAAAAGAGCACCTTTAGGATTTCACAGGGCATTTTTTACACATTTGGATTTCAAACTACTTCTCACGCATTAGGGCCCCTAAAATGCCAGGGCAGTATAAATACCCCACAAGTGATGCCATTTTGGAAAGAAGATACCCCAAGGTATTTCGTGATGGGCATAGTGAGTTCATGGAAGTTTTTATTTTTTGTCACAAGTTAGTGGAATATGAGACTTTGTAAGAAAAAAAATCAAAGAAAAAAAATCATCCTTTTCCGCTAACTTGTGCCAAAAAAAAATATATTCTAGGAACTCGCCATGCCCCTCATGGAATACCTTGGGGTGTCTTCTTTCCAAAATGGGGTCACTTGTGGGGTATTTATACTGCCCTGGCATTTTATTGGCCCTAATGCGTGAGAAGTAGTTTGAAATCCAAATGTGTTAAAAATGCCCTGTGAAATCCTAAAGGTGCTCTTTAGAATTTGGGCCCCTTTGCCCACCTAGGCTGCAAAAAAGTGTCACACATGTGGTATCGCCTTACTCAGGAGAAGTAGGGCAGTGTGGTTTGGGGTGTCTTTTTACATATACCCATGCTGGATGAGAGAAATATCTCAGCCTAGGTGGGCAAAGGGGCCTAAATTCTAAAGAGCACCTTTAGGATTTCACAGGGCATTTTTTACACATTTGGATTTCAAACTACTTCTCACGCATTAGGGCCCCTAAAATTCCAGGGCAGTATAAATACCCCACAAGTGACCCCATTTTGGAAATAAGACACCCCAAGGTATTTCGTGATGGGCATAGTCAGTTCATGGAAGTTTTTATTTTTTGTCACAAGTTAGTGGAATATGAGACTTTGTAAAAAAAAATAAAAAATCATCATTTTCCGCTAACTTGTGACAAAAAATAAAAACTTCTATGAACTCACTATGCCCATCAGCGAATACCTTTCCGAAATGGGGTCATTTGTGGGGTGTTTCTACTGTCTGGCCATTGTAGAACTTCAGGAAACATGACAGGTGCTCAGAAAGTCAGAGCTGCTTCAAAATGCGGAAATTCACATTTTTGTACCATAGTTTGTAAACGCTATAACTTTTGCGCAAACCAATAAATATACACTTATTGCATTTTTTTTATCAAAGACATGTAGAACAATAAATTTAGAGAAAAATTTATATAAAAATGTCGTTTTATTTGAAAAATTTTACAACTTAAAATGAAAACCGTCATTTTTTTGCAAAAATTTTGGTCAATTTCGATTAATAACAAAAAAAGTAAAAATGTCAGCAGCAATGAAATACCACCAAATGAAAGCTCTATTAGTGAGAAGAAAAGGAGGTAAAATTAATTTGGGTGGTAAGTTGTATGACCGAGCAATAAACGGTGAAAGTAGTGTAGTGCAGAATTGTAAAAAGTGGTCTGGTCATTAAGGGTGTTTAAGCTAGGGTAGCTGAGGTGGTTAAGATGCCCTGTTATTGGAATGAGTATAATGTCACTGCGGTATTTTGGATGAGGAAACGTTAGCCAGGATACAGAGCGTTGTCCTTAATTGTGAGCAGCGATTGTTTGAGTAGACACAGCAGTGGAATGGTTACGCTGATATTAG
This sequence comes from Bufo bufo, assembly GCF_905171765.1. Lineage (NCBI taxonomy): Eukaryota > Metazoa > Chordata > Amphibia > Anura > Bufonidae > Bufo > Bufo bufo. Next base: position 53,043,516 of record NC_053394.1, read on the forward strand.
CGTTATCGCCACTAACCATCTGTGTGGATTCATCAAAGTTTTTTAAAACCTCACAGAGGTCTGACATCAATGCCCACTCATCGCTTGTGAATAGTAGCAGTTGACTCGAAAGGCGACGACCATATTGCAGCTGGTATTCCACAACTGCCCTCTGCTGCTCATAAAGCCTGGCCAACATGTGGAACGTAGAGTTCCAGCGCGTGCTCACGTCGCATAACAGTCGGTGAGCTGGAAGCCGCAAGCGCTGCTGCAGCGTTGACAGACCGGCTGAAGCTGTGGACGACTTGCGGAAATGGGCACACATGCGGCGCGCCTTCATTAGTAGCTCTGGTAAATTGGGGTAGGTTTTGATAAACCGCTGAACCACTAAGTTTAAGACGTAGGCTAAGCATGGGATGTGTGTCAGGTTACTGAGCTCCAAAGCCGCCCCCAAGTTACGGCGATTGTCAGACACAACCATGCCTGGTTGTAGGTTGAGTGGCGAGAGCCACAGCTCGGTCTGGTCCCTTATACCCTGCCATAGCTCTGCGGTGGTGTGCTGTTTGTCCCCTAAACAGATCAACTTCAGCACAGCCTGTTGACGCTTAACCACAGAAGTGCTACACTGCTTCCAGCTAGCGACTGATGGCTGACTGCTTCTGGAGGTGAAAGTGGAGAAGAAGGCGGCGGAGGAGGAGAATTGGGGGTTGCAGCCAGTAACATAGCTGCTGGCAGAGACCCTGATGGACATAGGGCCCATAATCCTGGGCATGGGTAGCACCTGTACCATCCCAGGGTACGACTCACTCCCGGCCTCCACAATATTCAACCAGTGTGCCGTTAGGGAAATGTAGCATTCCGGGCCACCAGCACTTGTCCATGTGTCCGTGGTTAAGTGGACCTTCCCAGTAACTGCGTTGATCAGGGCACGGGTGATGTTCTGGGACACATGCTAGTGTAAGGCAGGCATGGCACACCGCGAAAAATAGTGGCGGCTGGGGACTGCGTACCGAGGGACGGCCGCCAACATCAGGATGCGGAAGGCCTCAGTGTCCACAAGCCTAAATGGCAACATTTCAAGGGCCAGTAATTTCGAAAGTGGCACATTTAGTGCTTTGGCCTGTGGGTAGGTGGGTGGATATTTGCGCTTGCGTTAAAATGACTGTGTTATGGGCATTTGGATGGTGCGCTGGGACAGGGAAGTTGATGTTGTTGCTAATGGTTCATGCGAAGGTCCAGGTGCAGGGCGAGGGCCATACGGGCCTATGCATTCGACAGGGGATTGGCCAGCAGTGCGTAACACAGGGGAAGAGGAGGCAGTGGTGTGACCCGCAGACCCAGATTGTGGACCCAGGCGTTCGGCCTACTTATTAGGGTGCTTGGATACTATGTCGCGGATCATGCTGGTGGTGGTGAGGTTGTTAGTGTTCATGCCCCAGCTCATTTTGGTATTGCACAGGTTGCAAACTACCACTCTTTTGTCGTCTGCATTTTCCTCAAAAAAGCGCCATTCACCAATCCAACCGACCAACTGTTCACACTGGTCCGACTTGGACAGTGTTGTCCTGCGCCGCCCAACTAAGTATGGTGGATGGTGGATGTTTTTTTTTTCTGGTGCACTGGCAGCAGGCACAGTTTCATTGCGCCCAGGGCCATGGCCTCTGCGTGCACCACCAGCATCACGCCCACTTCCCCGTCCCTTAGTGCTCGCCTTCTTCATAATAATGGTTTTGTCACTAGATGTGGCTCAGATTGTTTTACAGCCTGCTAAAGACACAGTTTTTGGATGTAGGACAGTATATGTCACAGGCTGCAAACTACCACTCTTTTGTCATCTGCACTTTCCTTAAAAAAGCGCCATAGTGCCGAACACCTACCCCTTGGCAATGTAGATTTATGCATAGGGGTGCTCGGTGTAATGGTTGCCGGCCTGTTTGGTGTGGGATGACTTCTCCCTTTTGCAACCTCACTGCCTCTTCCAGCCTGTTGCGGTGCTGCGGATTCCTCCCCATCTGTACTGCTGTCCTCGCTCAGCTTTTCACCTTCCCATGTTGGGTCAGTGAACTCATCGTCAACCACCTCCTCTTCCACTTTCTCACTCTGCTCATCCTCCTGACTTGACCTAACCACAACCTCAGGGATTGGTAACTGTGTCTCATCATCATCACGCACCTCGTGAACAAATGATTGCCATTCACCACCGTCATCTTCTTGAGACTGTGAAGGCTCAAGAGGTTGGGAATCAGGGCACAATATCTCAGGTCCCTCTTCAAGCGTGCTGGGCACGAGAGCCAAATGTAATAGTGGCGCTGGAAAGAGCTCCTTGGAATATCCGAGTGTGGGATCACTAGTTTGTCAAGCCTCTCCATGGTGGGAGGAAGGATGATCAGAGAGAGGACTCGGTTGACCAGACTCTTGGCGGACTTGGTGGAAGACAGGGTGGTGCTTAACCGACTGGAAGCATTATCTTCAGCAATCCAACTGACTTGGACAGTGTTGTCCTGCGCCGCCCAGCTAAGTTGGACATGAAGCTGGGTACGGTGGATGTTTTTTTTTTCTGGTGCACTGGCAGCAGGCACAGTTTCATTGCGCCCAGGGCCACGGCCTCTGCGTGCTCCATCAGCATCACGCCCACTTCCCCGTCTCTTAGTGCTCGCCTTCCTTATATTAATGGTTTTGTCACTAGATGTGGCGCAGCTTGTTTTACAGTCCACTAAAGACACCGTTTTCGGATGCAGGACAGTATATATCACAGAAACACCCAGAATATGGACACTATATTAGGCACAGATTATTGGAATTTGCCCTAAAGTAACAGTTTTCAGATACGGGACAGTATATGACACAAAAAGCCACAGAATATGGACACTATATTAGTCCCAGATTAATGGAATTTGCCCTAAAGAAAGAGTTTTTGGATGCAGGACAGTATATGTCACAGAAAGCCACAGAATATGGACACTATATTAGGCCCAGATTAATGGAATTTGCCCTAAAGAAAGAGTTTTCGGATGCAGGACAGTATATGTCACAGAAACACACAGAATTCCCGTCCCTTAGTGCTCGCCTTCTTCATATTAATGGTTTTGTTACTAGATGTGGCGCAGATTGGTTTACAGTCCGCTAAAGACACCGTTTTCTGATGCAGGACAGTATATGTCACAGAAACACACAGAATATGGACACTATATTAAGCCCAGATTATTGGAATTTGCCCTAAAGAAAGAGTTTTCGGATGCAGGACAGTATGTCACAGAAAGCCACAGAATTTGGACACTATATTAGTCCCAGATTTATTGAATTTGCCCTAAAGAAACAGTTTTCGGATGCAGGACAGTATATGTCACAGAAACACACAGAATATGGACACTATATTAGGCCCAGATTATTGGAATTTACGCTAAAGAAACAGTTTTTGGATGCAGGACAGTATATGTCAAAGAAACACCCAGAATATGGACACTATATTAGGCCCAGATTACTGGAATTTGCCCTAAAGAAAGAGTTTTCGGATGCAGAGCAGTATATGTCACAGAAACACACAGAATTCCTGTCCCTTAGTGCTCGCCTTCTTCATATTAATGGTTTTGTTACTAGATGTGGCGCAGATTGTTTAACAGTCCACTAAAGACAGTTTTCTGATGCAGGACAGTATATGTCACAGAAACCCACAGAATATGGACACTATACTAATGTCACGGCGGGGAGTGGGGGAAACCTCCCACCGTACAATACCAGTCGCTGCTACGCCGGATAGCAGGGAACAGGGAGCAGGTCACCTCCTAACGCGACCCTGAAGATCTCCCTAAACTCTTAATGCATGAGCCGCCTCAGAAGGTAAGGGGGCTCATGCTCACCAACCTAGAACCCTAGGTATCCCTGCTATGCCCTAAGCCTGAAGACAGGGCAGAGACCACCCATTCATCCTCACAACGGATGCATAGTGTCTCCAGAAGCCCAGCAGCTGGCCACCAACTAGACAGGGTTTACAGCCGAACGACAGGTAAGTAACAAAAGGCAACAGACAACCTAGGTTACCAGAACTTACCTGCCGCCGAGATGGACTGGAAATGCATTGTCTAGATGTTTGCTTAAACCCCTCCGGGAAAGCAACCCCCTTTCGGAGGAAACACACCACAACACAATAACCTTCAAACAAGGCCCACACCATAACAACATACACCAGGTGGGAGAGAGAAAACAGAAACACGCCGGAGGGGACACACAGACAGAGCAAGGGAAAAAATATAACAAATGAGGGTGGCTCACACAGACTTATACATACAGCCAGGGAGCAGAGCTCCTACACAGACTGACAAGCAAAATCAAACTGACCACAGGTTCCACCACCCCAACATATAAAGAGGCCTGAGGTCACACCCACCACACCTAGCAAACACACCTTAACCCCGTGCACACCAGGATGGGAAGGGACACACAACTTAAAGTGGAAGTGTCAAAACATGCAAAAACAACATGTTGCCACCAGCAACAAGCATGCACAGCAAAAGTGTCATAGTCCACAATACCAGACCATGACACAGCCATGAAAATTAAGCGCAGATTATTGGAATTTGCCCTAAAGAAAGAGTTTTCGGTTGCAGGACAGTAAATGTCACAGAAACACAAAGAATATGGACACTATATTAGGCCCAGATTATTGGAATTTTCCCTAAAGAAACAGTTTTCGGATGACGTACTGTATATGTCACAGAACAGCACATAATATGGACACTATTTTAGGCCCAGATTATTGGAATCTCCGGTACAGACACTGTTTTCTGATGTATTTTATATTTATATTTTTCACTATATCTGGGTCTGACAACCACACAAGGCGTTGAAGCGCAGATCACACAATTAGACGGATTACACAGTTGACAGCAAAAATGTGGATAGATTATGGGAGAAAAATAGTTTTCTGTACTTTAAATTTTTCCCTATATCTGGGCCTGACAACCACACAAGGTATTGAAGCGCAGATCACACAATTGACTAATTGCACCGTTGACAGCAAAAATGTGGATTATGGTAAAAAAAAATATTGTTTTTACTAATATTCTTCCTATCTCTGACCCTGACACACAGAAGGTATTGCTGCACAGATGTCACAAGTCACTGCAGACACCTTCTATATAGCAAAAGAATCACTATTTCGCAAAGTATAGAAAAAAAAATTTGAGTACAACTTTGCACAATTAAATTGCTGCCACCACACACAATAGTCCTTAAAAGGACTTTTGGGTCTTTGAAACGTTAGTCACTGGAATATATTGCGATCACAATCTCCTTACACTATCTGTCCCTTCCTAAGCGCTGCTCTCCCTGACTCGCAGTGGGCCGAACCCGCGTCATCGGGTGCTATATAGCACCCGATGACGCGTTCCGGCCAGCCAATCGCTGTAATGCCAGCAGCCAACATGGCTACTGGCATTACAGTGATAGCAGTATTTACCTGCACGTTTATTGGCTGCTTAGCAGCCGCAAAAAACGTGCGGGGAGGAGACTCGAGCATGCCGCTCGAGCACATGTGGTACTCGGCCGAGTACCACTATGTGCCGAGCATAGCGATGCTCGAGCCGAACAAGTATTCGGCCGAGCATGCTCGCTCATCACTAATTATCACCATTGTAGTGACACACATAATGTAATTTAATACCGTAAGTTATTTTTACCACACAGTGAACACCATAAAAATTCCACTAAAAATTTGTAAAAATTGTTGTTTTCTTTCCCCCTAAAAATAAAATAAACGTTATTTAATACACTATATACGAGTATACCCCAAAATGGTTCTTAAAAAACCTACAACTAATCCCGCAAAATAAAAAAAACATTAAGAAGAAAAAATGTAAAAATTTATGACTGCTAGAACACAAAGGGGGAAAATATTATTGGTCCTTAAAGCTAAAATGAATGATGTCACTAAGGGGTTAAAGATGCAATAGCGTCCCCTTGAGTTGTGCGCCAACAAGATTTACTGCAGATACACATTAAAATGATACAATAATAAAGTGTCATTTTTAGGAGGTTTTTCCCAATTCTAAGGTGATTTCATGTAATGCAGGGCTTTTCTGTCTCTGGTTAGCTCGATGTGAGAGGACACACACTGCTCTGGGGTAGTGGGGGAAGTTGTCTGCATTCTGATTGGTCCTGCTACTTCACATGAGGAGAGCAAAGGCTTATGGGAAGTGAGGGAAATACAGGATGGCCTCAAGGACAGGGCAAACATCACCACAGGAAATGCAGCAGAGGCCATCTTAGGAAGATGCTGAAATAGAGGCACCGAGAAATAGGGTTGCTAAGGGCTGAATACAGACATCAGAAAAGTAAAATTAACTGAAAAATAAAGCTTCATGAATATCTTCCCTTCAGCATCAAAGTAATTCTTCAAATTCGGCAAAGCCGCCTAATCGAATTTTCAACAACTCTAGTCATGATCATTTCCTCTGGTGGGCCCTTAGTACTCCAGTCTGAAAATACCTATTACAACCAGTGACATCATCTCTAATTATACATACACCTTTTTCCTCATCTTCTCCATTCAGCGCAGATCACCATGACGACTTCTTTCAGCCACATCTTGTCTCCTGCTGCTACCCCTAATACTGTGATCCCGAATGCCCCAAAAACTATGCTGCAGAAATAATTGTGAATTACAGATAGTCCCAGCATAGTAAGTGCTCCCTAAACTCCCACTAATAGTAATAATTTGCTACCAGAGTGCCCCTACAGTGCCTGTAATAGCAATAATGCACCCAGTAGTGCCCATAGTAAAAGTATTTTCCCAATAGTGCCCCCAGCAGTAATAATGCCCCCATAGTGCCCTTGTCATAAAAAACTCATATTGCCTCTAGTTGTAAAATAGCCCGTCACTGTGCCCCTAGTAGTGATAACACCCCCATTGTATCCCCAGTAGTAATAAAACCCCTAGTAAGAAGATCCCGCAACAGTTTCCTCAGTAGTAATACGACTCACCTAGTAGTGCTAAGGCCCCCTTGTTGTGCCCCCAAGTAACAATAACTAAAGAGATTGTCCAATAGCGTAATTTACACAGCAAGTTGAGAATGCTCACAGTAGAAACAGAACCTCTTATAGTTCTGCCAGTAGTGATAAAGCACTACATAGCACCCCTAGTACTAATAATACCCTCATAGTGTCCCCAAAAGTAATAAGGTCTCCCTACAATGCTCCGGTAATAATAAGGTCCCCATACAGAGCCCCCACTAGTAAGAAGATCCATCTACAGTGTCCTCAGTAGTAATACGACTCACCTATAGTATTGCTAAGACCCCCTTGTTGTGCCTTTCAGTAGCAATAACTTAAAGGGATTGGCCCATGACGTCATATCCACAGCAAGTTGAGACTAAGTGCTAGCCAGGGGCGTAGCTATAGGGGGTGCAGAGGTAGCAGTTGCTACCGGGCCCAGGAGCCTGAGGGGGCCCAAAGACCCTTGTGCCGCATGTGAAGACAATGGTATTATAGAAAGTGCATGCTATTCAAGTTACACCTTTGGCTAGAGGTAAGGGGTTAGGTCAAGAATTTGCCTTTGGGACGAATGCCGTTTCAATTTTTGCCTCAGGCAGCACAAAGGCTATGTGCTTCCCTGCCCCTGGCCACAAAGCACTGAGAGAAGGGGGGCAAAATCTGAACTCTTGCACCAGGACCCATGAGCCTTTAGCTACGCCCCTGGTGCTAGCCCTAGGTGGCCAGTCTTACAGAACCTGCCAAGCGGGCTGCATAAACTGCCAAGTGGGCTCGGGCTCTGCTTTTTTAGTAGCTCCAATTTCAGTGAATGGGAGCTATGTAACTAGCTTTGCAGAACAAGTTATGCTGCTTCCATAACTCTGAAGCTACAAAAGCCGGATAGCATGTTCTGCTACGCTGTTTCTGTAGCTCTGTTTCAATGCAATGGGAGCTATGTAAACTGCAAAGTGCTGGTCCACTCAGCAGTTTCCAGACACCTGGCCACCAGGGGTTGGCGCTTAGTCCCATCTCACTGTGGAAGTGGTGAGATGGGACAACCACATTAAGGCCCCTCTATGGCAGTAAGGTCCTAGTACGGTAGGTTGTCACAGGTATTTGGAGGCATGCTTGCTGCAGTGCATCCCACAGCTTCTGGAAGGGTTGTGGGGGAGGATCCAAACACCAAACACGATGACCGAGGCGGTCCCAAAAATACTCAATTGGGGTAAAGTCTGGGAAATTAGAAGATCAGGATAGTACTTGGAAGTCTTGGTCATGCTCTTCCAATCAATGTCAGACATTTCTACGCTGTCTCACATGTTGTACTGTAGTGATGAGCGGGAGGTGTCATATTCGATTTCGCAATATTTCGCGAATATTCAATTGAATATTCGTCTAAATCGAATATTCGCCATTATTCTATTTATCGCGAATAATATGCGATTTAATTATTCGCGTATTGCGATTTTCTTTTAACTGTATACGGCAACTTTCCTATTGGTTGGCTATGGCTATGGCTAATATGTGTATTTTAGGAATATTCGCTATATTGCTATAACTTCGTTTTTTAGAATATTCGTAGTATTCTAAAAAACAAAGTTATAGCAATATAGCGAATATTCGTAAAATACACATATAGACTGTAATTTAGCTAATATAGTGCTATAATTTTTTTTTATAGTCTAATTTTTTTTGCCTCTTCTGAACTTCTGAACTAAAAAATTTACACTATTAAAAAAAATTACTATAGCACTATATTAGCTAAATTACAGTCTATATGTGTACTTTACGAATATTCGCTATACACTGCGTGCAGAATTATTAGGCAAATGAGTATTTTGACCACATCATCCTCTTTATGCATGTTGTCTTACTCCAAGCTGTATAGGCTCGAAAGTCTACTACCAATTAAGCATATTAGGTGATGTGCATCTCTGTAATAAGAAGGGGTGTGGTCTAATGACATCAACACCCTATATTAGGTGTGCATAATTATTAGGCAACTTCCTTTCCTTTGGCAAAATGGGTCAAAAGAAGGACTTGACAGGCTCAGAAAAGTCAAAAATAGTGAGATATCTTGCAGAGGGATGCAGCACTCTTAAAATTGCAAAGCTTCTGAAGCGTGATCATCGAACAATCAAGCGTTTCATTCAAAATAGTCAACAGGGTCGCAAGAAGCGTGTGGAAAAACCAAGGCGCAAAATAACTGCCCATGAACTGAGAAAAGTCAAGCGTGCAGCTGCCAAGATGCCACTTGCCACCAGTTTGGCCATATTTCAGAGCTGCAACATCACTGGAGTGCCCAAAAGCACAAGGTGTGCAATACTCAGAGACATGGCCAAGGTAAGAAAGGCTGAAAGACGACCACCACTGAACAAGACACACAAGCTGAAACGTCAAGACTGGGCCAAGAAATATCTCAAGACTGATTTTTCTAAGGTTTTATGGACTGATGAAATGAGAGTGAGTCTTGATGGGCCAGATGGATGGGCCCGTGGCTGGATTGGTAAAGGGCAGAGAGCTCCAGTCCGACTCAGACGCCAGCAAGGTGGAGGTGGAGTACTGGTTTGGGCTGGTATCATCAAAGATGAGCTTGTGGGGCCTTTTCGGGTTGAGGATGGAGTCAAGCTCAACTCCCAGTCCTACTGCCAGTTTCTGGAAGACACCTTCTTCAAGCAGTGGTACAGGAAGAAGTCTGCATCCTTCAAGAAAAACATGATTTTAATGCAGGACAATGCTCCATCACACACGTCCAAGTACTCCACAGCGTGGCTGGCAAGAAAGGGTATAAAAGAAGAAAATCTAATGACATGGCCTCCTTGTTCACCTGATCTGAACCCCATTGAGAACCTGTGGTCCATCATCAAATGTGAGATTTACAAGGAGGGAAAACAGTACACCTCTCTGAACAGTGTCTGGGAGGCTGTGGTTGCTGCTGCACGCAATGTTGATGGTGAACAGATCAAAACACTGACAGAATCCATGGATGGCAGGCTTTTGAGTGTCCTTGCAAAGAAAGTTGGCTATATTGGTCACTGATTTGTTTTTGTTTTGTTTTTGAATGTCAGAAATGTAAATGTGTGAATATTGAGATGTTATATTGGTTTCACTGGTAAAAATAAATAATTTAAATGGGTATATATTTGTTTTTTGTTAAGTTGCCTAATAATTATGCACAGTAATAGTCACCTGCACACACAGATATCCCCCTAAAATAGCTAAAACTAAAAACAAACTAAAAACTACTTCCAAAAATATTCAGCTTTGATATTAATGAGTTTTTTGGGTTCATTGAGAACATGGTTGTTGTTCAATAATAAAATTAATCCTCAAAAATACAACTTGCCTAATAATTCTGCACTCCCTGTATTGCTATAACTTCGTTTTTTAGAATATTACGAATATTCTAAAAAACAAAGTTATAGCAATATAGCGAATATTCCTAAAATACACATATTAGCCATAGCCAACCAATAGGAAAGTTGTGTAATTGCCGATTTATCGCATGACATAAACTATCTTACATAAAGAGGAAAATTATAAATCAGTAATGAGAATCGTTAGATAGAGTTGAGCGAACACCTGGATGTTCGGGTTCGAGAAGTTCGGCCGAACTTCCCGGAAATGTTCGGGTTCGGGATCCGAACCCGATCCGAACTTCGTCCCGAACCCGATCCCCATTGAAGTCAATGGGGACCCGAACTTTTGGGCACTAAAAAGGCTGTAAAACAGCCCAGGAAAGAGCTAGAGGGCTGCAAAAGGCATCAACATGTAGGTAAATCCCCTGCAAACAAATGTGGATAGGGAAATGAATTAAAATAAAAATAAAAAAAAATAAAAATGAACCAATATCAATTGGACAGAGGTCCCATAGCAGAGAATCTGGCTTCACGTCAGCAGAGAATCAGTCTCTTCATGCCATAGCAAAAAATCTGGCTTCATGTCAGCAGAGAATCTGTCTCTTCATGCCATAGCAGAGAATCTGGCTTCATGTCAGCGCAGAATCAGTCTTCATGTCATAGCAGAGAATTAGGCTTCACGTCACCCACCACTGGAACAGGCCACTGTCACATATTTAGGCCCAGGCACCCAGGCAGAGGAGAGAGGTCCCGTAACAGAGAATCTGGCCTTATGTCAGCGCAGAATCTGTATTCATGTCATAGCAGAGAATCAAGCTTCATGTCACCCACCACTGGAACAGGCCACTGTCACACATTTAGGCCGAGGCACCCAGGCAGAGGAGAGAGGTCGCGTAACAGAGAATCTGGCCTTATGTCAGCACAGAATCTGTCTTCATGTCATAGCAGAGAATCAGGCTTCACGTCACCCACCACTGGAACAGGCCACTGTCACACATTTAGGCCCCGGCACCCAGACAGAGGAGAGAGGTCCTGTAACAGAGAATCTGGCCTTATGTCAGCACAGAATCTGTATTCATGTCATAGCAGAGAATCAAGCTTCACGTCACCCACCACTGGAACAGGCCACTGTCACACATTTAGGCCCCGACACCCAGACAGAGGAGAGAGGTCCTGTAACAGAGAATCTGGCCTTATGTCAGCATAGAATCTGTGTTCATGTCATAGCAGAGAATCAAGCTTCACGTCACCCACCACTGGAACAGGCCACTGTCACACATTTAGGCCCAGGCACCCAGGCAGAGGAGAGAGGTCGCGTAACAGAGAATCTGGCCTTATGTCAGCACAGAATCTGTCTTCATGTCATAACAGAGAATCAGGCTTCACGTTACCCACCACTGGAACAGGCCACTGTCACACATTTAGGCCCCGATACCCAGACAGAGGAGAGAGGTCCCGTAACAGAGAATCTGGCCTTATGTCAGCACAGAATCTGTATTCATGTCATAGCAGAGAATCAAGCTTCACGTCACCCACCACTGGAACAGGCCATTGTCACACATTTAGGCCCAGGCATCCAGGCAGAGGAGAGAGGTCCTGTAACAGAGAATCTGGCCTTATGTCAGCATAGAATCTGTCTTCATGTCATAGCAGAGAATCAAGCTTCACGTCACCCACCACTGGAACAGGCCACTGTCACACATTTAGGCCCAGGCACCCAGGCAGAGGAGAGAGATCCTGTAACAGAGAATCTGGCCTTATGTCAGCACAGAATCTGTATTCATGTCATAGCAGAGAATCAAGCTTCACGTCACCCACCACTGGAACAGGCCACTGTCACACATTTAGGCCCAGGCACCCAGGCAGAGAAGAGAGGTCGTGTAACAGAGAATCTGGCCTTATGTCAGCACAGAATCTGTCTTCATGTCATAGCAGAGAATCAGGCTTCACGTCACCCACCACTGGAAAAGGCCACTGTCACACATTTAGGCCCCGGCACCCAGACAGAGGAGAGAGGTCCTGTAACAGAGAATCTGGCCTTATGTCAGCATAGAATCTGTATTCATGTCATAGCAGAGAATCAAGCTTCACGTCACCCACCACTGGAACAGGCCACTGTCACACATTTAGGCCCAGGCACCCAGGCAGAGGAGAGAGGTCGCGTAACAGAGAATCTGGCCTTATGTCAGCACAGAATCTGTCTTCATGTCATAGCAGAGAATCAGGCTTCACGTCACCCACCACTGGAACAGGCCACTGTCACACATTTAGACCCCGGCACCCAGACAGAGGAGAGAGGTCCTGTAACAGAGAATCTGGCCTTATGTCAGCATAGAATCTGTATTCATGTCATAGCAGAGAATCAAGCTTCACGTAACCCACCACTGGAACAGGCCACTGTCACACATTTAGGCCCAGGCACCCAGGCAGAGGAGAGAGGTCGCGTAACAGAGAATCTGGCCTTATGTCAGCACAGAATCTGTCTTCATGTCATAGCAGAGAATCAGGCTTCACGTCACCCACCACTGGAACAGGCCACTGTCACACATTTAGGCCCCGGCACCCAGACAGAGGAGAGAGGTCCCGTAACAGAGAATCTGGCCTTATGTCAGCACAGAATCTGTATTCATGTCATAGCAGAGAATCAAGCTTCACGTCACCCACCACTGGAACAGGCCACTGTCACACATTTAGGCCCAGGCACCCAGGCAGAGGAGAGAGGTTGCGTAACAGAGAATCTGGCCTTATGTCAGCACAGAATCTGTCTTCATGTCATAGCAGAGAATCAGGCTTCACGTCACCCACCACTGGAACAGGCCACTGTCACACATTTAGGCCCCGGCACCCAGACAGAGGAGAGAGGTCCCGTAACAGAGAATCTGGCCTTATGTCAGCACAGAATCTGTATTCATGTCATAGCAGAGAATCAAGCTTCACGTCACCCACCACTGGAACAGGCCACTGTCACACATTTAGGCCCAGGCACCCAGGCAGAGGAGAGAGGTCCTGTAACAGAGAATCTGGCCTTATGTCAGCACAGAATCTGTATTCATGTCATAGCAGAGAATCAGGCTTCACGTCACCCACCACTGGAACAGGCCACTGTCACACATTTAGACCCCGGCACCCAGACAGAGGAGAGAGGTCCTGTAACAGAGAATCTGGCCTTATGTCAGCATGGAATCTGTATTCATGTCATAGCAGAGAATCAAGCTTCACGTAACCCACCACTGGAACAGGCCACTGTCACACATTTAGGCCCAGGCACCCAGGCAGAGGAGAGAGGTCCTGTAACAGAGAATCTGGCCTATGTCAGCACAGAATCTGTATTCATGTCATAGCAGAGAATCAAGCTTCACGTCACCCACAACTGGAACAGGCCACTGTCACACATTTAGGCCCCGGCACCCAGACAGAGGAGAGAGGTCCCGTAACAGAGAATCTAGCCTTATGTCAGCAGAGAATCTGTATTTATGTCATAGCAGAGAATCAAGCTTCACGTCACCCACCACTGGAACAGGCCACTGTCACACATTTAGGCCCAGGCACCCAGACAGAGGAGAGAGGTCGCGTAACAGAGAATCTGGCCTTATGTCAGCATAGAATCTGTATTCATGTCATAGCAGAGAATCAAGCTTCACGTCACCCACCACTGGAACAGGCCACTGTCACACATTTAGGCCCAGGCACCCAGACAGAGGAGAGAGGTCCCGTAACAGAGAATCTGGCCTTATGTCAGCACAGAATCTGTATTCATGTCATAGCAGAGAATCAAGCTTCACGTCACCCACCACTGGAACAGGCCACTGTCACACATTTAGGCCCAGGCACCCAGGCAGAGGAGAGAGGTCGCGTAACAGAGAATCTGGCCTTATGTCAGCACAGAATCTGTCTTCATGTCATAGCAGAGAATCAGGCTTCACGTCACCCACCACTGGAACAGGCCACTGTCACACATTTAGGCCCCGGCACCCAGACAGAGGAGAGAGGTCCTGTAACAGAGAATCTGGCCTTATGTCAGCATAGAATCTGTATTCATGTCATAGCAGAGAATCAAGCTTCACGTCACCCACCACTGGAACAGGCCACTGTCACACATTTAGGCCCAGGCACCCAGGCAGAGGAGAGAGGTCCTGTAACAGAGAATCTGGCCTTATGTCAGCACAGAATCTGTATTCATGTCATAGCAGAGAATCAGGCTTCACGTCACCCACCACTGGAACAGGCCACTGTCACACATTTAGACCCCGGCACCCAGACAGAGGAGAGAGGTCCTGTAACAGAGAATCTGGCCTTATGTCAGCATGGAATCTGTATTCATGTCATAGCAGAGAATCAAGCTTCACGTCACCCACCACTGGAACAGGCCACTGTCACACATTTAGGCCCAGGCACCCAGGCAGAGGAGAGAGGTCCTGTAACAGAGAATCTGGCCTATGTCAGCACAGAATCTGTATTCATGTCATAGCAGAGAATCAAGCTTCACGTCACCCACAACTGGAACAGGCCACTGTCACACATTTAGGCCCCGGCACCCAGACAGAGGAGAGAGGTCCCGTAACAGAGAATCTAGCCTTATGTCAGCAGAGAATCTGTATTTATGTCATAGCAGAGAATCAAGCTTCACGTCACCCACCACTGGAACAGGCCACTGTCACACATTTAGGCCCAGGCACCCAGACAGAGGAGAGAGGTCGCGTAACAGAGAATCTGGCCTTATGTCAGCATAGAATCTGTATTCATGTCATAGCAGAGAATCAAGCTTCACGTCACCCACCACTGGAACAGGCCACTGTCACACATTTAGGCCCAGGCACCCAGACAGAGGAGAGAGGTCCCGTAACAGAGAATCTGGCCTTATGTCAGCACAGAATCTGTATTCATGTCATAGCAGAGAATCAAGCTTCACGTCACCCACCACTGGAACAGGCCACTGTCACACATTTAGGCCCAGGCACCCAGGCAGAGGAGAGAGGTCGCGTAACAGAGAATCTGGCCTTATGTCAGCACAGAATCTGTCTTCATGTCATAGCAGAGAATCAGGCTTCACGTCACCCACCACTGGAACAGGCCACTGTCACACATTTAGGCCCCGGCACCCAGACAGAGGAGAGAGGTCCTGTAACAGAGAATCTGGCCTTATGTCAGCATAGAATCTGTATTCATGTCATAGCAGAGAATCAAGCTTCACGTCACCCACCACTGGAACAGGCCACTGTCACACATTTAGGCCCAGGCACCCAGGCAGAGGAGAGAGGTCGCATAACAGAGAATCTGGCCTTATGTCAGCACAGAATCTGTCTTCATGTCATAGCAGAGAATCAGGCTTCACGTCACCCACCACTGGAACAGGCCACTGTCACACATTTAGGCCCCGGCACCCAGACAGAGGAGAGAGGTCCCGTAACAGAGAATCTGGCCTTATGTCAGCACAGAATCTGTATTCATGTCATAGCAGAGAATTAAGCTTCACGTCACCCACCACTGGAACAGGCCACTGTCACACATTTAGGCCCAGGCACCCAGGCAGAGGAGAGAGGTCCTGTAACAGAGAATCTGGCCTTATGTCAGCACAGAATCTGTATTCATGTCATAGCAGAGAATCAAGCTTCACGTCACCCACCACTGGAACAGGCCACTGTCACACATTTAGGCCCAGGCACCCAGGCAGAGGAGAGAGGTCCCGTAACAGAGAATCTGGCCTTATGTCAGCGCAGAATCTGTATTCATGTCATAGCAGAGAATCAGGCTTCACGTCACCCACCACTGGAACAGGCCACTGTCACACATTTAGGCCCCGGCACCCAGACAGAGGAGAGGTTCATTCAACTTTGGGTTGCCCCGCAATATAATGGTAAAATGAAATCAAAAATAGCATTGAATGAGGAAGTGCCCTGGAGTAGAATAATATATTGTTAAGGGGAGGTAGTTAATATCTAATCTGCACAAGGGATGGACAGGTCCTGTGGGATCCATGCTTGGTTCATTTTTATGAACGTCAGCTTGTCCACATTGGCTGTAGACAGGCGGCTGCGTTTGTCTGTAATGACGCCCCCTGCCGTGCTGAATACACGTTCAGACAAAACGCTGGCCGCCGGGCAGGCCAGCACCTCCAAGGCATAAAAGGCTAGCTCTGGCCACGTGGACAATTTGGAGACCCAGAAGTTGAATGGGGCCGAACCATCAGTCAGTACGTGGAGGGGTGTGCACAGGTACTGTTCCACCATGTTAGTGAAATGTTGCCTCCTGCTAACACGTTCCGTATCAGGTGGTGGTGCACTTAGCTGTGGCGTGGTGACAAAACTTTTCCACATCTCTGCCATGCTAACCCTGCCCTCAGAGGAGCTGGCCGTGACACAGCTGCGTTGGTGACCTCTTGCTCCTCCTCTGCCTTCGCCTTGGGCTTCCACTTGTTCCCCTGTGACATTTGGGAATGCTCTCAGTAGCGCGTCTACCAACGTGCGTTTGTACTCGCGCATCTTCCTATCACGCTCCAGTGTAGGAAGTAAGGTGGGCACATTGTCTTTGTACCGGGGATCCAGCAGGGTGGCAACCCAGTAGTCCGCACACGTTAAAATGTGGGCAACTCTGCTGTCGTTGCGCAGGCACTGCAGCATGTAGTCGCTCATGTGTGCCAGGCTGCCCAGAGGTAAGGACAAGCTGTCCTCTGTGGGAGGCGTATCGTCATCGTCCTGTGTTTCCCCCCAGCCACGCACCAATGATGGGCCCGAGCTGCTTTGGGTGCCACCCCGCTGTTAACATGCTTCATCCTCATCCTCCTTCACCTCCTCCTCCTCATCCTCGTCCTCCTCGTCCTCCAGTAGTGGGCCCTGTCTGGCCACATTTGTACCTGGCCTCTGGTGTTGCAAAAAACCTCCCTCTGAGTCACTTTGAAGAGACTGGCCTGAAAGTGCTAAAAATGACCCCTCTTCCTCCTCTTCCTCCTGGGCCACCTCCTCTTCCATCATCGCCCTAAGTGTTTTCTCAAGGAGACATAGAAGTGGTATTGTAACGCTGATAACGGCGTCATCGCCACTGGCCATGTTGGTGGAGTACTCGAAACAGCGCAACAGGGCACACAGGTCTTGCATGGAGGCCCAGTCATTGGTGGTGAAGTGGGTCTGATCCGCAGTGCGACTGACCCGTGCGTGCTGCAGCTGAAACTCCACTATGGCCTGCTGCTGCTCGCACAGTCTGTCCAGCATATGCAAGGTGGAGTTCAACCTGGTGGGTACGTCGCATATGAGGCGGTGAGCGGGAAGGCCGAAGTTACGCTGTAGCGCAGACAGGCGAGCAGCGGCAGGGTGTGAACGCCGGAAGCGCGAACAGACGGCCCGCACTTTATGCAGCAGCTCTGACATGTCGGGGTAGTTGCGAATGAACTTCTGCACCACCAAATTCAGCACATGCGCCAGGCAAGGGATGTGCGTCAAACCGGCTAGTCCCAGAGCTGCAACGAGATTTCGCCCATTATCGCACACCACCAGGCCGGGCTTGAGGCTCACCGGCAGCAACCACTCTTCGGTCTGTTGTTCTATACCCCGCG